>NW_027361908.1:1710000-2132500 GCF_039654945.1 Dendrobates tinctorius | reverse complement strand
TCCTGAGCAAGCAGGGGGGGCCCACTCGTTGGTGACGGCACTGGCACAGGACACTGATAGTACGGTGGTGTGTCTGATGGCGGGTGGGCCGAACCTGCACTTTCATCTGCAGCTTCCTCTTTGTCACCGTGTAAGATGGAACTGTATATGGGAAGGGTAACCTGAGTTTCATCAGGGTCAGATTCAGGCCGTATAGCGTGCGAGGGGAATGTAGTGGTCTGGGTCAATGTACCAGCAGATTCATCGAGCAGTGGCTGGGCATCAGTGCACTTGTGTCGCCCCCAGGAGTACGGTCGCCACAGTGGCATTACCTTCCTCCTAGGGAGTGTGATGTCATGCTTGGGAGCAACGAAGGATCTCTCTAGCAGGTTAACTGATTGGGCGGCGTTATTCCCACGAGTCATGACCCTCCAAACAGCGTTCATGAAGGCAAAGTGTTTGTTTTACGTGGGCAGTATGGTTGCAAAGTTGAACCTTAAAGGAATGTCCAGAAGGGAACCACCAGGAGTGGAGCCTACGGTTAAATTCGACTCCACCTGGGAAACCTCAACCATGCCAGCTACAGAACAAATGCACACATTGCAAGCTTAATTCCGTTAACGAACGAGACTCCGTCATGCCCCGCGGTCCGAGTCCGGCTTACTAGAGGGACACGTGAGGCTCTGGCACATGAGATTGGCCAATAACTGGTGTGTCATGCCCTTACATGTCCGTGGCTGCATGTGCGCTACACTGAAAAGGCCAGCGTTTGTCGCTTACAGGTGCAGATAACCCGCTGAACAACGTTAGTGATGGGGATCACTGATTACAATTATTACCCGCGAACGATGATTTCCCAGTAAGTGCAGGTCAACCACAGTTCCGGAATTAGGCCTAACCGTCATTCCTGAAAAAATGAAAAACTTACGTGTGCAAACCACAGGTGCTGTAGCTTGCTTAACAGCTCGCCAGCCGTTCTCACGCCCAGTATGGATTACACGTGATTACACAAAGGTGAGAAAGGGTACCGTATCCCCGGATAACATGTATGGATAGCGTACACATTCAAAATATATGTCTATACATCAGGAGGCAGGCTCAGACGGTGTTAGGCCCAGTATGGATTGCACGTGATTGCACAAAGGTGAGAAAGGGTACCGTATCCCCGGATAACATGTATGGATAGCGTACACATTCAAAATATATGTCTATACATCAGGAGGCAGGCTCAGATGGTGTTAGGCCCAGTATGGATTGCACGTGATTGCACAAAGGCGAGAAAGGGTACCGTATCCCTGGATAACATGTACGGATAGCGTACACATTCAAAATATATGTCTATACATCAGGAGGCAGGCTCAGACGGTGTTAGGCCCAGTATGGCTTGCACGTGATTGCACAAAGGTGAGAAAGGGTACCGTATCCCCAGATAACATGTATGGATAGCGTACACATTCAAAATATATGTCTATACATCAGGAGGCAGGCTCAGACGGTGTTAGGACCAGTATGGATTGCACGTGATTGCACAAAGGTGAGAAAGGGTACCGTATCCCCGGATAACATGTATGGATAGCGTACACATTCAAAATATATGTCTATACATCAGGAGGCAGGCTCAGACGGTGTTAGGCCCAGTATGGCTTGCACGTGATTGCACAAAGGTGAGAAAGGGTACCGTATCCCCGGATAACATGTATGGATAGCGTACACATTAAAAATATATGTCTATACATCAGGAGGCAGGCTCAGACGGTGTCAGTCACAGTATGGATTTGACGGCCCAGACTACACAGCGGAGGAGCAGGGAGAGGTAAAGATTGCAAATGCTGGGACCCTGCCCAAGCAAGGGGGGCCCACTCATGGGCGTCGGTACTGGCACTGGGCCCCTCATAGTACGGCGGTGTGTCTGACGGCGGGTGTGCACCACCACCGTCAGAGACACTTGATTGCACTATGAGGGACCCTGTGCCAGTGCCCGCGTCCAAGAGTCGGCCTACCCACCTGTCCAGGGCAACGGCACTCGCACGGTGTCGTGCGCTAGGTGGTGACCCCGGCCATGGGGGGGGAGGCAGCACAGTTAGGGAGTTTTAGAAAGTGGCATATGTTGATGTTGGACATTCAGCTGATGCAAAAGGCGAAATAGGTCAAGTCCCAGGAAGAGGTGGACCAAAGCAAGCCATTTTTCTGTCACCCTATGTGTCATCAGGGGAAGGTGGGACAAAATCCTTGGAAACCCATGCATGGTTCATTTTAATGAAGGTTAGATCATCCACATTTTGGGTTGACAGACGGGTCCTTTTTTCTGTCAGGATTGATCCAGCTGCACTGAAGACTCTTTCCGATAGCACACTTGCAGCTGGGCAAGCGAGCTCCTGTAAGGCATATTGTGCCAATTCAGGCCAGGTGTCCAGTTTAGCGGCCTAATAGTCAAAGGGGAATGACCTGTGTGGGAGAACATCGATATGGGAGGAAAAGTAGTTTGTAACCATAGTTGACAACTGCTGTCTCCTGTCACTTTCCATCGATGCAGTATTACCAGTTGTGTGAGCGGTACTTGAAAAATCAGTCCACAACATTGTCATGAAACCCCTGTCTCCAATGCCACTTCTGCTGTGTGCACCATGAACACCTCTGCCAAGCTGCCCCCGGCCCGTACGGCTCGTGTGAGAACCATCACCGCTGCTGTGTGCTGGGAATGCCTCAAGCAACCGATTTACCAGAGTTGCTTGTTTATTAGCCAATATTAGGTCAAGGTTCTCCTGTGGCATGATGTTTTGTAATTTGCCTTTATAGCGTGGATCCAGGATGCTGGCCAACCAGTAGTCGTCATCGTTCATCATTTTGGCAATGCGGGGGTCCCTTTTTAGGATCTGCAAGGCATAATCTGACATGTGGGCCAATGTTCCCGGTGTCAATGATGCACTGCGAGTGCTGGTTGGAGGAGCACTTTCTGGCAAATCCACATCCCTCCAGTCACGCACAAACCCTGTACCAGACCTTGCCACGCCAACATTTTCACTTGCCCCACGAGATGCATCCTCCTCCCCTAAGTAATCATCCCCATCATCATCCTCCTCCTCCTCTTCTTCCTCCACCTCGTCCAGGAGAGGTCCCTGAGCAGACAATGGCTGAATGTCATCAAGGATTCCCTCCTCCTCTTCCTCCTCATCAACATTGGCTGCAGATGCCTGCTCCTTAAGGTGCGTCAAAGTTTGCATGAGCAGACGCATAAGTGGGATGCTCATGCTTAGGATGGCGTCGTCTGCACTTACCAGCCGTGTGCATTCCTCAAAACACTGAAGGACTTTACAGAGGTCTTTCAGCTTCGACCACTGCACACCTGTCAACTCCATGTCTGCTCTCAAAGTGCCTGGCCGTGTATCCTCCCACAAATGCATTATGGCCTGTCTCTGCTCGCACAGCCGCTCCACCATTTGCAGGGTGGAGTTCCACCTTGTTGCAATGTCGATAATGAGGCGGTGGTTGGGAAGGTGGAGCAATCGCTGCAGCTTCTGCATACGAACGGAGTGTACAGGCGACCGGCGGATGTGCGCGCACAGTCTTCGCACCTTCTGGAGCAGGGCTGTTAACTCCGGATAATTTTTGAGGAAGCACTGCACCACCAGGTTCAAGGTGTGAGCCAAGCAAGGTATGTGGCTGAGTTTTGAAAGGGCTATGGCTGCCACAAAATTACGGCCGTTATCACTAACTACCTTGTCTGCCTCAAGATGTACACTGCCCAGCCATGACTCAGTTTGTCGCTTCAAGTACTCGGCCAGCACCTCGGCGATGTGTCTGTCGCCCAAACACATCATCTGCAACACAGCCTGCTGACGCTTTCCACTAGCTGCTCGATAGGGGGACACCTCGTGTGCAACAGTGGCAGCTGCAGATGGAGTGCTCGTACGACTGCGCTCTGTGGACGAGCTTTCGCTTCTGGAGGAGGAGGAGGAGGGTTGAACGCCTACAGCCAACTGTTTCCTATACCGTAGGCTAGGCAGCACTGTCCCACCACCGCTGTCCCCTGTGGACCCTGCATCCACCACATTAACCCAGTGCGCAGTGATGGACACGTAACGGCCCTGGCCATGCCGACTGGACCATGCATCAGTTGTGAGGTGCACCTTTCCACTCACTGACTGCTTGAGTGCATGGATAATGCGGTCTTTTACATGATGGTGGAGGGCTGGGATGGCTTTGCGAGAGAAGAAGTGGCGACTGGGTAGGTCATAGCGTGGTACTGCATAGGCCATGAGTTCGCGGAAAGCTGCGCTTTCCACCAACCGATAGGGCATCATCTCAAACGAGATTAGTTTGGCAATGTGGGCGTTCAAACCCAGTGTACGCGGATGAGAGACTGAGCACTTTCTTGACCTACTCATAGTGTCTGGCAGGGTGAGCTGGACTTGAGAGCTGCATATGGTGGAAGTAGCGGTGGACAGGGCGGACTGAGAGAGGGTTGATGATGGTGATGGAGTTGGTGTTCTTTCTGATGGCCTAGATTCAGTATTTCGTTGATATAACAGTGGGATTCCCTGACTGCTGTGGCCTTGCAACAACACCTCAACATTTGCTGCTGTGCTAACCGATGGGCTTACAGTGGGGGAAACAATGTAGCGTTGCTGACTACCTTCTTTGTGATCAGTTGCACATGTGGCACTTGAGGTTTGGTGTTGTGTCCACGCTTGCAAGTGCATGCTGGTTAAATGTCTAAGCATGCAACTGGTATTCAAATTTTTCAGATTTTTCCCTCGGCTAAAGGTCTTTGCGCACTTCTTACAGATAACCTTGGCCTGATCATGAGGATTTTGTTCAAAAAAGTGCCACACTGCACTCTTCCTACTTTGGCAGACATTTTGCGGCCTAGCACGCTGTGATCTTTTGACCCTCTGGACAAGCTGTCCAGCAACTCTTTTGATTTTTGGAACCTGTCTTTGGAGTGCTCCGGGCATGCTAGATAACAGCTGTTGCGATGTCGATGTCTGCTGTGGATGCTCCTCATCTGAGCTATTGGAAGCAGCACCCTCTTCCCCCAATGGATGCCAATCTGGGTTAACAACTGGGTCATCCATCACCTCCTCTTCAATGTCATGTGCACCTTCCTCTGTGTCACCGTGTATGGTGGTATAGTGTGCGGGAAGGGGCACCTGAGTCTCATCAGGGTCAGAATCTGGCTCTGTACACTGCAAGGACAATGTAGTGCTCTGAGTGAATGTACCAGCAGAATCATCTATCAGCGGCTGTGTATCAGTGCACTCCATGTCAGATTCATCTTGGCCTGGGTAATTCACCATTTCACTGGATAATCCAGGCATGGTATGTGAAAACAGCTCCATGGAGTAATCAGTAGTATGGCCTGCGTCATCCTTCAATCTTGGTTGGGGTGAAGGACACAAGGAAAGGTGTGGTTCATGAACATGAGCCTCCAATGACGACTCAGTGCTTTTATTTTTTACAACTTCAGAAGAGGAGGCGATAGAGCTGGAGGCTGAGTCAGCAATGTAAGACAAAACTTTTTCCTGAAGCTCTGGCTTTAAAAGCGGTTTGCCAACTCCTAGAAAACTAAGCCTTCGAGGCCTTGTGGAGCCAGACGATGACGCAGGCTCAACACCTCCTGCATTCGGTCCTATTTTGCTTTTGCCACTACCATCAGATCCACCACCAACACCATCATTACCAGCTGCCAACCCCCGCCCAATTCCACGGCCTCTTCCACCAGCCTTCCTCATTTTTGGCAGAAATGTAGACAAAATCCAACAAACTATATAGTAATGTAAAACAAGGTACAAGGTGTCTATAGGACAGGGGAGATTTTGAATTTCTGCAGACACTTGTGGACACTGGACACTTTTGGATTGTGTGAGGCCCACTGAATATCAGAGCGCTATGTCACTGGCTCGATGTCGCAGGTGTGAAAAATGTCACTAGAGGATAACGGAGATTTTGAATTTCTGCATACACTTGTGGACACTGGACACTTTTGGATTGTGTGAGGCCCACTGAATATCAGAGCGCTATGTCACAGGCTCGATGGCACAGGTGTGAAAAAAGTGACTACAGGATAAGGGAGATTTTGAATTTCTGCACACACTAGTGGACACTGGACACTTTTGGATTGTGTGAGGCCCACTGAATATCAGAACGCTATGTCACAGGCTCGATGGCACAGGTGTGAAAAAAGTGACTACAGGATCACAGAGATTTTGAATTTCTGCACACACTTGTGGACACTGGACACTTTTGGATTGTGTGAGGCCCACTGAATATCAGAGCGCTATGTCACAGGCTCGATGGCACAGGTGTGAAAAAAGTGACTACAGGATCACAGAGATTTTGAATTTCTGCACACACTTGTGGACACTGGACACTTTTGGATTGTGTGAGGCCCACTGAATATCAGAGCGCTATGTCACAGGCTCGATGGCACAGGTGTGAAAAAAGTGACTACAGGATAAGGGAGATTTTGAATTTCTGCACACACTAGTGGACACTGGACACTTTTGGATTGTGTGAGGCCCACTGAATATCAGAGCGCTATGTCACAGGCTCGATGGCACAGGTGTGAAAAAAGTGACTACAGGATAAGGGAGATTTTGAATTTCTGCACACACTAGTGGACACTGGACACTTTTGGATTGTGTGAGGCCCACTGAATATCAGAGCGCTATGTCACAGGCTCGATGGCACAGGTGTGAAAAAAGTGACTACAGGATAAGGGAGATTTTGAATTTCTGCACACACTAGTGGACACTGGACACTTTTGGATTGTGTGAGGCCCACTGAATATCAGAGCGCTATGTCACAGGCTCGATGGCACAGGTGTGAAAAAAGTGACTACAGGATAAGGGAGATTTTGAATTTCTGCACACACTAGTGGACACTGGACACTTTTGGATTGTGTGAGGCCCACTGAATATCAGAGCGCTATGTCACAGGCTCGATGGCACAGGTGTGAAAAAAGTGACTACAGGATAAGGGAGATTTTGAATTTCTGCACACACTAGTGGACACTGGACACTTTTGGATTGTGTGAGGCCCACTGAATATCAGAGCGCTATGTCACAGGCTCGATGGCACAGGTGTGAAAAAAGTGACTACAGGATAAGGGAGATTTTGAATTTCTGCACACACTAGTGGACACTGGACACTTTTGGATTGTGTGAGGCCCACTGAATATCAGAGCGCTATGTCACAGGCTCGATGGCACAGGTGTGAAAAAAGTGACTACAGGATAAGGGAGATTTTGAATTTCTGCACACACTAGTGGACACTGGACACTTTTGGATTGTGTGAGGCCCACTGAATATCAGAGCGCTATGTCACAGGCTCGATGGCACAGGTGTGAAAAAAGTGACTACAGGATAAGGGAGATTTTGAATTTCTGCACACACTAGTGGACACTGGACACTTTTGGATTGTGTGAGGCCCACTGAATATCAGAGCGCTATGTCACAGTCTCGATGGCACAGGTGTGAAAAAAGTGACTACAGGATAAGGGAGATTTTGAATTTCTGCACACACTAGTGGACACTGGACACTTTTGGATTGTGTGAGGCCCACTGAATATCAGAGCGCTATGTCACAGGCTCGATGGCACAGGTGTGAAAAAAGTGACTACAGGATCACAGAGATTTTGAATTTCTGCACACACTAGTGGACACTGGACACTTTTGGATTGTGTGAGGCCCACTGAATATCAGAGCGCTATGTCACAGGCTCGATGGCACAGGTGTGAAAAAAGTGACTACAGGATAAGGGAGATTTTGAATTTCTGCACACACTAGTGGACACTGGACACTTTTGGATTGTGTGAGGCCCACTGAATATCAGAGCGCTATGTCACAGGCTCGATGGCACTGGTGTGAAAAAAGTGACTACAGGATCACAGAGATTTTGAATTTCTGCACACACTTGTGGACACTGGACACTTTTGGATTGTGTGAGGCCCACTGAATATCAGAGCGCTATGTCACAGGCTCGATGGCACAGGTGTGAAAAAAGTGACTACAGGATCACAGAGATTTTGAATTTCTGCACACACTAGTGGACACTGGACACTTTTGGATTGTGTGAGGCCCACTGAATATCAGAGCGCTATGTCACAGGCTCGATGGCACAGGTGTGAAAAAAGTGACTACAGGATAAGGGAGATTTTGAATTTCTGCACACACTAGTGGACACTGGACACTTTTGGATTGTGTGAGGCCCACTGAATATCAGAGCGCTATGTCACAGGCTCGATGGCACAGGTGTGAAAAAAGTGACTACAGGATCACAGAGATTTTGAATTTCTGCACACACTAGTGGACACTGGACACTTTTGGATTGTGTGAGGTCCACTGAATATCAGAGCGCTATGTCACAGGCTCGATGGCACAGGTGTGAAAAAAGTGACTACAGGATAAGGGAGATTTTGAATTTCTGCACACACTAGTGGACACTGGACACTTTTGGATTGTGTGAGGCCCACTGAATATCAGAGCGCTATGTCACAGGCTCGATGGCACAGGTGTGAAAAAAGTGACTACAGGATCACAGAGATTTTGAATTTCTGCACACACTAGTGGACACTGGACACTTTTGGATTGTGTGAGGCCCACTGAATATCAGAGCGCTATGTCACAGGCTCGATGGCACAGGTGTGAAAAAAGTGACTACAGGATAAGGGAGATTTTGAATTTCTGCACACACTTGTGGACACTGGACACTTTTGGATTGTGTGAGGCCCACTGAATATCAGAGCGCTATGTCACAGGCAGAAATTGGCTAGTGTATCACAAACTACAAGGTGTATGTAGAATTGGGCAGAATAGGAATCTCCCTAGAGTGTAGGTCTGTAAGAACGGAACAAGTCCTCCACTTATCCTTCCACAGTGACACACAGATAGCTTCACTGTGGCCGTGATAACAGCCGTTACACGGTACTGAGAGGAGCGTGCACGTACACGGCTGTCCGGTGTACGTAAAATTGTCAAGCTCCGTGTTTTTTAAGTATACGGACTGACACACGCTGTCTCTCTATAGTTTTGAATGTGATCAAACAGCAAATATATTTAACTGTTTGAAAGCTAGACAAAACTAGTAGGTGCAGGTCTGTAAGAACGGAACATGTCCTCGACTTATTCTCACAGAGTGACACACAGATAGCTTCACTGTGGCTGTGATAACAGCCGTTACACGGTACTGTGTGAGGAGCGTACACCGCTGTATGGTGTGAAAAAATGCACGTTCAGTACCTCAGCAGGAGAAAAAAAAAAATTGGGATTGCTTTTAAAAAAGCAGTTTGCAGAGCAGTGGGTAAACAGCAATGCAGCTGTCAGGAAGCCTTAGAAGGCAGCCTAACAACCAACACCGCTGATCCACCACAATATAGCCTCCCCTTGCACTGCACACACAGTGACTGGTGTGTTGTACAGGCAAAATCGCTAGCAGCAGAAGCAGTTTTTTTTTCTTCTTCCCTGCCTAACGCTCTCCCTACAGAATCAGCAACCTCTCCCTATGCTAAGATCGGCAGAAGTAAGATGGCGGTCGGCGTGCACGCCCTTTTATAACCCCTGTGACGCCCACCAAAGCAAGCCAATCACTTGCATGCCCTTCTGAAAGATGGTGGTGACCCATGCCTATGTCATCACGTTGCCCACAGTGTCCGTGGATCCTGATTGGCTGAAAAAGAGCGCAAAACAAACTTTTGAAACGCGACTTTGGCACGTAAGTTGCCGACCTCGTGGCCGACCTCATCCTAGGGTCGGGTTTCGTTTCATGAAACCCGACTTTGCCAAAAGTCGGCGACTTTTGAAATTTTTCGACCCGTTTCGCTCAACTCTAATTACAATATAACATCGCACTCAATGTGAACAGAGTCCTACAATATGGAGCAATGCCTAGCTAATTTAGAACATTAGATTGTTGTGTGCAGGAGTGCACATGCAAGATATATCTGGATTCATGTAACTTTTTATATACTGATTTCCAAGGATGAGAACTGCATATTTCTTCACCAAGTCAATGCAGGTCCCTTTTTTTTCTGGTCCTCAGTTTTTTTTTTTTGTATTTGACCATTTTCTTGATACAACATTGCACTTAGTGTGAACAAAGTCTTGCATTATGGGGCAATCCCTAGCTAAGTTAGCATATAATCTTGTTTCTTGGGCCGGGTTCTCAGTTCCACATTTTCTGGTCATGTCTTGGGCTGGCTGGATTTTGGGAAACGGTGAAAACCTTAATAGCTGCAGAAGGTCTCTGTGTTTTGCCTTGCAGACACCTTCTTAACCCTTCTGACTCTTTGACCCAGTGGCAACCTTTCTCTTGTTCTAATTGACACACCTGGACCTGGGTGTTTATAGACTCCCAGCCTGCTGCTGGGATTTGTCGGTGATATTTCCAATTCCCCCTGTTGACGCTTTGAGCTATAGCAGTCGGCTATCTTCCTGTTTGGTATTGCTGGAGGACGTCTGTGTTACATCTCTGAGTCTACTCAAAATAAGTGTCCCCCTTGTTCGTCTATCCCAACTTTCTTTTGTTGTAGTGAGGATCGATTAATGCTCACCCCGTCATTCACTAAGCTGGGCTTATCGCCACGGTCAGGCAGGAATTAGGTTCCTGCTCGGCAATAGGTGCAGAACCTATATAGGGACACTTAGGGCAGACAGCGTAACTTTAGATCTGCCTAGGGGTCTCCACTTTCCCCTTCCCTAGTATTGGGCTCCCTTCCCCTCAACCCTTCATGTTGCACTTAGTCTTTCCTACACTGTGCGTGACATGTGAAGGTTGAGCTGGACTCTTCTATATACCTACTAAATGTTTCCCCTAGTGGGATGGGGAGGAATTCGTCCAGACTGCTGTTAAATCTGTTGACGGCAGCTAGATGTTTGATTGCCTTTCATTGGAAACAGACTACTCGCCCCTCTTAACAGAAGGTTTGGGATAGAATAGCCGACATCCGCAAGATGAAGCACATGACAGCATTATTGAATGCGAGTTTGGACAGATTTGAGACCGTCTGGGCTCCCTGAGACTATTTTAGTGCCCAAAACAACAGTTAGGAGTATGTTGGCTTTTGAACAGGTTTCTTCTTCCCTTTCCTTCCCTATGTGTATGTCACGTCTGATTTAGTATTGTGGTTTTATAAGAATTGTAATAGGTGTAAGGGGATGGAGTCATCATAACTTGGCATCTGTAACGCCTGTCATGCTGCTTGCGCTGCATGATCCTCACTGTCATGCCCGTCATGTCACATTGTCCCCAGTGCCAGGTCCCTGCGGGCGCTTCGGGGGTCCCTCTCGTGTGTGCACGTGCATCTCACTTTGCGGCTGTACGCCGTTGCTGGTGTGCACGCGCCCCTCTCCTTACGGCTGCATGCTGTTACTAGTGCGCACACACAGCTCACCTTGTGGCTGCGCGCCGTTGCTGGTGCGTGTGCACGTCTCCTATGCTGTATCCTTCAGCTGCCGCCTGTGCCCGGCGCGCGTGTGCGTGCTCATCTCCATGCTGCCTGCAACGGTTCCTTTCTATGATCCTGGAGGACCCGACCCAGCGATCCTCTCTATGGTCCAGGAGGACCTGATCCAGCTATCCTCTCTATGGTCCAGGAGGACCTGATCCAGATATCCTCTCTATGGTCCAGGAAGACCTGATCCAGCTATCCTCTCAATGGTCCAGGAGGACCTGATCCAGCAATCCTATGTTTCTGGAGGACCCGACCCAGCAGTCCTCTCTATGGTCCTGGATGCCCTGACCTAGAAGTCCTCTCTATGATCCTGGAGGATCCTCCCCATGGTCCTGACCCGGAAGTCCAGGTGCTAATGCCCTATATCAGACCGCCCCATCCTATGATCGGTGCCTGAGTATCATGTTGTATCCCTGCTAGGTGCATGGCCCTTGCTCGGTTGCTCCCTGTATTCTGTGCCCCTGCACTCTGCCCTGTTGTGCTTCTCCGCACACGCTCTGTGCATTGCGTGCCCTCTTGGCACGTCTAGGCCCTAGCCTACTCCTTGGCATACCTCCCCATGCTTCTTTAAAGCATGCACAGGCCCTGCCATGAACCCTCGCGTGCCTCCTAGCACGCACAGGCCCTAGCCTGAACCCTAGCGTGCCTCTTGGCACGCGCAGGCCCTAGCCTGCCCCTTGGCATACCTCCCCGTGCTTCTCTAAAGCACGTGCAGGTCCTGCCTGTACCCTGACTTGCCCTCTAGCACGCACAAGCCCTAGCCTGAACCCTGGCGTGCCTCCTAGTATGCATAGGCCCTAGCCTGAACCCTGGCGTGACTCCTAGCACACGCAGGCCTTTGCCCTAGCCTGGACCCTGGCATGTCTCCTAGCACACATCCTGCCTTGAACTTTGCCTTGGACCCTGGCGTGCCACCTACCACCTACCATGCCTTGGACCTTGGCGTGCCCTCGCATGCACTCTGCCATGTATCACTGTATCCTCATAATTATGTCTTGTACCTGTTGAAACCCTGAGACCACGCTTTACTGGAGTAACCCTGTGACCACTCTTTGTCTTGTCTTGTACCCTGCATGTTCCCTGTCGCCAGACACTCACAGTTGTGTCTTCCATGAGCTGGCCGTTTGGTTCCAGCAGTCGTGGTAGCTCACACTGTTGTGAATTCCTTAGCTCAGACTTGTGAGCCGAAGATACCCTGCTCCCTCCGGTGGTTACTGGAGGTAGTGGAGCTGGCCAGATTGACAGAGGTCTGCCACCTGATGATGATGATGACGATTGGAGATCTGGGGTTACTGATTGGAGTATATAAGTCTGCAGACTTCCTGCAATCCCGGCTGGTGATTGCTTTCCTGTGCATTCTGAGGTCTGATGTCTCCTGCCCTGATCCTGCATTGTTCAGCTAAGTGGTTCATTTGCTAATACTTTGCATCTGATTTGGTTTTGTCTCTCTCTGCTTGTTATGCGGGTTCAGCTTGCTCCTCTGGGGGCTGTGCTGGACCACCACTCCATATGTTACAGCCTGTGTCAGTTTGTTCAGTCCTCTGTTATATTGGTCTCTTTTGCTTTGCTTCCAGTTCATACCGGAGTGCTGATATAGTGGGGGCGAAGTCGTGTGACTTCAGTGTCTTTTTTGTACTTCAGACGTGTTGGATTTTTCAGGGTTTTTTGCATGATTGCAGACAGTGTCTTTCCTTTCCTATCCTATCTAATCAGTTTGGGCCCCGTCATTTGCTCAGTCTATTTTTCTGCGTGCGTTTCTGTTTTAGCTTGTCTCACTAACAATATATGTTTGGGGGCTATCTACTCCTTTTGGGGTCTGCTCCGGGGCAGTTTAGATTTCACCTTTCTTGCTTTAGGCTTAGTTAGCTCTCCGGCTGTGCCGAGGCGTCTAGGGCATCGTAGGTTCGCTCCACGGCTACTGCTAGTTGTGTGGATAGGATCAGGGGTCTGCAATCTGCTTAGTTACCAACCTCTCTGGTTTTCTGGTGGCTTAGCCTGTTCCTGCCATCCTCCTTGGTGACCCATTCATAACATCACTCCCTTGGTCTTGTCCCTGACACTCCCTGTATAGGGGGTGGTTCCTCACAAGGTCAGCTCGCCCTAGGTGGGTGGGTGCCACGACCCAGAGGGTCCACTCTAAAAATCAACTCAGCTGAATACGTCACAGAAGCTGACTCCGTCACAGCATCATTTAGGACTGCTGTTGGACTTACTGTCTTTTTCTGTTCTGTTGCACAATATGATTTGATGCCACTAGGGGGAAACATCTTCCGAGAGTTTATTCTCGTTGTACTACATTCTTTCTGATCCTCTATTTTGCAAACCAAATTATGATCGTTTTGTCTTATTTCTAATTGTAAAATTTAATAAAATTTAAAAAAATTACAGTCATTAAAAAACAAAAAATCAGAGGAGGAGGGAAGGGAGGAGAGCACGGAGAAAGTATGCCCGTGGTGAAATCTGTCCAGGGAGAAAAAACGTTTCCATCTAATATAACTAGCATCTTGATCGTGTTTTGATCCTATCACCAACTATACCATCTATGGGCCAAATTGATGTACTGGCCAGGGGTTTGAATTTTGCCCCTAGCCAGAATTTATTTATTTCTTACCTTATGAGGTGAACAGATTTGTCCGCTATTTTAACTGTGAAAAAAAAACATTTTTAGGGACGATTTTGATGCACATGAAACTTCTTACATGTCATATAACACTAATGGATTCCTCTAACTTTCCTTTAAGGAACAAACTGCTTTGCTATGTTGCCAGCAACTACAGGCAGAAAATGGTAATTTGAATATTACTGATGGTGATGTTTCATTAAAAATTAAAAATTCGGATTCAGACATGGTCCAAAACTATAGGCCTATATCTTTAACTAATGGGGATATTAAAATCTATTCCAAAATCTTAGCTGATCGAATGAAAAATCTTCTTCCCTCTCTCATCAAAGACGACCAAATTGGCTTTTTTACAGTTAGGCAAGCACCTGACGCACAAGAAGAATATTAAATATACTTAGCATAGTAAAATCCCAGAATACCCCTTCGCTTTTTGTAACTTTGAATGTGGAAAAGGCCTTTGATAGAATAAATTGGAATTACCTTAAAGCAACCTTATTTATTCGGATTTGATGACAAATTTATATCCTTTATTTTTGCACTATACTCAGACCCTAAAGCTAAAGTTTACACCAATAACCATCTTTCCAAATTGTTTCCCATAACAAATGGAACAAGACAGGGGTGCCCTTTATCTATCACCTTTGCTCTTCGCCCTAGCAATAGAACCCTTGGCTGAAAATATTAGATCAAATAATTCGATCTCTGGTTTTAATACTCTACACTGCCATCATAAAATTACTTTATTCACTGATTATATCTTTTTGACAATTACGGACCCCTTAAATTCAATTGATTCCCTTAAACTAGATTTGGACTTATTCTCGAAAATTTCATACTTCAAAGTCAACCCTCAGAAGTCTAAAATCTTACATTTTTTCCTGAACCATAACTTGATCCAAGAAATTAAAAAGCAAACTACATGTATCTATGGGAAGACAAAGAAATTGCTTATTTGGGAATTACATTAACAAATACATTTCACTTATTAATCCTCACGAATATAGATAACCTGATTAAAACTATATCTAAAGACTTTTCCCGCTTTAAACTCTTAAATTTGTCCCTACTAGGTGAAATCGTTTATTTTGCCAAAAATTCTATACTTATTTCGAACCCTTCCTCTAACAATTCATTCTTCCTACCTAACAAAGATACAAAACCTAATAAAATCCTTTATTTGGAAAGACAGCTAATGATGTCCTTTTTAAAAAGAAAAGCAATGGAGGTGTAGCCTTACCAAACATCTCGGCCCACTATCAGACTTATATGATCAGACATAGCCAATACTGGTTTAATGATAATCCCCAAGTAGCCTGGCTCGATCTAGAAATAGCCAAAAACAATAATTTGCCTCTACGAGATTCCTTCTTTAAATATCTGCTGGAAGCAATCCAAAGAGAACATCATCAGCCCATTTTTCAAGTGGTTCTGTTTGCTTGGAAGTCGCTGACGAGGCCGGGGAGGGGAGGTTCAAGTCTTAGCCAGATTAAGAATTTCCCTATGTCTCTAATAGCTGTAATTTACAAAATTTCAATCCCATCTATTTGGTCTGAAGATGGAATAAACAATGTTGGCAACATTTACAATGGTGAATCATTTTACCCATACAGTGAGATCAAACATATCTATAACCTGCCTTCTTCCCAATTTTTATTTTATACACTTTTAAAAGAATATATCCAAACATTATTGCCAAGTAGATCCCTAGACTTAGATATAGTCTCTTCCTTATTAAAAAACACTAATCATAAAAACAGATGGAGCCTTAAAAATATCTATAGCCACTTCAATATAGATACTAATGAAACCAAAAATATTTATCTACGACGATGGGAATCCAACCTAAATATAGATTGTCCGATGGAAAAATGGGAATATGCTATCAAGCACACCTACATGTCAAATATCTCCATCCCCTTCATGAGTCATTTTATAAGCTGATTACAAGATGGTATTACACACCAATATGTCTTTCACATATCAACGGAAATAATTCTCCTCTTTCCTGGAGAAGATGCGGATCACCCGCTAACTTATATCATATTTTTTTGGGTATGCCCAAAAATAAAGAAACTTTGGAAGGATGCTATATTACATATCAATACTCTTACACATATCAAACTCGTAGTCACACCACAAATGGCGCTCTTCTTGTTGGGACTTGAGAGTGTTGACCCTTCCATTAAATACATCATTATCCATATCTTCCTGGTGATAAAAAATTCAATAGCAATGTGGTGGAAAAAATCTCAATCACCAAAATTTTTAGACATTATAGACACAATTCAACTCCACAGCTCCATTGAAAAAAGGTTCGCTTTGAACAATAGTTTCCTAGGCTCTCTTGTCTTGGATTTGTAATAAATCTTAAGTTATACTTATTAATCCTGCTACAATGTGCTTGCTGCATTTAGCCACTGTGTACATAATGTTATCTCTAGGTATAACTATCTATGTATATAGTTTGAATTCTCTATTGTTAAGGTACCCTTCCCTTGATTTACCCCTCCCTTCCCTTACTTCCCTTCCCTCTATAAAACTGTTTGAAAAGTTAATAAAAATATTTGAAAGAAAAATTTTTTTTAAAAATCCAACATATTACCCAGCTGAATTCAGGACCCGTTTTGGATTGCTTTCAGAGCCTGGAAGAATGGGATCTGGTGCCTTATGGTTGTGGTAGCGCGCTGTACACAACCATAAGGCACCAGTCACTTTGGAAGTATTTATGCATTTTCTTCTTGCCTTACACCTCCTCTGTTCCTTCGGATTTGCCCAATGGAAAGTTTACCTAACAGGAATCATCGCTGAGTGTAATCAGGCTGCCTTTTCTTGACGAATAAACTTGTCTTTATGGATCAGGTTCCTAGCTCATGATTAATGCACTAGCACTTTACATATTAATTACATAGAACTCTGTATTCAGTCACAACAATTTGAATATTTTTTCCACTTGGCATTTTCTATTTAAAAATTAAAAAAACAAAAAACTTAGCTTTGTCTAGACAACACAGCCTGAGTTGAATACTTTGGAGTTTTTCTGGTCATTTAACTCCTTTACCCCTGAGGGTGGTTAGCATGTTAATGACCCGGCCAAATTTTACAATTCTGAACACTGCAAATTTATGAGGTAATGATACTTAAAAATAGAAAAAAAACGGTCACAGGAGCGCTGGAAAAAGACCAGGACAAGGATGTTTTGTCTTTATCCACAACGCGTTTCGACGGTACCTTGTCTTCATCAGGTGGAAGTTTATTGTTAACAGACAGGAAGGGGTATTTAAGCAAAGTACAGCCAGAATTTGAATGCAATCAACAGGTCACATGATAGAAATACACAGAAATAATGGGACCATATTGATGAAAGGAGGAAAAAATAAAGAAATAAAAACATAAACACTAAATAAGAACATATTAAAAAACATAGTAAAAAAAATATAAAAAGGAAAATAGAATATGCTTAATTTAATTTTAATTTTATTTTTATTATCTGCTAACCTTTTCAATAGTAAGATTTAAGCCCTCAAGGGCCAATGTGCCCAACTTGAATATCCAGAAGCTTTCTTTATTAATAAGACTACTATATCGAACGGGAATAGTATCCGGTAAAAAATCAATGACTGTTAATCTTAAAGATTCCTAATTTTTCTGATACGATGGAGACAGATGGGGCAGGATGGGGAGATCATATGGGGCAGAATGGATACTCATGAGGGCGGGATTGGAGAACATATGGCTGAAGCCAGGAATGAGACACACGGGGGTCAGGATGGGGGATATTATTACCATAGGGGCTAATTAAGGGATATTATTACTGCAGTGATGTATTTATTTTATTTTATGAGTATACTGTTTTAAATTGGGGGGGTGGTCCTGTTACTGTGTAGCGTGATACTATGTTGGGAAAAAAATAAGTAATGTGTTCTGCAAGTGGAGCTCTAGATAACTGTGTTATTTCCTACAGAGACAAGTCCTGGCTGGAAGAGGTGATGGCAGTCTGTGCTGGATGAAAGATGAAAAGCAAAGATGAAGGACTTCACCTAGAGACATCACTGGTGAGTCAGTGTGTTACCTGTACACTGACACTATACACTGTATGCTATATACAGAGGTCCTGTGTATAATGGCACCAGTGATCACTGTATTACTTATACATTATATACAGAGCTCCTGTGTAGAATGTCATTGATCACTGTATTACCTGTACACAGACACTGCATACTAAGTACAGATCTCCGGTGTATAATGGCACTTATGGTGATAGTATTTTTTTTTTTATTACTGATCAGTATTGTAGTATTCATTCACTATGTGGTGGTAATATGTGGTCTGGACATTGTGTTGCGGTATTTGTCCCTTGTATGTGCTATTATTTGGTCACTTTGTGGTGTTAATATGTGATCTGGTCATGGTGCGGTGGTATTCGTTCCTTGTATGTGTTATTATTCGGTCACTGTGGTGGTAATATGTGGTCTGGTCATGGTGTGGTATTTGTTCCTTGTATGTGATATTATTCGGTCACTGTGGTGGTAATATGTGGTCTGGACATGGTGTGGCGGTATTTGTTCCTTGTATGTGATATTATTGGTCATTTTAAAAATTTAAAAATAAATAAAAATATAACTAAATTGTATTGCATATTTTAACAAATAATTAATAGGTTACAGTAGAGTAGAGCTCAGCCAAAAGTGTCTACCGTGTTATGGTGGCAGCTTAAAAAATCTTTTGGCCAAAACAAAAGCTGCCGGCTATATGTGTGATCTGGTGATGGGAACTGTTAATGTGTGACTGGTGAGAAGTGGAGTGTTTCCAAGAGAGAGCGGTGGGACTGTGGACAGTTTGAGGGGTGGAGGTGGGGCTGGGGTGGAGCCTGGGCGGAGTCTCAAGGGGGCCCCCAAAATTTTGCCAGTATGGGCCACGAACTTCCTAGTGGCAGCCCTGCAAATACATGAAAAGAAAGAATACAGCAAATCAAGTGTCTTTCTGACCACCCAAAATATGGAGACATAAGGAGTTTTAAGCCCCTGGAAAGGAAATAGGGTGTTTTTTTTAAATGATTTTGATACATACGTTTTTAGGCCATGCTTATACTGCATTTTTTTTATTGAAGCAACATCCAAGGCTCTGAAAAATGTAACTGAAGTCACACCAAAAGTGCACAAGGCGAGGATTCATATGGACCCTTCCCGGAGGAGAGGGTCCCCATTAAACCATCCCAGTCCCTCCGAGCCAGAAGGCCACAGCCAGGGTCAAGGACCTTCGATGCTCTCCCTAGCCGAAGCCAGGAGAGAGATGTTTTCGTGCCCCCAGCATCCAACCAGACTTTCACCCTAGTGGAGCTGGGAGCTGTTTCGTGTTGGTTTCTCAGCCCAAACCTCTCCGGACCATCGACCGGGTATATAAAAACTACCCTTCCGATCTGGAGGCCAGGAATAGGAAGGGGGTGCTCAAGGTGTGAAAAGCTAGGAGCGGTGTGCTATAGAGTCCAAGACTTACCTGGGATCTCACTTAGGGCTGGCGTTAGGGGCTGGCAGACCAGTGCACAAGGCCCCAGCTCCTCCAGGGATCCCCAGTCAGTGGCATGCCGCTAATAGCTGCACACCACGCGGCCGCTATGGGGCCCGAGTAAGAAAGGCCCAGCATCGCCTCCCCACAACCCCAACGCATCGTGCATTCAACTGATCGGCATCATAGACGCCGATACAGTTGAAAGCAGTGATGGAGGAGAGAGTGTCATGTGACGCTCCCTCTCCCATCTGTCCCCCCCTCTGATTCTGATTCAGTGTGTGCCAGAAGTGGAGCTGATGAGACGATGAGATGGTCTGCAGAAGCCAGAACAAAGAGGGAACGAGAACAGGTTAATAATGTGTGTGTGTCTATGTGTGTGTCTGCTGCACGATACTGTGTGTGTGGGGGATTGCACTATACTGTGTTGTGTGTCTGCTGCATGATACTGTGTGGGGGGACTGCACTATACTGTGTTGTGTGTGTGTCTGCCACACTATATAGTGTGTGTGGGGACTCCACTGTACTGTGTGTGAGGGGGGCTGCATTATTCTGTGTGGAGGTTGCACTATACTATGTATGTGGAGGTGCTGAACTATACTGTGTGTGTGAGGACTGCACTATACTGTGTTGTGTGTCTACTGCACTATATTGTGTGTGGGGGGCTGCATTATACTGTGTGTGGGGGGCTGCACTATACCGTGTGTGTGGGGGGTTGCTTTATACTGTGTGTGTGGAGGCTGTACTATATTATGAGAGTGCTGCATTATAGAGGGTGCTGCATTATACTCTTAGGGGACTGCATTATACTCTGAAGGGGCTGTATTATAATGTGTGTGTGTCTGCTACACGATACTTTGTGTGGGGGAACTGCACTATACTGTGTTGTGTATGTCTGCTGCACTATATTGTGTATGTGGGGGTACTGCATTATACTGTGTGGGGGCTGCATTATACTGTGTGTGAGAGGGATGTAATGTACTGTGTTTGTGGGGTGGCTGCATTATACTTTGTGTGTGGAGCTGCATTATACTCTGAGGATGCTGCATTAGACTCTTAGGGGGATGCATTAGACTGTGTGTGGAGGGTTGCATTATGCTGTGGTGAGGGGGTTGCACTATACTGTGTGTGCTTGTGGGGGGCTGCATTATACTTTGAGGGAGCTGCTTTATATTGTGTGTGGGGGGTCTGCATTATACTCTGAGAGGGCTGCAGTATATATCAAGAACCATGGGGAGTGCATTTTACTATATGTACTACATGAACCTGCATTATACTGTATCAAGGACTACACTGTCAGTAAACAATGTGGGTTGGACGCTGCATACTTAATAATAATTTTATTTCTATAGCGCCAACATATTCCGCAGCACTTTACATTATAGAGGGGAATTCTACAGACAATAGACATTACAGCATAGCATAGCATAGCAATAAACACATATATCAAAACAGATACCAATAGGAATGAGGGCCCTGCTCGACAGCTTACAATCTATAAGGGAAGAGGGGAGACACGAAAGGTGGATGGTAACAATTGCTTTCATTGTTTTTATTGTTGGGACCATCCCTAGTGTAAGAATTGGGTGTTCCTGTTACTGCATGAACCAGTTAACAGTCCAAATATGTAACAGCACAGACACAGAGGACTATTAAATGCAAAAAGCATGTGAGAACATGATGCGAGGAACCTGGATATGGTAAAAAATTTTGAAATGAGCCAAACAGGAATATTTAGGTTAGTGCGCTGAGGCGATAAGCCAGTCCGAACAATTGCGTTTTTAAGGCACGCTTAAAACTGTGAGGATTGGGGATTAATCGTATTATCCTGGGTAGTGCATTCCAAAGAATCGGCGCGGCATGTGAAAAGTCTTGGAGAAGGGAGTGGGAGGTTCTGATTAATGAGGATGTTAACCTCAGATCATTAGCAGAACGGAGGGCACGGGTAGGGTGGTAGGCTGAGACTAGGGAGGAGATGTAGGGTGGTGCCGAGCCATGGAGTGCTTTGTGGGTGAGGGTAATAAGTTTATACTGGATTCTGGAGTGGATGGGTTGCCAGTGTAATGACTGGCACAAGGTAGAGGCATCGGTATAGCGATTGGTGAGGAATATGATCCTGGCTGCAGCATTCAGGACGGATTGGAGAGGGGAGCGTTTTGTAAGAGGGAGACCGATTAGAAGAGAGTTACAATAGTCCAGATGAGAATGAATAAGAGAAACTGTAAGAGTTTTTGCAGAGTCAAAAGTAAGAAAAGGTAGAATTCTAGAAATGTTTTTGAGGTGCAGATAATTAGAGCAAGCCAGTGATCGTATGTGGTGGACAAAGGAAAGCTCAGAGTCAAGTATGACCCCAAGACAGCGGGCATGTTGATGGAGAGTAATGGTGGAAAGGATGCAAAGGATGAAATCGGTAGTGAATATGTTAAATCTGCATGGCTCAATTTCCACCGTGGATTTTCTCAGAGTATACGAGATGTAATAAAATCCCCTCCACTACACTGATGCTATAACACATTGGCCTGGTGGTTAATAAACACCAGGGAACACTTATCGTTGAGTTTGAACCAAAATGTGGGCGCCAACCCCTGCTATATCATTAAGAAGTGTACTACCTTATGTTATGCCTTGATATTAGCATGTTATACCGCACAATTGGTGGTCTTGTAGTTATTTCTATGTAGCTACATAGTGGGCCCCAAGAATGATTTTGTCTGGTGGGCCCAAGGTGCTCCAGTCCGACACTGCATATAGACAAACATGGATTTCTCTGGAGCAAGACATTAGATCGCAGTTATCCAGGTCTCGTGCTATTCAGCATCCTATGACCTACATGCCATATAGACAGCTTGGGGGGGGGTTCATCCTGACAGATTCCATTTATAGGGAATCTGTCGCCCCATTTTAGCCCTATCAGCTGCCGGCAACGCCATCAGGGGCTTATCTACAGCATTCTGTAATGCTGTAGATAAGGCCCCCGATATAACCTGAAAGATAAGAAAAACAAATTATATTATACTACCCAGGGGCGGTCCGGTTTTGGTCCGATGGGTGTTGCGGTCCTGCACCTCCCTTCTTCTAACGGTGACGTCCTCTTCTTTGCTTCCCGGCACGGCTCCTGCGCAGGCGCACTGCTCTGTTGAGTTCAGAGCAGAGTCCTGCAGTGTGCAGGCACCAGGAGAGGTCTGGCGCCTGCACACTGCAGTATTCTGCTCTGCCCGCAACAGAGCAGTGCGCCTGCGCAGGAGCCGTGCCGGGAAGCAAAGAAGAGGACGTCACCGTTAGAAGAAGGGAGGTGCAGGACCGCAACACCCATCGGACCAAAACCGGACCGCCCCTGGGTAGTATAATATAATTTGTTTTTCTTATCTTTCAGGTTATATCGGGGGCCTTATCTACAGCATTACAGAATGCTGTAGATAAGCCCCTGATGGCGTTGCCGGCAGCTGATGGGGCGACAGATTCCCTTTAAGGGGATGCAGGCAGAAATGCAGTGTGAACAGGGCCTTAGCACATGACTGGCCGCTGTGCAGTTCTCAGGGTGCCAGGTGCGGTGTGCGGGCAGGCGGTTACCTCACACCGGCTCAGGCCTGCAGCGCCCACAAGGGACTGACAAGCAGGGACTAATCCAGCAGAAAACTACACTTCCCGGCACGTCCCGCTCTCACACGGAGCCCAGACGGCCGCTGGGGGAGTGTTCCCGGCCTGTGATGTGAGCGGCCAATCCCAGCATGCCGCACAGCCCGCGATACCCGCTACCGATGCCGGTGACACTGCGCTGAGCTGTGGTGACATCACCCGCCCGCTGACCGCGGCAGCAGCCAGAAGTGCCGAGCCGCCTGCCCCGTCTATAGCGTGAGATGGTTTGTTCCGCACTAGGGACCAGGGCAGCCGATCCGTGTGTGGGGGACACCGAGTCGGTTACGGCTTGTCTCTCCTGCCGCAAGATCACCTTTGCGCTTCAGCTACATGGCCGGGGCTGAGGAGCCATTAAGCCGAGCACGCCCGGTACAAGATACCAAGCTTTCAGTTCCCTTTGTGCCTTGCTTTGTCGTTCCTTGACCCGGCCGTTCTCCCTATAAAAGTGGTTCGGTCCAGACGGTATTTAAGGGCGCTGCAGGGCCGCTGGTGGCTCAGAGCTGCTCTGGGTCGTAGGGAGGGTCGTTGCTGGGGCATGTAACGGTAGCGCAGGTGGGGGCGGCGGAGACAAGGTGAAGAGGAGGCGGGCTGATGTGGGAGGCCGCGGCGGTGCGAGCGCTGTAGGATGCGGCCCGGAGAAGGCGCCGAGCAGGCCATCTCCTGAGGAGGGAGATAAACAAGCCTTTAACTCTTCATGCCCCAGCGCTGCAGTCACTGGGGGGCCTTCGGCGCAGCATCCTATTCATGTACGGGCAGAAGATGTCGCTGGGCAGACAGGCCCGCACCGCATCCGTTCGGAGGTGGTGAGAGATGCTCTACCCCATCCCCTGTCACCACAGCAGAGCAGCAGCCGGACCCATTGCAGTAGCACGAGCCTGGGGTTGGTTTAGGGCCCAGCCTGCCCACCTAAGGTCAGATGCCAGGCTGTGCCCTAGTGCATGGTGGTCACTAATGGGCATGTCCTCATTCCATCCAGGATCCCGGTACCAATCGATGAGGTTCTGATTGTGATGCAGATGAGCCCTAGTCCTCAGGCCTCTTTCCCACGACATGTATAGGACTGCCGGTGGCGTGTTATGGCCACTGTCTGCCACGGTCAGCCACTAGTTGAGCCATCATTTCCATCAAGATCTAATGTGCCGCTGCCATGTCTTACGCCGGGTGCAATGACTGTGTGTTTATTTAATGCAGATGGAATGATGGGGTCCTACTGATACCATACTTATTGGGCCCAGTGAAGACTGGCACTGAGGTTGCCATCATGTCCCATGCTTGTTACTGAGAAGACAAGTGCGACGCTGACCTAAGCATCATGATCTCCATGATTACGGAACAATTACAAAAACAAAGTCTGGAGGACCTGAAATGCAAATCGTTCAGTATAAGTCTGGTAAGGTCCTCCACGTGCGGCGGCTTGTGTTTGCTTTCATTGTGCTGATTCTGTGTATTGTGGTGCGCTGGGAGCGCCTTTACAGTATCCAAAAAGGAATGTTCATTGACCTGGTGGTAAAGTGCCAGAAACTTGGCGTTCTTAAGTAAGCAGTGATCTTCTATGTGAAGGTTATTAATCTGTCACGTCTACCCTACTATTTAGTAAGGCCTTTTCCATAAACTTAGGTAAAATAGATGTGGTCTGTCCACCATGTGTCAATAAACAACCAAAAAAAACAAATGTAATCATTGTGGTGGATCCGTGAAGCTGGCTACAACGTGGATGGCGTCCATAAGGGATCCTGTATTGTGCACCATTTAAAATCCGAGTGAGATGACAAGACAAACGCCTCCTTCAGTTGGTTTTTCAAAACTTTCAGAGAAACTTTAGAAATGATTATGGGGACAAATTTATATATACAAATTTTTGTATAATAAAAATTATATACCGTATATTCTTTTCCCCTATGTCCTTTGTTTCTATTTTGGATCCATGTTATCTGGGCGCCACTGTATTGATGGCATATTAGGCTCCCTGTATCTGGGGATCTCACTTTTGGAATCCTGACCATTAGCTGTTTAAAAGGGCCCAAGCACTTACCCAAGCGGCATCATTGGTTTTTCCTGCATGCCACATTTGTTGGTAGCAACTGAGCTGGGTATTGTAGTGTGTAAAATATATAAAGCTCAAAGTGTGTATGTCCGGGATAGGCATTTGCAGCTACAGCCACAAAATTTGGCACAGTCACACGTCTGGACCCCGAGAGCGTCCTAAGCTATGTTGTGAGGCGAAATTTTAACCCCGCGCGTTCCAATTCAAACAATTTTACCCCCATCTACATACTGGGGAAAAAGTGTGCGTGCGTCAAGCCCCGCCCCTCATTGTCATAATGCCCCTATCTACATACTGGGGAAACTGTGTGCTTATCAAGCCCCACCCTCATTATGATGTCATAATGGTTGCCATGGCGACACTGATTCATCATAGGTTGCAAGCCCCGCCCCTCATTATGATGTCATAATGCCCCTATCTTCATAATGGCGAAACAGTGTGTGCGTATAAAGCCCCGCCCCTCGTTATGATGTCATAATGGTTGACATGGCGACGCTGATTCATCATAGGTTGCAAGCCCCGCCGCTCATTATGATGTCATAATGGTTGACTATGGGATGGAGGATGTGTGATGGGCACTGGACTATGGGATGGGATGTGTATATGGGCACTGGACTATGGGATGGAGGATGTGTGATGGGTATATGGGCACGGGACTATGGGATGGAGGATAATTATAATTTGTTATAACCACAGTTAGTTACTATGCCCGGGCAGCGCCGGGCTCTTCAGCTAGTATATGTATATTCCTGGTTTGTCGTTAAAAAAAAAAAAAAAAAAAAATGTGAATGCAAACTACGGAGTCAATTGTTGTATGACACTGGCCTTAGACAGCATTTTGGCTCTTAAATTCAAATGTAACAATATTTTTATGAAAATGTGTGCTGCCCGTGACATGGTGTAGGATAGCATATTTTGTGAAACCTTTAATACTGGGTGAAAATGAGGCCTCCAAATCCCACAAAGTACGTCTCCTTCTCTTGTATTCAGGACTTCATTTTAGGCTGTGTTCACATGTATTCTAGTATCCTTTGTAAACTATGTAAATGCTAATTTACAATAAAGAATATAGCTGCACAGCTGGAGATAGTTCTGATTCAATGGGGCTTCCATCCCTATTAACATACAGTAGTTTATTTATTTTTACAAATATCTGACATTAGTATTAAAACAAACAAAAGGAGGAATGCTCTGCTTATCAATGATTTGCTTCTCTTGTTTCACTTTCCCTAGCCGGATTACCAAGCTTCCCAGATGGTGACATGGCATCAGCTGACCACCTTAAAGGAAATCTGCCACGCTTTTTTTTTTTTTTTTTTTTTTTTTTTTTTTCCAACTACCAGCTGCCGGCACCGCCATCAGGGGCTTATCTACAGAATTCTGTAATGCTGTAAATAAGCCCCTATGTAACCTGAAAGAGAAGAAAACGAGTTATACTCACCTAGGGGTGGTCCGGCGCCTCCCATCTTCTAGTGATAACGTCCTCTTCTTAGCTTCCCGTCACGGCTCCTGCGCAGGCGCACTGCTCTGCCCTGTTGAGGGCAGAGCAGAGTACTGCAGGCGCCGGGAAAGGTCAGAGAGGTCCGACGCCTGCGCACTGCAGGACTCTGCCCTGCCCTCAACAGGGCAGAGCAGTGCGCGGAGCCGCGACTGGAAGCAAAGAAGAGGACGTCACCGTTAGAAGATGGGAGGCGCCGGACTGGACCGCGACACCCATCAGACCAAGACCAGACCCGGACCGCCCCTGGGTGAGTATAATATAACTCGTTTTTCTTATCTTTCAGGTTACATCAGGGGCCTTATCTACAGCATTACAGAATGCTGGAGATAAGCCCCTGATGGCGGTGGCCGCAGCTTATAGTAGAAAAAATAGGTGACAGATTTCCTTATCACTTGCTGTGGTGTTGACGCCAGTGATGAACTGCAGTGGTCATATCTTAATACGCCACATATTTTAATTGGAGCTGATTGAATGTAGACTGGCAGAAGGCCACAGAGGCATCTTCTCAGGGCCACAGAATACTGGTAGAGTATTCCTATTTTACACTATTGTCGGGTATTTGTAGCAAAAAAAAACCCATGGGGGTGGGAAACCTTTATCTGTTGGGAACAGCAAAAGACTTCCTATGGACTGCCAATCTGAAACTGGCTATGGAGTGTTACAAAGTGATCCTGCAGTGTGAGGCTTGAGTTTTACATTGTATTACAAACCAGAGCTTCATTCATAATTCTGCCAGTTGTCATCGAAAACAGCTCACAAGGTGTGTTGTTGTTGTGTTTTTTTTTTTTTTTTTTTGTTTTTTTTTTTGGGAACATGACAGTAGATTCAGGTTGCTTGAACAATGGGCATCATGAATCGGACACTGATGGTCACCGCGCATGTCTTACTTTGAAATGCTTTTGCGTTTCAGAGAAAACATACATTGAAATAATATGATTTGTCCAAGGCACAACCTAGACAGCTTCTCCCCGTCCCACTCCTCTAGACTGATGCGTCACTCCTTGTGTTTGTGTTATACATGCATGCATACGGAGAGGCTCTTCAGTCTAGGGGGTAACCGGCTTTTCAGGGTATGTTACATACATAGCTGCAAAATACTCATGCTGCCAGAATTCGGGCACCACTAATTTCATGTCAAGTCCTCTTTAAAAGGAATCTATCAGCATGTTTGTGTGTAATCTGAGTGATGAAACCAGATCAGTGAAAAACATGCCAGACACAAGTATAAATATGATGGGTAAGCTTTCTCCGCTCTGCTTCCTGCTACATCGAAAAACTCTTATAGTTTAATAGCTGCATCACTTGTGATATATTGTTGGAATCAGGGTCTCTTTCCCTACATTATGCAGCTCTCAGATGAGGTAGCAAACCCTGGTTTTTCCCTTTTAAACCGTTTATAATGTGGTGGGAGTTGTGATCTGACATTGCAATACTGTATTTTGCCTAGTGCAAAAGCTACACTTTCAGGATTGCAAATCATTTGAGCAGTTGTTGTGCCTGTAAGGAATGCTGGGAGATGTCAGCATGAGCTGACTTTCCATGTGCATGAAGCAATATGGCAATTTTAGCTGCAAACTCTACATGTATGAAATGCAGAACTTTCCACAAGCTTCACCCTTTACAATGAATGGGGTCAAAATCTGCAACTGAGATTAAAATGCTGACTATTTTATGTTGTACAGTGAAAAAAAACAAAAAGCCTTGTTTGCAGATGAGATTTGTTAGGATTTCCTCCACATGATGGGTACTGTAATCTGATTTTTAGTCTATATTTTTAGAATTTACCTTAAATTTGCTAGTTGGAAGTAGGTAATGGATCCTTATTTTCAGGAGTAGAAATATTTACTGCTGTTAACGTTAATAGATCAAGATACAATGGTCCAATACTTTAAGGGGTTCTCTTTTTTTTTTTTTTTTGAATTTGTGTTCATGTACTTGTGTTGCGACAAGGATTAAAAGACATGGGGATTTGTTATGTACTCTGGGTAATCAAACTGATGCTCTAAGGGCTTAGGCCTCTTTCACACTTCAGTTTTTTGCATCAGTTATAATCCGCCAAAAAGGCGGACAAGCGGATCCGTTCTCAACTGATGTGAACGGATGGCACAGGATCCGTTTTCAGACGGATCCTGAAAATGAAGAAATTTAAAGGAATCGCTGGCGAGAGAGAGAGAGAGAGAGAGAGAGAGAGAGAGAGAGAGAGAGAGAGAGAGAGAGAGAGAGAGAGAGAGAGAGAGAGAGAGAGAGAGAGAGAGAGAGAGAGATCAGTGTTTGCAGGATCCGCCAGAGAAAAAAACGTTACAAGCTCCGTTTTGAGGATGGTGACGGACAGCAACTTTTGGCGGATCCTCACAAAAAACGGATGCAACGGACAGCAATCCGTCTCAATCCGCCATTAATGCAAGTCAATGGGAAAAAAACGGATCCTCAAAAAAATTTGAGGATCCGTTTTTTTTCAAAACCTGGCGGATTGTGACTGATTGTAAAAAACGGAAGTGTGAAAGAGGCCTTATTCAGATGTCAGTTTTTCTCGTACAAGTGCTATCCATGGGTGTTCATTGATGGCACTCGTACCCTTGATAGGTCTACCTGGGAAGTTCACATGTCCGTTTGTGTGTTGTGGTGTGTTTTTTTTTTTTTTTTTTTTGTTTTGTTTTTTTTTTTTCCTTCTCTTTGGACCAAGTGGTCTGCACAAAAGCATTAGAGACCTGTCTACAGTTGTGCTCAAAAGTTTACATACCCCGGCAGAATTTTTGCTTTCTTGGCCTTTTTTCAGAGAATATGAACGATAACAAAACTTTTTCTCCACTAATGGTTAGTGGTTGGGTGAAGCCATTTATTGTCAAACTACTGTGTTTTCTCTTTCTAAATCCTAATAACCCAAAACATCCAAATGACCCTGATCAAAAGTTCACATACCCTGGTGATTTTCACCTGATAACATGCACAGAAGTTGACACAAATGGGTTTGAATGGCTACTAACATCCTCACCTGTGACCTGTTTGCTTGTAATCAGTGTGTATGTATAAAAGCTGAGTGAGTTTCTGGGATCCAGACAGACTTTTGCATCTTTCATCCAGCCACTGACGTTTCTGGATTGTGAGTCATGGAGAAGGCAAAAGAATTGTCAACAGATCTATGGGAAAAGGTAGTTGAACTGTATAAAATAAGGAAGGGATACAAAAAGATATCCAAGGAATTGATGATGTCAGTCAGCAGCTTTCAAACTGTGATTAACAAATGGAAAATCAGGGGCTCTGTAAAAACAAATCCACTGTCAGGTAGACCAACAAAAATTTTGTCCACAACTGCCAGGAAAATTGTTCAGGATGCAAAGAAAAACCCACAAATAACTTCAGCTGAAATACTGGACTCTATGAAAACTATCCGTGTGGTTGTTTCACGATGCAAAGTAAGGAGGCACTTGAAGACAACTGGGCTGCATGGTCGAGTTGCCAGAAGAAAGCCATTACTGCGCAAGTGCCACAAAGTATCTCGCCTACAATACTCAAAACTGCACAGAGACAAGCCTCAAAACTTCTGGAACAAGGTAATTTGGATTGATGAGACCAAAATTGAACTTTTTGGCTACAACCATAAACATTACATTTGGAGAGAGGTCAACAAGGCCTATGGTGAAAGGAACAGCAGTCTTACTGTAAAGCATGGAGGTGGATCGCTGATGTTTTGGGATGTGTGAGCTACAAAGACACAGGAAACTTGTTCAAAGTTGAAGGAAAGATGAATGCAGCACGTTATCAGGAAATACTGGAGGCAAATTTGCAATCATCAGCCTGGAAGCTGGGCATGGGATGTACTTTGGACTTTGCAACATTACAACAATCCAAAATGCAAGGCCAAGTCAACCTGTCATTGGCTACAGCAGAACAAAGTGAAGGTTCTGGAGTGGCCATCTCAGTCTCCTGACCTCAATATCATTGAGCCGCTCTGGGGAGATCTCAAGCATGCAGTTCATGCTAGACAGCCCAGGAATTTACAGGAACTGGAGGCTTTTTGCCAAGAAGAGTGGGGAGCTTTACCATTTGAGAAAATAAAGAACCTCATCCATGACTACGACCAAAGACTTCAAGCTGTCATTGATGTTAGAGGGGGCAATACACGGTATTACGGAATGGGGTATGTGAACTTTAGATCAGGGTCATTTGGATGTCTTGGGTTGTCATTATGCTTTAAAAAGAGAAAACACATTAGTTTCACAATAAATGGCTTCACCCAACCACTAACCATGAGTGGAGAAAAGTTTCGTTCATATTCTCTGAAAAAAGGTCAAGAAAACAAAAATTCTGCTGGGGTATGTAAACGTTTGAGCACAACTGTATATCGATAAAGGTTTCTCAAATTGCCTAATGCAAGTCTATGGATCCCTGGGAAAAAAAAAAACTGATAGCACTCAGATGCCATCTGTGTGTTGCTGGTTTTACATGGACTGTTTGATTGGGAAAGCTTAAGAACCCTCCATCCAGGTTTTTTTTTTTTTTTTCTTTAATAGATGTGAAAGAGCCCTTAGGATCTAGGAATATGTCAAACTTGCATGCCTAGATGGGGAAAGCCTGTTAAAACTGTGGATAGTAGTACATGTCTGATAATGATGTGCCAGCCATGACCAGATCTATGCTTTAAAACTGGACGTGATCTAGGAAGGGGCCTGAAAACTATCCTAGAATCCCTTTTGATATATTGTGGAGACACGTTTGGATTGTGAAAACTTTTGCAACAGCTCTCACTTCTGTTTGTGTCTCTCGTAGCCACTGCCAGATCATCCAGACCCTGAGGGGTGCAGCAGTCCGTACCATTTTGTGACAGGTAACTGAATGTTTGTGAAGGTGCATTCGCCACGTTCCATGAATGATTGCACTATCACAGATGTTTGCATGTGCTCCTCTGAAAAATGGCTGATCTAATTACTGGGCCTCTAAATTGACAGATTACTTTTGACACTATGTAAAATATCCCTGAAGGTGCAGGCTGCACTCCCCTCACACTGTGTAATATTGGAGATGGAGGGCAAATCCCATTGTCCAGGCACTGAATATGCTTCAAACGCCTTTTATTTAACTTTCAGCTTTCTTTACCCGTGGTTCTCAGAACACTTAGATGGCATGCACTCGTGCAGCGATTTTTCGGATAATTGACCTTTCATTAGGTAATGTAACGATATCAAGAATCCAAGGTTAGGGGTTAGGTTTCCCAACGGCAGATCATCCGATTGGGGTTACCGTTCTGTCCGCGGACACAACGCCAAACTTTGGATTCTCGGTGCAGCCGTTTTCTTCTTCCTGTGACTGTCCAATGTCTGATAAAGGGTCCATTTCCTAAAATGTCCCAGTAGTCAAGTGTATGACATCTAAATGTGGAGCGAACCTGAGGTATGAAAAATCATTCCAAAAACAGGGTTTGAAGCACATTTTATGTCAAGTATGACTTCTATTATTTTAGAATTCTATTTACTAATGTCAAAAATCCTATACCTTGCCATTCCAGGTTATATCAGTCTGCATGTATGTATCGTGTCGCACAGCACACCCTTCAGTGTCCCTGTTGGTTTTACTGCAGTGTATGTATGGGCATATAATCATATACGATGCGTATTTATACTATGTGACGGAAGGTAATTCCTGTCTGATGTGGCCGCTTCTGAAGCTTCTCATATATTGCTCTCATTAATTCCTATTAAGTTATCAGTGATGCTTTAAAGGGACTCTGCCACCTAATCTAAGGGCAGTATTGATAAAATAAGGGTGTGTTCACACGGTGCGGATTCTGCTGCGGATTTGTCTAAATCCGCAGGTAAAATGACCTGCGGATTAGCCAGCGGTTTCCCCCCGCGGTTTGACACCTGTCATGGAGCAGGTGCCAAACCACTGTGGAATCCGCACAAAGAAGTGACATGCTGCGGATTTAAAACCGCGGAAAATTCTGCACCGTGCGCTCTGCGGATTTCATTTTACATCGCTTTTAATGGTACTGTACACCACAGCAGGATCTGCAGCATGTGCACATACCCTTACTCTTTCCTCTGCTGCAGATCTAGCAGTTCTCTGAATACTGAGCTCTGTATAACCCCGCCCACACCACTGACTGGCAGCTGTCTGTATACACTGTGCAGAGGCAGAAAGCTGCAAAACGGTGGTGGGAGTGGGGTTATACAGCGTCCATTAATATGGAGGACTACATGGCAGCAGGTTTACTAGTCCTCTAGTTGTAATATCTTGCTGATAACATAGGGATTTTTAGCAAAACTGCAACAGGCAGCTAAGTGCTGGAATCTGGATCTCTGCCTCTACATTATTCTGCTCTCAGACTAGGTGCCGAAACCTGGCACCAGATTTTGCTCTTTAAATATATTTCTTGAAAAAAATGATTAAGAATATAATACTACTTAATCTCTCCATCATTATTTCCTTTTTTGTTGTCTCTGTTCTGTCTGAATGGTGATGGCCTCTGTAAAGTAGTAGCCAACATGTTTAAGCCAGTTTGTGCTGTGGTGATTTTTTTTTTTTTTGTGACATATTGTACTTCATGTTGGTGGTAAAATTTCTTCGCTATAACTTGCGTTTATTTCTGAAAAAAAAACAAAAAACGGAAATTTGGCAAAAATGTAGAAAATGTTGCAATTTTCAAACTTTTAAATTTTTGTGCCCTTAAATCAGAGATATGTCACACAAAATAGTTAATTAAATAACATTTCCCATATCAGCACAATTTTAGAAACTTTTTTTTTGTTAGGACGTTATTAGCGATTTCTAATTTTTCCAACAAAATTTACTAAACTTTTTTTTTTTTTTTTTTTTTTTGGGACCACATCACATTTGAAGTCACTTTAAGGGGTCTTTATGATAGAAAATACCCAAAAGTGACACCATTCTAAAAACTGCACCCCTCAAGATGCTCAAAAACCACATTCAAGAAGTTTATTAACCCTTCAGGTGCTTCACGAGAACTAAAGCAATGTGGAAGGAAAAAAAAATGGAACATTTTTGCTTTTTTTCACAAAAATTAGTTTGGAACCAATTTTTTTATTTTCACAAGGGTATCAGGAGAAAATGGACCACAAAACTTCTCCTTAATGCACCAATACCCTGTATGTGGGGGAAAGCCACTGTTTGGGCACATGGCCAAGGCTCAGAAGGGAGGGAGCACCGTTTGACTTTTTGAACTCAAAATTAGCTGGAATCAGCGGTGGAGCCATGTTGTGTTTGGAGACATCCTGATGTGCCTGGAATCCCGCAATTCTAACCCCAACCCACCCCTAACCGTAATTCTGACCACAACCCTAACTTTAGCCCAACTCTAACCCTAATGGAAATACAATTTTTTTTTTTTTTTTTATAATATTATTATTATTATTATTATTTATTATTATTATTTATTATTATTTTATTTTCTAAAGCTTTTAAAAATATTAAAAATTTAAACGTTCAAATCACCCCCCTTTCGCCCTATGCAAAATAAAACAATAAAAATAAAATCAAACATACACATTTGGTATCGCCGTGTTCGGAATCGCCTGATCTATCAATAAAAAAAAAAAAAAAAAAAGTTAACCTGATCGCTAAACGGCGTTGCAAGAAAAAAATTAAAAATACCAGAATTACATTTTTTTAGTCGCCTCAACATGGGGTTAAAATGCAATGATGGGCGATCAAAAGATCATATCTGAGCCAAAATGGTATCGTTTAAAAAAAAAAAAAAAAGTGAGCTTGACACGCAAAAAATAAGCCCTCAACTAACCCCAGATCATGATCATGACGCTTCAGGTATCGTAAAATGGTGCAAATTTTTATTTTATTTTTTTTTGTATGCTGTTGAGAGGAAAAAATGCTGTTTACAATACCTCTATCTTCATATCTTCATCTGGTTTTCTGGTGTTGAGCAATTCTTTTTGCTAAATTGCTGCAGAACTATGTAATTTTGCAAAAAAACAAGCTACACAACCCCTCCCCAAAGTGTTGAAAGTTAGCTTAGAGCATGAATTGCATATTTGTAGTAGGGTATAATTAGTATTGCATATATCTACTATGCAAGAGGCTTCCTGTTCATACTAAAGACAGGGAAAAGGATGGGCCGATAAAGATAGGTTGTTGAGATAGTGTTTTGGTTTTTTTTTTTTTGAAGGGGGTTGTCAAGGACTTGGCTATTGATGACCCATCTCAAGAATATGTCATCAATGTCAGATCGTTGGAGTCTGGCACCTCCGACTAATCAGCAGTTTGAAACTCCTGCGAAGGCTGAATATACACATTAAAACCTACAGAAAACGACAATGATGAAAGGCTAGAAATAAATTTAATGGGCACCAAGGCATGCATACAACAACCAAACCAAATAGAATCTATGATTCTATTCTCCTTCAATGGACGTCTTCAAACTGAGACTGGACAAACTTCTGTCTGACATGGCTTAGTGACTCCTGCATTGAGCAGAGAGTTGGACACACTGACCCTGGAGGTCCCATCCAACTCTTAACACTCAATACCATTTAACCTCTATTCTATAATAAACACAACAGGTAACCTATATACACGCACAACTCCTATTTGATGTGATGTCATGTGTCGTGCCACAATAATGATGTTGCACCAATAAAAGGAAAGTTGCGGATGGCAGGAGATGGAAGTGGACCCTCAGGACTACTATTCAGCAACCAGTCTTTACTGACCTGTCCACTGGACTGGATACTGAAAAACCGTTTGCACCAACTCTGTCATTAGTACATTATACTAACTCAACATATGGTTTACACCTCAGAAATGGTATGGGAACCAAATCCAACCAATATGGGATAAGACCTATGTATCTGGTAGCATATGTCAAATGCAACCAACAGTGTACTGCAAGTATAGAAAAAGCATCGTGCTTGGTAACTAAGAACAGTGCTTACGGACAATCTGAGGCTGGGTAGGTAAGAGGTCCAAGGTCAAAAGCCAAGAGGGTATGACAAAAACAGAGGGGTGAGGCAAGGGTTTAGTCAGGAAACAGTCTGAGGTCAGAAATCCAAGATGTTAGCAGATCACAACAAAAGGGCTAAGCAAACTGATGGTCAAGACAAATCCAAGGTCGAGCAGCAACGATCAGAATACCAAACCGCCCAGAGCCCACATACACCTTTTGAGCAAAGCTACAATTGGCAGTGACCTAACATTGCTAGCCAGTTAGATGGCCTTGGAATTTTCTGGAACGGAAAAACATTCATAGCATCCCTAGGACACAGCGAATGGTGGGATCGTGACAGCCAGAAGATTACTGACCTAGGTTAATGGTGTCTTTAGGAAGTACTCCTGCCGCCCACACTTAAGGCCCTGTCACGCTAAGCCCCCCCCCCCCCCCCCCGGCCGGTTATCGCTGATCATGCTCGAGCGGCTTGGACCGTATTTCAATCGCTGGTCTCCCGCTGCCCAGCGCGCATCGCTGCGTGTGGCAGCGAGAGATCAGCAACGCTGGTTGCTAATGTAAACGTCGGGTATCCAGGAGCCGCGCAACTCCTGGATACCCGCTGTTTTCCAAGGTAAATGTCGGGTATCCAGGAGTCGCGCGGCTCCTAGATACCCGATGTTTACCTTGGAAACCAGCGTGTACGCCGGTTTCCAAGGTAAACAGCGGGTATCCAGGAGTCGCGCGGCTCCTGGATACCCGACGTTTACATTAGAAACCAGCGTCGCTGGGGCTGTCTAACGATGTCCCAGCGATCGCATCATGTCGGATCGTTGGTGGGATCGTTGGGACATCGTTTAGTGTGACGGGGCCTTTAGACTCATATCAGAGCCTATATTGGAAGGACTTTGGTATACTACCAGGTACAAATCTCTTATCCCTTATTGGATGATTTTGGTTTGATAATATTATTGATCATAAATCTAACAATATGTGGACAAAATTGGTTCATAATCTGGGATAGATTCAGAGCTATATATATTTTTTCCCCAGTTATGTTCATACATTTTCATATCATATTTGCTCTTCCACCTCCCTTGTTTTTACTTTGCGTCTTTAAATGTCTGTGTAACCATTCATATAAAAAACGATTTATGTATTGTACCAGTGTAATAACTTAGTAAGGATATGTGCACAAGCTATGCATTTGCTGCAGACATTATGCATCAAAAACATCTCTTGGCATGGAAAATGCTGCATTAAAAAAAACGCTTGATTTTTGCTTCCCAGTTTCCCCCACACCCACATTTATTAGAATGAATGAAAACCGCTGATAGAACTGACATGCTTCAGGTTTGCAACTGCTTCAAATCTACAGGAAAATAATGGTCAACATGTTGCATGAGGTTTCAGAAATCTCATTCACTTTGCTGGGACCCTGAAATTCTGCGTCTTTCGCAGTAAAAAAAAAAGTGACGTGATCATGCTTTAATGTAGTGTTCCTCAACTCCAGTCCTCAAAAGCAATCAACAGGTCATGTTTTCAGGATTTCTTTAGTATGGACCAGGTGTTGGAATTATTATTGCCTGTTCAGGTAATACACTTATCATCTGAGCAATACTAAGGAAATCTTGAAAACATGACCTGTTGGTGGCTCTTGAGGATTGGAGTGGGGGAACACTGCCAAAATGGTTAATTGTGCACATCCAAATGTATGCCTGTGTACAGTGCGGGAACAGCACAGCTCCATACACTGTAAGGGCTGTTTTGAGAGCTTCCATTCATCTCTCATTGAATTTAATCAGCAGAGTTGCAGAACCTGAGAATAGCCAATAGTCTGGAGTACGTGCTCAGATGCTGTACCTGAGAAGGCTATGACTATGCACACAGCTGTCCTGTCCCAGATATCCACAATATGAACCTCCCTCTGCCATAACAGCTGATGGATGAGACCACTAGGTATCACGTCCCCAATGATCTGGTATTGATGACCTGGACAACCGTTTTAATCTAATGCTTTCCTGCACCTTGTTGGAGGTACTGTAACGGTGCTGGTTCGTTTCAAATATACTGAGTTAATCTAGTCTGTACTTTAACCCCTTCACGACCTATGACGCCTACGTAGGCGTCATGAAAAGCAGTGCCCAAACGACCTATGACGCCTACGTAGGCGTCATGCTATAAATAGCCCCCCTGCGGGTCGGGTGACCGGGGTCACTGAAAGGTCACCCGACCCGCACACAAAGGACCCTTCAGAGTTAACACCTGGGGGTGTGGCTTAGCCCCCACGTGCCTACGATCGCTCTGATTGGCTGTTAAAAGTTAAACTGCCAATCAGAGCGATTGTAATATTTCACCAATGAAAATTGGTGAAATATTACAATCCAGCCATGGCCGATGCTGAAATAGCATCGGACATGGCTGGACACCGAGACCCGACCCCCCCCCCCCACACCGACTGAAGGCACCGATTGGCTGCCGCCACCTTCTGACGGCACCGATCGGCAGCCGCCGTCATGATCTGCCCCCCCGCCTGCCTTCCGCCCCCCCCAGCCCTCCGATCATCCCCTCTCACCCTCCGATCACCCCCTCACCCTCCTTTGTGCCTCCGATCTCCCGCTATCCGTCCCGGTGTCCTGCCGTCCAGCGTCATGGGCGCCGCCATCTTGCAAGATGGCAGGCGCATGCGCAGTGCGCCGAATCGAATCTGCAACGCTGCAGATTCATTCATTTATTTTGATCACTATGATAAACTTTCATAGTGATCAAAATGAATAAAAAGTAAATCACCGCCCCCCTTATCACCCCCATAGGTAGGGACAAATAATAAAAATTTTTTTTTTTTTTTTCCATTAGGGTTAGGTCCAGGGTTAGGGCTAGGGTTGGACTAAGGGTTAGGGTTGGAGGGTTAGGGTTGGACTAGGGGTTAGGGTTGGACTAGGGGTTAGGGTTGGACTAGGGGTTAGGGTTGGACTAGGGGTTAGGGTTGGACTAGGGGTTAGGGTTGAATTTAGGGTTAGGGTTGAATTTAGGGTTAGGGTTGGGGTTGGGATTACGGTTAGGCTTGTGGTTAGGGTTAGAGTTGGGATTTCGTTAGGGGTGTGTTGGGATTAGGGTTATGATTAGGGTTGGGATTAGGGTTATGATTAGGGTTGGGATTAGGGTTATGATTAGGGTTGGAGATAGAATTGAGGGGTTTCCACTGTTTAGGCACATCAGGGGCTCTCCAAACGCGACATGGAGCCACCATTTATTCCAGCCAATTTTGCGTTCAAAAAGTCAAAAGGTGCTCCCTCCATTTCGAGCCCCGACGTGTGCCCAAACAGTGGTGTTACCCCCACTTATGGGGTATCAGGGTACTCAGGAAAAATTGCACAACAACTTTGGGGGTCTAATTTCTACTGTTACCCTTGGGAAAATAAAAAAATGGGGGCTAAAATAATTATTTTTGTGGAAAAAAAAGATTTTTTATTTTCACGGTTCTGCATTATAAACTTCTGTGAAGCACTTGGGGGTTCAACGTGCTCACCACACATCTAGATAAGTTCCTTGGGGGGTCTAGTTTCCAAAATGGGGTCACTTGTGGGGGGTTTCCACTGTTTAGGTACATCATGGGCTCTGCAAACGTAACATGACGCCCACAGACCATTCCATCAAGTCGGCATTTCAAAGCGTCACTACTTCCCTTCCGAGCCCCAACGTGTGCCCAAACAGTGGTCCCCCCCCATATATGGGGTACCAGCGTACTCAGGACACACTGGACAACAACTTTTGGGGTCCAATTTATCCTGTTACCCTTGTGAAAATAAAAAATAGTGGACTAAATATAATTTTTTGAGGAAAAAAAAATATTTTTTTATTTTCACGGCTGTGCGTTATAAACTTCTGTGAAGCACTTGGGGGTTCAAAGTGCTCACCACACATCTATATTAGTTTCTTGGGTGATCTAGTTTCCAAAATGGGGTCATTTGTGGGGGGTTTCCACTGTTTAGGTACATCAGGGGCTCTGCAAACATAACATGACGCCCACAGACCATTCCATCAAGTCGGCATTTCAAAACGTCACTACTTCCCTTCTGAGCCCCAACGTGTGCCCAAACAGTGGTCCCCCCCACATATGTGGTACCACCGTACTCAGGACAAGCTGGACAACAACTTTTGGGGTTCAATTTATCCTGTTACCTTTGTGAAAATAAAAAATAGCAGGCTAAAAATTTATTTTTTGAGGGAAAAAAATATTTTTATTTTAACGGCTCTGCGTTATAAACTTCTGTGTAGCACCTGGGGGTTCAAAGTGCTCACTATGCATCTAGATAAGTTCCTTAAGGGGTCTAGTTTCCAAAATGGGGTCATTTGTGGGGGAGCTCCAAAGTTTACGCACACAGGGGCTCTGCAAACACAACATGGTGTCCGCTAACGATTGGAGCTAATTTTCCATTCAAAAAGTCAAATGACGCTCCTTCCCTTCTGAGTCATGCCGTGCGCTCAAACAGTGGTTTTCCCCCACATATGGGGTACCAGTGTACTCAGGACAAACTGGACAACAACTTTTGGGGTCCAATTTATCCTGTTACCCTTGGGAAAATAAAAAATAGCGGGCTAAAAAATCATTTGAGGAAAAAAAATTATTTTTTTATTTTCACTGCTCTGCGTTATAAACTTCTGTGAAGCACTTGGGGGTTCAAAGTGCTCACCACACATCTAGATAAGTTCCTTCGGGGGTCTAGTTTCCAAAATGGGGTCACTTGTGGGGGAGCTCCAATGTTTAGGCACACAGGGGCTGTCCAAATGCGACATGGTGTCCGCTAACGATTGGAGCTAATTTTCCAATCAAAAAGTCACATGGCGCTCCTTCCCTTCCGGGCCTTGCGGTGCGCCCAAACAGTGGTTTATGACCACATATGAGATATTGATGTACTCAGGAGAAATTGCCCAACAAACTTTAGGATTCATTTTATCCTGTTGCCCATGTGAAAATGAAAAAACTGAGGCCAAATAAAATTTTTGTGAAAAAAAAAAAGTACTTTTTTTTTTTTTTTTTACAGATCAATTTGTGAAGCACCTGGGGGTTCAAAGTGCATACTATGCATCTAGATAAGTTCCTTGGAGGGTCTAGTTTCCAAAATGGGCTCACTTGTGGGGGAGCTCCAATGTTTAGGCACACAGGTACTCTTAAAACAAGACATGGCAACCGCTAAACATTCAAGCATATTTTACATTCAAAAAGTAAAATGGCGCTCCTTGCCTTCTGAGCCCTGCCGTGCGCCCAAACAGTGGTTTATGACCAAATATGAGGTATCAGTGTACTCAGGAGAAATTGCCCAACAAATTTTAGGATACATTTTATCCTGTTACCCATGTGAAAATGAAAAAACTGATGCTAAATTAAAATTTTGGTTGGAAAAATTAAAATGTCCATTTTTTCATTCCATGTTGCTTTAGTTCCTGTGAAGCACCTGAAGGGTTAATAATCTTCTTGAATGTAGTTTTGAGTAGCTTGAGGGGTGCAGTTTTTAGAATGGTGACACTTTTGGGTATTTTCTGCCATATAGACCCCTCAAAGTGACTTCAAATGTGAGGTGGTCCCTAAAAAAAAAAATGGTTTTGTAAATTTTGTTGTAAAAATGAGAAATTGCTGGTCAACTTTTAACCCTTATAACTTCCTAACGAAAAAAAATGTTGTTTCCAAAATTGTGCTGATGTAAAGTAGACATGTGGGAAATGTTATTTATTAACTATTTTGTGTCACATAACTCTCTGGTTTAACAGAATAAAAATTCAAAATTTGAAAATTGCAAAATTTTCAAAATTTTCGCCAAATTTCCATTTTTTTCACAAATAAACGCAAAAATGATCGACCTAAATATACCACTATCATGAAGCCCAATATGTCACGAAAAAACAATCTCGGAATCGCTAGGATGCGTTGAAGCGTTCGTGAGTTATTACCTCATAAAGGGACATTGGTCAGAATTGCAAAAAATGGCCAGGTCATTAAGGTCAAAATAGGCTGGGTCATGAAGGGGTTAAAAGGACTAGCCATTGCAAAATACAAATTTTCTTGAGCTTAAGGCTATGTGCGCACGTTGTGTATTTGCTGCATTTTTTTATGTGCGTAAATGGTCCAAAAACGCAATGGAATACTTATGCAAGGTAATTCAATGACAATCCTGAAGTGTTGTGCACATGCTCAGTAAATTTCAGTCCATATTTGTAGCGTTTTATTTTCTGCAGTATGTCAATTCTTTGTGCTTTTTTTCCTGCGTTTTTGACCCATTGAATGGTGTAGTTCAGCAGTAGCACACTTATGCAGTGAAGAGGCAGTCATCCAGCAAAGTTCCAAGCCAAAAAAAAGTCTTTTTAATGCGTTTCCTTCACAGTATTAAATGTCCAACTCTCAGCTCTACATGGTAAACGATATCCTCTGGATTTCAGCCGCGAACCATATCCTCTAGATTACAGTCCCTAACTACGCTGGTCCACCTCTGACCTGTTGCCGTGGGCGACTGCAACGCTGTGTATTCTGCGGGTACCAGGAGTTTGCTCTGCTGAGTTCTGTGTTAGGCCTGGATCCAACATGCGAGAAACTCTGAAATAGAAGTACATGCAGCCGCACTCTTTGAGAGAGAACACCTGGCGTGTTTGAAACACGTAGCTGCTACATTTGATCATGCGAACTAATGTCCTGTGTCATCCTGCTTTATCTGTGAACAAATAAATTTTGGAATTTTTTTGGAAGCTGGTTTATATTTACCGTATTTATTTTTGCTTTGTTGCACATGAAACTACATGGATTCTGTGCTTCCTCACACCACATGCTGCAGCAGGTGAGCTGGTTTTTTTTTTTCTTCTTTTCATTTTAAACTAGAATCTGTAGCCCTAGTTTCCTCCAGGCCGGGTCTTACGGGTGGCCTGACAGGCCCCACTTCCTTCCTGCAGTCCGTTTAAAAAATAAAGGCCCATACCAGCTTTTCCTGAACAATCCCAGGCCAGATATCTTGACCAGGTCCACGCTTACTTTTATCTTGCCCTTGAACTCTCAGGCGTCCTGCTGTGACCACAAGGTACTCCAGCAGGTATAATAGTGCTCCGGTCACATCCTGGGGGGAACACGCAGCGATCCCTACATGTGACACTGGTCACTGCCTCACAATGGACAGGAAAAAAACGCATAAAAGCGCGTATTTTCTGCTGTTTTTCTGCCCAGAGATGCTGAAACCTTGCAGAAATTTCGGCAAGCAAATATGCAACAAGCGCACATAGCCTAAATGTCCACTGATGGAAAAAATATTCACTTTGACTGTTAATGCTTTCTTTTTAATTGCAAATAGCCCTAAACTTCTATTGTCAGGTGTCCCTTAATGACCGGAGCTTTTTTTTCTCGTTTTTTGCTCCCCTTCTTCCCAGAGTCATAACTTTTTTAACTTTCTGGCAATATGGCCATGTGAGGGCTTATTTTTTTGCGGGACAAGTTGTACTTTTGAACAACACCATTGGTTTTACCATGTCGGGTACTAGAAAACAGGAAAAAAATTCCAAGTGTGGTGAAGTTGCAAAAAAACTGCAATCTCACACATGTTTGTTTGCCTTTTTTGCTAGGTTCGTGAAATGCTAAAAATGACCTGCTGTTATTCTCCAGGTCATTACGAGTTCATAGATGCCAAACACGTCTAGGTTCTTTTTTTTTTTATCTAAGTGGTGAAAAAAAATTCCAAAGCTTGCTAAGAAAAAAAAAAATTGCGCCATTTTCCAATACCTATAGCATCTCCATTTTTCGTGATCCGGAGTTGGGTGAGGGCTTATTTTTTGCACACCAAGCTGATGTTTTTAATGATACCACATTTGTGCAGATACATTCTTTTGATCGCCAGTTATTGCATTGTAATGCAATCAGGGCTGTGGAGTCTGAGTCGTGGAGTCGGATTCGGTGCTCATTTTGGTGGAGTCGGAGTTGGAGTCGGTATAAAATGGACCGACTCCGACTCCTAAAATATATAATAAATTGGGTACAGTAATTCAATGCAGGATGTGCTGAATATTTTTTCATAGGAGTTTGGGAAAGTTATGAAATGTCCTATAAATGGCTGTTATATTCCTGATCTAAGGCTACATTCACACACAGCGTTTTTCCTGTGTTTTTTTGAGGATACGTTTTTCAGCTGCAAAAGCTGATCATTTTTTTAAAAAACTGCATCACCTGAAAGGTTTTTGAGCTCATAGATAATGTTTTCAATAGCAAAAGCAGATTAGAAATCTGCTCTATATATCCATTTATCCATATCTGTCTATCCATATCGTATCTGTACCAAAAAGAATGAAAACCGGGTAGTACACCAATATATATTCTGTTCTATCTAAATATCTTGATTATTGGATCATAGAAATGATTAAATGTCTGAGGTTCACATTGTACTACAATAAATTTTTCACTTAAATATAAGCAATATGTGTGGGAGTCGGAGTTGGAGTCGGTGTAAGAGAAATGTCGGAGTCGCAGGTTTGGCTTACCGACTCCACAGCCCTGAATGCAATGTCGCGGCGACAAACAAAAAAAAGTACTTCTAGCATTTTGATTTTTTTTTTTTTTTTTTTCACGCTACACCTTTTAGCGATTGGGTTAATCTTTTCTTCATATTTTTTTAAACATTTTCTCTTTTTAATTTTGGCATGCTTCAATAGCCTCCGTGGAAGGCTAGAAGTTGCCATAGCCTGATTGGCTTTGCTACATATAGCCCTGCGGCTGAAAGCGCTTGTTAAATGCCGCTGTCAGTGTTTGACAGCGGCATTTAACTAGTTAATAGGTGTGGGTGGACCGTAATTCCACCTGCACCTATTGCGGGCACATGTCGGTAGAGGGGCTGTGAAAGATATGCACCCAAGAATAATATTTACGGACTTGTATATGATAAATTGGGTACAGTACTTAAATGCAGGATGTGCTATAAAAAATGTTTAAGAATTTTGGAAAGTTATGAAGTGTCCTGTTCCTGATCTAAGGATCTCTGCTTTTTGTTGAGATGAACCTGTGCTGCATGGTATGCACATGCTCAGTAATGAGGCAGTGCTGGGCAGTCTGAGTCAGAGAAATTAAGGAGTCAGAGGTTTGGTTTACAGACTCCACAGCCCTGGTTACTAGAACCTTTGTGTTCTAAGGTTGAGTATCCTTAGATTTCTATTAAAAGATGATAGACTTCAGTAGGGGCTTGTTTTTAGTGAGTTGAAGGTTTTATCGGTAGCGTTTTGGGGTACATAAATGTTAACAGGATCTTAAGTCATCCAAAATATTATTTTGTACTCTACGTTGAGCACTTACATTGGGGTTTCCATATAAGGCTCCAAAACGCATGATTCAGACAGAACCATTCACTATAATGTGGCAGGCAGAGTTACTCAGCACTCTGTTTGGCCTCTGTTCAGCGGTGTCTGTCTTTTCAGTGGTACATAAGACTGTGACAGACCCCGATCTTTGTGCATACCTTAAGACTGACACCACCAGATGGAGCCCAAGTGTCACCATCTGTCTACTTGCAGTGAATCTTGCTTTGTGGTGTAAAGACTAAACCCCCAATGGAAGTGCTCATCATAGAGCACAGTATAAATGTGGACTAAACATTATTGCTATCTTTTGGAGGCAGAATGAAAAATAAACAGCAGCGAAAGGATTCCTTTTATTTTATTTACCGTAAAGTATAAGTGGGAAAACCACTTTTAATGTCAGAGCATTTACATAATACCAAATTTTATATCAGTTTTCTTACTTTTATACAGTAAACACTTTATTACATTGCTGTATTTTGAGAGCTATATGTCATGGGTTTACTGCAACAGAGAGGGGCCAGAAGATTGAGGTGTCTGATTCCACATAATCCTGCCCTGATAAGCACTTCACCTTTTATATTAAACAGTGCAGCTTTCTGCTAACAGTGCAGAGATTAAATATGTTCAATTGAGAGTCTGACACTTTCCTGCTTTGATGATCTCAGCTATTCAGTGATGTATACTCTCCCCAGCATTCAGAATTGCCAGCGTTGGTTTTATACTGCTTGGTGTGGAATTACAGATGTTTGTTGAGGAGGCGTTGGCAGGGTTGTTCTAAAGACTGTTGCTTGGTGATTTTGTCTGTGTACATATCCTCATCCTCTCCTATTTGGTTGTTCCTTCCTTTTATTTCTCGGTGTTCCACACTGCTGTTTGTGAGTGCATATTTGTATGATTGGTATTTTCATTTATCCCTATTCGTCTTCCCTTGTTAGTCTGGTTTGTGTATTCTTAAATACAATAACTCCCCGCTTACCTGGGTGGGGAGGCAACAGATAAGGGCTGATTCAGGAGCTCAACAAGGCACGTGGCACCGACATCTTCATCATTAGAAGTATTGCGGGGAGCGGGTATAGCTAGAGCGCCCCTATATTTCAGGATGGAGAAGGAGCTCCGGGATATCAAACTCAAGTTGCGTGATTTTATAATTTTTTTTTTTTTTTTTTCTTTGTTGTCGTGGTAAGAGTTGAAGCTTCTATTTGGATCCTTTTGAGGTACATAAGTGTTTTTTTTTTTTTTTTTTTTTTCCCCTCAAGACTGGCAATCTGCCCAAGCATGGTGGTTTCTAAGCGCAATACTAGATGTTAATATGCAAATTGCTTCTTCAGATAGAAAGAGGACTTGAACTCTATAGCGCCACCTGTTGGAAGAAGCGGTCCTACAAGTCACAATCAACCCTTTAACGAGTCTGGCAATATGACTTGGGATAAAAGCCAAATCAGAATCTCAATTTGCAGACACAGTGTTTCAGGCCGGGCCATTGGCCCTCGTCAGTGCAGAGTATGAGAACTGATTTGGCTAGGTGAGATGCTCTAGACTGGAGTCTAAGGGGTAAGGTTTCTCCTTGTGGAGAGTGACATACCAGCTCTGGCTTGTTAAGGTAAGGAGGCTTATTCGTCATGCAATGCTCCTCTTGGAAATTTAACCCCTTTCTGACATCCAGCCCACATCTTTCCTAGCACCTGTCAGCTGTTTTGAACAACTGACATGTGCCCGGAACAGCCGTGGGTGGAATCGCGATCCACCCATGGCTAGTAACCTGTTAAATGCTGCTGTCAAACACTGACAGCGGCATTTAACATGCGCTTCTGGCGATCGTGCCAGAAATCCGTCCTTCGGTCACCCCCTTCACGTGATCGTGGGTCACCGGTGTGTTTGCATGACAACCAGATTGTCACTACCAGCTTGCTGTGAGCACCGCCCAGTGGTCGGCGTTCAAAGCAAGTGAGTAATTCAGCTACATACAGGTGAACTGATCGTCTGTATGTAGCAGAGCCAATCGGGTTATTGCAGCTTCTAGTCTCCCATAAAGACTGTTGAAACCTTGCAAAGGTAAAAAAAAAAAAAAAAAAAAAGTTCAAATCACTCCCCCTTCCACCCCATTCAAAATAAAGCAATAAAAAAAATCACATGCACACATTTGGTATCGCCACGTTCAGAATCGCCCAATCTATCACAAAAAAGATTAATCTGATTGCTAAACGGCATAGCAAGAAAAAAAGTAAAAACACCAGAATTACTTTTTTCTGTATTTTTTATGTTTTTTTTGGGCCGTGACATTGCATTAAAATGAAATAACGGGTGATCAAAAGATGGTATCTGCACCCAAATGGTATCATTAAAAATGTCAGCTCTGCACGCAAAAAATAAACCCACCACTTGGAAAAGAACCTAGACATGTTTGGTGTCTATGAACTCGTAATGACCTGGAGAATCATAATGGCAGGTCAGTTTTAGCATTTAGTGAACCTAGTAAACAAAAACAAAAAACTGTGGGATTGCACTTTCTTTGCAATTTCACCGCACTTGGAATTTTTTTCCCACTTTCCAGTACACTATATGTTAAAACCAATTGTGTCGTTCAAAAGGACAGCTTGTTCTGCAAAAAATAAGCCCTCACATGGCAATATTGAGGGAAAAATAAAAAAAGTTATGGCTCTGGGAAGAAGGTTAGCAAAAAAACGAAAATGCAAAACCGAAAAAAGCTTCAGTCATGAAGGGGTTAAGATGTCCTAGATGTTAGTAGCCAATTCTTGCCTAATCTGCGCTTGGAAATAATTGCATTTTCTGTGGTTTGGTTTGTCCACCAGCTTTTTGAACAGTGACTATAGATTTTCGCTGAGATTCAGGTCTGAGGCATTTCTTTGCCATGGATACAAAATTTCAATGTTTTGTTCGCTGACCCACTTGGTTATCACTTTTGCCTTGTGACATGGCCTCTATCATGGTGGGAAAAGCTTTGTTCATCATCAGATTGTTCCTGGATCGTTGGGAGAAGTTTCTCTTGAAGTATGCTTGGGTACCCTTCTTTGGTTTTAGACAAAACTGTGAGTGAGCCCACTCACCTGGATGAAAAGCCTCTCCCACACATGAATGGTTTCGGGATTCTTCACTGTTAGTGTGGCAAAGAACTCATAGTAGTGCTCACCTGTTCTAAATCTGGTATCTGAGCAACTTCTCCCTAAGATCCAGGAGCGGTTTGGTGATGGACTGTGCTTTTGCAGCTCTATGGAGTACCATGGGAACAAAATATTGAACTTTTGGGTCCATGACAAGGTCATTCTCCAGATCTCTATCCCATTGAGGACCTGTAGCCAATCTTCATAAAGCAGGTACACTAACAAAAACAGAGAAATTGTGATGAACTGACTAGACAAGATTGGGTTGTCATCAGTCAGGATTTGCCCCAGAGCCCGTTATCCACAATGGGAATTGCAAAATAAAGGTCAACACTTTAAATATTGTGTCTACGCATAAACTTGATGTATTAACGTTTATGAGCTTATGAAACACTGATAATTATACTTCAGTGAAAATGAAACCCCTATAAATAAAATATATAATAATACTGAAGCAGCAAACCTTGAAAACTAAAATTTGTGTCGGTCTCAAAACTTTTGGACACAAGTGTATACTTTCCATCTATGGTCAACATTAATTCTTCACATGCATAATGTCACAGCCAAAATAGAAATTGTGTAACTTTTCTAGATTTGCTATTATACTCTCTGAAGATGGGTGGGGGATGAAGAATAAGGACTGTAAAGAAATGGACAGAGGGAGACACAGTTTATGCAGAACTTTCTAACAAGTCTTTTACCTCCCTGCAGCTCAGTATTGCAGTATAATGTTCTCCAGACTTGCTGCTGCTCACTGTGTGGTGTGTGTGTTTTGTTTTTTAAAGATTGTAGGACGACATTTTCTCAGTTGTTTGGGTACCAGTGGTCAAACACCCCATCCAGTTGATGGATGATAAATGTATCTGGAAAAGTTATTTTGGCTAAATAAATGATACCATGTTAAGTATTAAACCTGGTCTAAATGTTTGCTAAATATAATGTTCATCTTTTGAGAGATCTGTCTCACTCTTTTAGGTTACCTTGTTACAGGCCAGGTAATATGGTTAAAAATTAATACTGTGGATTCTGGTACCTTTTTATATAGGTATACACCTCATACTACATTGGCATAATTCCTCTAAGCACTCTATTGGGCTTTTTTTTTTTTCTTTGCCCTCATTTATATTGTCTTTCCAAGTGGTTGTGGCTAATGGTGTAATACAGAGTTTCCTTTGTGAAAATACAACTCCAGAGAATCTTGTGGGTAACACCCCCACCCCACCCCTTGGTAAAGACCATCTTTTACACTAAAAAGGCCCATGTGTCTGGAATGATGTAGCAGATTTTATAAACTCAAAAATCTGAATATGTAGTTGAGTAGCAGGAAGAAAGTAAAGGCAACATCTGACCACTTTTGACCTGACAACAGAGCCCCTTTTAAGGCTTAAAATTGGGAATGAGGGGTCTTTAGAACATTTGTTCGCTGACATTTGCAGTCAGGTATGTTTTACTCTGAAACCATTTACTCCAGCATGGACCCCCGGCCGGCTTCCTCCCATCTACTGTTGATTGACAGTTCTCTGCTGTCAAGAAAGGAATCATGCTGCTCGTGTTTCCCTTTAGTTAGTAGGCAATTTGGAGCCCTATCTGTGCGTTTTTGATGTTTATATGCTGCTTCTGTTAAAGCAAGTAATTTGCCATAGGAAAACACAAAAATCAAATAACTATATCCCTAGAATGTCTTCGAGTGTTATAGGGGATGTTTTAGCAGATTTATTTATTTTATTTTTTTTTTATTACTTTTCGAAATAAAATAAATTAGAAGTGATGCATGCTTGTAATCCACTGGTCTTTTCTTCCTTGTCCTGCCTTGACATAGCTCAAATTCTTCGAAAAATGCCCTCTTAGCAGCAGATAAGGTTTTATTTGCTGGATAACCATTTTAAATTACTGGCCACAAATCTAGAGGGAAGACCTGTAGCATATTGTGTGTGTGTGTGTGTGTGTGTGTGTGTGTGTGTGTGTGTGTGTGTGTGTGTATATATATAAGATCCAGAACTTTAGCTCTAACATACCGTAAAACTATTCTTGTTTTTGATCTTTGCCTCCTATCCATGAACACAGTCTTTTTAACAGCATGTAATATACTACAATGTGTATTAGGTATCCTGTTGTGGAATATAACCTAACACTCTATTCCTTTTCTACAGACGAACGCTCCTGGGGGCTTGTCAGTCATTGTCCGAGGATTGAACTTGAAGACGGAATCCGACCTGGTTGCCATCATCTTTCCAGTCTGAGTCTCCATTTTCCTGTTCTTAGTAGAGAGAACTCCCCAAACAGCAGGAGCCCTTCACAAGCACCTGAGGAAGGGACCTCTGCAGCACCTCCAGCCCCACCTACAAAAAGACACTGCCGCTCCTTATCAGTGCCAGAGGACCTATCGCGCTGGAGGCCTATTTGGAGGCCTAGTGGTTCTAAAGTGTGGACTCCTGTTAAGAGGAGATGTAATAGTGGTGGGGTTGGAGCAGTACTGGGAGTGCAGACTCAAAGTCCATCCCAAGGGGTCTCCAGTCTCAGGTTCCAAAATGACCCCAGTGCCTCTTTTCGCTGCATCCAAGCCAACAGCCCTCCTTTCTTTAGCCTGGCTCTGTGCCGGGAATCGCCGTGTCCCTACACCCTTTCCCCAACCACTATTTTCTGGGAGAACACAGAAGGGCCAAGCTGCTTTCCATTGCAGCGCCGGTTTTCCCTCTCTCCTGTACACATCAAGGATGCAGGACGGTTCCTTCCTTCAGCCAGCAGCTCCCCACCTTCCACACCAGAGCTGGTCCGGCGACAGCAATGTTTGCCCCGCAGCCAATCGCAGCCTTGTGACCTTGACACAAGGAAATGTGGAATCAAGCGAAGGCACGAGGAAGATACACGGTGGCATCGTCCTTCTCTGGACTTCTACAAGATGAACCAGGTAACATGACTTTTTTTTTTTTATAAACAGTCATGACTTTTCTTAGTCAATCTATCCAGATTTTTCATCAACTAATGTTTTTTTTTTATTTGCAGAATGCTGGTGCTATGTGTTTCTTGGATAACTTTGATGAAGGCAGCTCTTCTCCTTTTATGGCTTGTCATGGGGAATCTCCTTGCACTTCTGGAAGTCCTGTTACAACTTGCACATTGGCACTTAGTGAAGAAGATATGACTAGGAGGGATCACTCGTCCTGCTCCCAGGCAATGCTCTTCCAGCACGATTTTGCGGACCTGGATTTAAATCTAATTGAAGAGAATTAGCACTCTCAGGAAACATCATACTACAAACGGAGTTCTGTTCGTGAGGTGGACGTATGAATGAGAGTGTCTGGGTGCCTGTTTCAGGCTACCAACAACAGACTTGCACCAAGAGCATTCCACTAACCTTCGTGACAGATAGGAATTGTTTGGGGGAGTAGGGTATAAGGGGGGGGGGGGGGGAGAGCCAAAAGTTCCAATCTATTGCTGAAGGATTAGCCTGAGGCAGGATCATCCGTACTCCCAATCTCTCATCTCCCAGTAATTCTGCTGGAGTTGGGATCTCTCATTACCGTGTTACAAACCTTTGCATAAAGGGTGCTGTGGGATTGCTTTATTTTTATATTGATGGCTTTTTGAAGGATGTGTTCTGCATTGCCCCAAGGGGATCACATGCAAATAGATGACTATTGGGGGGGGGGGGGGGTCTGGGGAGGATATTAGTAAAACTAACCAAGGTGGCAAATCTCGTCATGCACAAAGGCTAAGACCTTGGTTTGAAACGAATGCCCCAAGACATGAGCCCAGAGCGTCACAACAGGGGAACCCAAGCCTGTGTGTTCCATAATGGACACCTTTTTAGTTCTCCAATGCATCCTGAGGAAGGCTGACAACAGAACAAAAAAATGTTGTTTCAATTGTTGTAGGTGTGTTTGTATATTTTTATTTGGAATGAATGTTCGCCTGTGGCAAATATTCTAGAAGCGGTATTGAATTTGTTCTTTTAAATTGCTGGCCAGTTAAAAAGGGAGCTTCCAGGTCATCCTGAGCCTATCTGTTGTCTGCACTGCCATCCAAGTCTTGCATAAAGTGATCACCCCAATACCTCAGACGGGTGTTAAACCTTTGTCCTGCACATCCCAAATCCTCCTGTACCTCCCATCTAAATGATTTTCACTTTTTTTTTTTTTTTTTTTTTTTTTTTTTACGCGTAACTAAATGTGGGTGGTTGTATCATTCTTCACAATGCCTTTTTTCACCATGACACTGAGCAGTGTGCTGCAGATTCAGTCAGAGAAAATAGTCAGGTTATGATGTATTACTTTGAAAGTTGTATGAGAGCCATATGAGTATTTCAGTGTACAACATGGTTTGTTGTACTTTAGGAACACAAAACTGCCTACTTGAGTCTGCAGAAACTTGTCAAATATATAAAACCACTATTTTTATTTGAAGAATGAATTGGGGTCACACTGGTGCTAATCTAGGTACACCTAAAATGTAAGCAGCTGGCAGATAGTGTGCTAAACTGCCTTGAAAACTGAAACAATCAATAAAATTAGATTGCCACGCTAAATGTCAATTTGCAGCGTTGCTTCTAGAGATGAGTCATCAATCTCAAGAATTTTGAGTGGGGGCACTTACATTAACATGCTGGAGAGTGCGATATGCAGTCCTTCGTGAGATGATGAATGTCGGTGAAGTCTCGGCACAGTGTCCAATGATGTCCAACAGTAGGGAGCGTCCTCCCATGAAGAAAAGACCTCCTGAAAGCGCTGAGAGGCAAAGCGGTTAGCCTCGGCCGATGGCGCCGCTGTGTAGTAGCGGGGGCCGTGGTTAAGTGGTGACATCACCTGTCCGTGAATGACGGATGAGTGCAAAAGCCAATACCGACGTGTTTCGAGGGAACCGTCCCTCTTCCACAAGGTACCTCGAAACTCGTCGGGATTGGCCCTTGTACACGTCCGTCATTCACGGACAGGTGATGTCACCGCTCAACCACGTCCCCCGCTCACTACGCTACTACACAGCGGTGCCATTGGCCGAGGCTAACCGCTGTGCCTCTCAGCGCTTTCACGGGGGTCTTTTCTTCATGGGAGGACGCTCCCTACTGTTGGACATCATTGGACATTGTGCCGAAACTTCACATCATCGTTCATCATCTCACGAAGGACTGCATATTGCACTCTCCAGCACATTAATGTAAGTGCCCCCCCCCCTCATAATTCTTGAGATTGATGACCCCTCTCTAGAAGCAATGCTGCAAATTGACATTTAGTGCGGCAACCTAACTTTATTGATTGTTTCACTATTTTTTTTTTTATTTATTTTTTTTTGTTAATGTGCAGTTCCAAAACTTATGGCAAAAATCCTGTTTAAATCTAGAATATCTGTAACTGGAGCAGTGCCACCGCCATGTGACCTGTCTATATTGCAATATTCCACCCTACATGGAGAACTAGTTATACACCCCTTTAACAGTCTGGTACTTCTAGAATGCTATGAGATAAAACATCTTGAAAATGAACATAGGAAATGTTCATAGAACAACTTTCTATTTAAGAATGTTAAGGAAAAATACCACAAACTTTATTTACGCTTATTTTATATTTTTTTTCCCCTGCTTTACTTTCCAAAAAATTCATTGTAGGGAAGAAATCCTAAACATGCGATGGATATTGCAAACTCTGGAAACATTGTGCAAAAATAAATGATTAAAGGGAATCTGTCACCCTTTTTTTTTTTCCCCCAAATATGAGCTGCCGTCACCGCCATCAGGGGCTTATCTACAGCGTTCTGTAATGCTGTAGATAAGCCCCCGATGTAACCTGAAAGAGAAGAAAAAAGGAGTTAGATTATACTCACCCAGGGGCGGTCTGGGTCCGGAGGGAGTCGCGGTCTGGCGCCTCCCATCTTGCAGCAATGACGTACTCTTCATTCCTGCCTGTCACGGCTTCGGCGCAGGCGCACTGCTCTGCCCTGTTGTGGGCAGAGCAGAATACTGCAGTGCGCAGGCGCCGGATCTCCCGGCGTCTGCGCACTGCAGGACTCTGCACTGCCCTCAGGGCAGGAGCCATGACAGGAAGGCAAGAAGAGGATGGCATGGTATGAAGATGAGAGGCGCCGGACGGGCCGGCGACACCCATGGGACCGGACGCTGGGGTGAGTATAATCTAACTCGTTTTTCTTATCTTTCAGGTTACATCGGGGGCTTATCTACAGCATTACAGAATGCTGTAGATAAGCCCCTGATTGGCAGTGCCGGCAGCTTATATTTGTAAAAAGGGGTGACCGTTTCCCTTTAAAGGGAACCTGCCATGTTGTACAAACAGTCCAATCTGTGGACAGCATGGTATGGAGAAGGAAAAGCTGAGCAGAAGATGTAGGTTTGTGGGAAAACATTAAGTATAACTTGTGTTTTATGCACTGAAATCTCTGGTGGTTGTATGTATAGGAGTCCAGTCCTCCTCGGTGATGGTCTTTCCTGTATGCAGATAGCTGTCAATCATTCAATAAGACTGCCCACTGGACTGTTTTGCATAAAAACGCCAGGATTTCAATGAATAAAATGGCAGTTCCAATAAAAAGGTATACCAATCTGATCAGTTCATCCTGTTCTATAACATCCTGCCTGCAGATCAGGCGCCGTTTTCAAAATAACAAGTTCATTTTTTAATAATTCTGTTTACGGGTTACAGCTGGCTTCCGCTGAGAGGTGTGAACATAGCCGATGCTCCTTTTGCCTCAGACTTATTGTCAAGGCTATGTGAGATTGGGTTAAAGTAGGGAAGTGGTAGAATAATTTGTTTTTCACAACTTCACCTTTTTCATCCTGAGCCGGATGACGCAGTTTAGGGACAGTGTAAAACCTAAATGGTTTGGGATTCCAGGCCGTAGGTTTTCTGTATTGTATTAAATGTGTGAGACTTTTTGAGCATTTTTCATAAATGACCCATCCTGGATTAAAAAAAAAAATATTCCCCAAAGTCAAATTTGACCGGTTTGTTTGATGCATTGGACATTAGTGAAGATTGCTTTTTATTGTTTTGTAACCTCTAGAAGCAGGGAATAGCAGTCTTAAATGCACTTTTTGTTTAAAAATAATGTTCCCATGTATAGAGTATAATTTGTACAGCCTGTATGGATAATTTTACCATAATTTGCCCTTCACCAGGAAAAAAGTTTAATTTTAAAGGCGCATTCTGCTATTCATCTCGAAATGATGAACCCACTTAGTTCTCTGTACTGTGCAGTTGTTAGTGGGTAATGCAACTCCGTTCCCCTTCTAGTTAGTTGGAGACGAGTAAGGGAACACATGGCTGCAACCTCCTTCACTCTCTGGATTGTTGGGGGTCAGAACCTGTCCATCCCTCAGAAAACCTGATGCCATCTCTTACCGAGATGGGAATGATTCTTTGTAGTCTGATTGTGTTATATTATTTTTTTTTTTTTTTTTTTTTGCTAACCTAACCTGTACACCTAGGTTTCTTTTTTTTCCTTTTTTTTTTTTTTTTTCAGTCTGTAACCATGAATACACCAGGGTTTGAATAGGAGCTGTGTACACTAAAAGGAAATTAAGAACTCTGCAAAGTTGCGTGATCTCTAATTTTAGATTCTTTATCACATTCTAAAGTTACCGTATATTATTTTTGGACTGGGAGCTTGTTTTCTACAGCAGACAGATGTAGGTGCTATGAAAGGGAATTTCTAATCAGAAAATTACATATTTGATCATTTTTGGATTTCTTTTATGTAACTATCCATAGAGTTCTGAGTATTACGTTTTCAAAACTGACGGCTCTTACACAATATTAGGAAAATACAAAGCTGCACCCTAGATTGTTTGTTTAGAATTGGAACTGCATTACTGCCATAGAAAATTGGTTAAGTGCTATATTATGTACATGTGGAATTTAGGAAAATTGGAAATGCACTATTGCTATAGGAAAGTTTACAGTAAAAAGAAGGTACTTGGCACATAAATTGGCCAATGTACAGTTGTGCTCAAAAGTTGACATACCCCGGCAGAACTTTTGCTTTCTTGGCCTTTTTTCAGAGAATATGAATGATAACACCAAAACTTTTTCTCCACTCATGGTTAGTGGTTGTGTGAAGCCATTTATTGTCAGAGTACTGTGTTTTCTCTTTTTAAATCATAATGACAATCCAAAACATCCAAATGACCCTGATCAAAAGTTCACATACCCTGGTGATTTTGGCCTGATAACATGCACAAAAGTTGACACAAATGGATTTGAATGCCTACTGAAGGTAACAACATCCACACCTGTGACCTCTTTGCTTGTAATCAGTGTGTTTGTGCATAAAGCTGAGTGAGTTTCTGGGATCCATACAGACTTTTGCATCTTTTGCCCAGCCCACTGATGTTTCTGGATTGTGAGTCATGGGGAAAGGAGAAGAATTGTTTATCTACGGGAAAAGGTAGTTGAACAGTATAAAACAGGAAAGGGATACAAAAAATATTCAAGGAATTGATAATGCCAGTCAGCAACGTTCAAACTGTGATTAACAAATGGAAAATGGGCTCTGTAAAAACAATAAATGGCTTCACCCAGCCACTAACCATGAGTGGAGAAAAAGTTTTTGGTGTCATCATTTGTATTTTATGAAAAAAGGCCAAAAATTCTGCTGGGGTATATAAACTTTTCAGCACAACTGTATATGAGCCCAACTGCAACGTCAATGCGTACCTTTTATAGTTGGGTCCCTGTCCTGATGAGATGCCTCTTTTTGACTAAAAAGCCTACAATATATGAGGCAGGAAGGAGCCAGCTAGATAAAACCACCTGAGTCTGATGAGATTGGGCGTTAGAGTGCACGTCCAATGAATTTTCTACAAACTGGAGCATACACAATATGACTTACCATTTCCTTTATTGAACTTGTCAGCTTTGTCTTGTATCCTGGAAGAATCTGCAGCCATTCCATTATTAAGAAGTGGAAGAACATAACCCCTTAAAGGGGGTTTTCCGTGGTGTTTTTTTTTTTTTTCTTATACCCTCCATCACATTTGATAGGTTAGAAAATAAACTCAGGTGTTATTCTCCCTCCCAGTGCTGCATCTCTGCTGCATGGATCGTTACTGATGTGCTGCAGTGGTGACGCAACCATGGCAACAAACTCTGCAGCCATCACTGGACTCCGCAGCTCTGTTGATACAGATGGCGTAATCCACTCGGCCTAGTGATTTAGCTATTAACTGCAGCCTGTTAAAGCCCCCGTCAAACACAGCGATCTCGCTAGCAAGATTGCTGCTGAGTCACAAGTTTTGTGATGCAACAGCGATCTCACCAGCGAGATCGCTGTGTGTGACACTTATCAGCAACTGGCCCCCCTGCTGGGTATTGCTGATCGTCTTCGAATGGCCAGGACATTTTTTTGATCACTGGTCTCCTGCTGGCTAGCACGCATCGTTGCGTGTGGTAGGTGGGAAACCAGCGAGCTGGTAACCAAGGTAAACATCGGGTTTCTAAGTGCCGCGCGGCACTTAGAAACCCAATGTGTACTTTAGATACCAGCGCGCTGGTGCAGGGAGCTGGTAACCAAGGTACACATCGGGTTTCTAAGCGGCGCTTGGAAACCCGATGTGTACCTTGGTTACCAGCTCCCTGCACCAGCGCGCTGGTATCGAACGTTCAGGCTAAGTGCACACGTAGCAGAAAATTTCTGCTTGAAAACCTGACCCCCTTCCCAGAAACCGCACCTATTTTTCCGCGGCGTTTTTTGCGCGTTTTTGATGCGTTTTTTTTCCGCAGCGGTTTCAAAACGCATGGAAGAAGCCAAAACTGCAGAAAATTCCTCAAAATTAATAAGCATGCTGCGTTTTTTTACCGCAATGCGGTTTTTTCACGGTAAAAAAACGCATCAGTGTGCAAAATACATAGAAATGACTGGGAAGCTTATTTTTAGCGGTTTTATAGTGAAAACCGCTAAAAAAACGCTGTGTGTGAACACAGCCTCACTGCAGGTAACTAAGCGACGTGCGTTGCTTGTTAGCCGCGCGTCGCTGGTGCTGATCGCTGATGAAATCTGCCTGTTTGGCAGCTCACCAGCGATCATGTAGCGACACCAGTGATCCTGACAAGTTCATACCGTTGTCAGGATTGCTGATGAGTCTCTGTGTGGCAGGGCCCTTAGACTGAAGCAGTGCTGGACCTGAGGAAGGTGAGGAACACCTGAGTAATTATTTTCACCTAGCAGAAGCTATTGGGGATGAAGAAATTGTGCCCAAAAAATTACCAATGAAAATGTACATCATGGCCGGCTGTCAGTTCCACCTGCAAGATCAGCAGTCTCTTCAGTGGCTCAGATTGTGGGGTGTCTATGGGTCATCATGGCAGCGAGTGACCCCTTTGGTCACATGGGTGAAACAAACCATGCAGGAATGCTTTGGAATTCCCAAGAGTTATAGCTGCAATTAAACAACTTCTAGTTCCTGCGTAAAAAAAAAAAAATCAAAGTGTGATGATAATCCCAAGATATTTTTATTTTTCATATTATAAGTGAAAATGATTTATTAGTAAAATTCCTAGAATAGTTAACCTCATACATTGCTTTAAGAAAAACCATGATGACCATTTTATTTTTTTCACCCACTGAATCCCATGTACCCACCCCCAAAAAAATAATCAAATGTATACGCTTTCGACTCACGAAAAAAAGCCAGCTCTCATACAACGTCTATTTTTTAAGTGTCCATGTATTGAGAGCCTAAAATGGGCTTCCTTAACACTTTTCTGACCAGTTTTAATTGCCATTTAGTGCAGCAACCATAAGAAAATACCTCTTCGTTTGCTAGTCTACACATGTACCTACAACATGGGAACACTTCTACTGCTATGTTCCTCTTTTATACAGATTTGCATGAAACTAAAACTTAATTCATATTCCGTTCCATTTAATTAAAGAGTAACCATAACTTTAATTTCCATTTCATAAATCCATAGCACACATGAAAATAAGCAATTTTGTAATATATCCTATTGGAGAAATTGCTTTTTCCCTCCAGGATTGATCATTTATATTCAATCAGATTGTCCCATCACTTAAATGTCAGTTGATGCATTTGTTAATAAATAAAAAAAAAAAAAAATATATATATATGGGAAAAGCTAGTGGCAGACACATTCTGCTGCAAGCTCCATCGAAATTTATGAGCACCAACTGGGATCTCCTATTTAAGTAATATAGAAAATTATATACTATCTATATATTTTGCACATGTACTATTGATTTTTGAAAAGAAAACTTTAAAATGATGGTTACTCTTTTAGGTTGCCTAGTAATTTGTGATGAAAATGGGAGATACATTTCACCTATGTAGGGCTGTGATTTGCAGTTGAAAACGGACTAGGAAATGACTGATATCTGCACTTTGAGCAGGGAATGGTCCGTTATGTGACAGCGACAATCCTTATTCTCCCTGGGTGTTTTTGCACAACCATTTTATATTTGTAAGCCATGTTCCTTACATTTATTTTGAGAGTTCTTTTTTTTTTTTAATCTCTGTTTGGTATTTGCACATTATTTGAAAAAAAATAACTGGAAAAGGGGGAATTCTTGGCCCACAGAGTTGATGATGCAGGGACTTCCGTTAGGTAGAGCTTGGGTCTAATGTTAAAATTGGCTTTAGTTTTGCACATTAGCTCTAGTTTTTGTCCATATTTTCTCCCTCCCACCAATTCATTTGAAGCGCCAAGCTGAAGTGCTAAAAATAAGAATGGAAAACTACCGTACTTGTGTTGTATAGGGCTTCAGTAACCTGTAAAGCATTGCAAAGCCCAAAGGGGAGTAGCGGTGTATTTTGCACTTTGTGCATTTGGGAGACACTAGTGGCAATAAACTCTGTGCTCTACTAAAAAGTAGTTATCTAGTCACAAACCTGGATGATCATGGTCTCTCATTAGTATTTCATGATGGTGTCCCTTTTTTGCCTGAGGTGACTATTTTATAAATTAATTTTAAACTTGGGTAAAAACTACCCAGGCTCTCCTCTTTACCCAGATGTCAAAGGGAAAAGGTTATTCTTAGGCTTATTTATTTGAATTCTTGTCTGAATGAATGCTAGTAACAGTTAAGGCGTGTGTTGTGTTGTGTTTTTATTTTTTTTTTTTTTTTTTTTTTTTTTTTTTTTTTAGTTTCAGATAAATTGGTCTTTTATTTAGTGTGCCCAATATAAATTAGAATGTAGCAGAGCTGAGGAAGCTAACCCCGCCCACACCATTCTGTGTATACAATGTCCATAGACAGTGAGGTGCTTATCACAGGAGGGGGAGGAGTCGGAATGTTAATCTCTTGGTGATAAATCCTTCACCGCTAGTAAACAGCACACACTTTGACAAGTGACACATCCCTGATTTCTGTGTTTTAGCCTCTATCCTACTGTCTTCTAACTGCATAGCAAAAACCTGCTGACAGATTCCCTTTTAAAGCCCCGGCCACAGAAGATCCTGTGAACGCCTCGTTGGTATAGAGTGTCACAAAAAAGCTGCTGTACTTGACAATATTGATTAGAAATACTAATGCACTACAGGCCCCTATGATAAATGGAGGCAGCACAGGTGCACAACACTGATAAAACAGCCACTCACACACCTATCATTCCTGAGCAGGGTTTGTTTCCTAGTATGTTAAATGCTCCTGTACAAGGCTTGTATGGAGCGCCAGTCACGCCAATTAAATGTAGTGTACCATGCCAGCTTCCAGCCCTTTAGTGCCGCCCATGCTATTAGATCAGGCAGGCGGCCGAGCACTCTATAGAAGTACACCCCACAGTGCTAAACTCCCCACCTACATTATAGTACCTGGCTGCGTCCTGCCGAAAATGAAAAAAATGCATGAGGTATTTGATATTTAATCCAAAATATGCGAGCTTGCCACCAGTGTCAAGCCCTCATTGTCTTGCAAGTCCTTATACTAAAATTTAAAGTGGTTTACAAAAGAATATAAATCCAAAAAACACAGGGAAAAAAAAGCAGCTAAACGTGCCAAGACCTGGTCACAATACTAATGCACTACAGGGTGCAGCAGACCCCCCACCAATGATATGTCTGAGGTAAAACGGGTGCAAAATCCCGGTGGAACAAGCACTCGCGCCTACCAATCATGGGGGGGACTGCCTAAGGAATATTGACACCCCCAGAAAAGACAGTAAAAACTAGAATATTGAGAACTTAATACAAGGACTATATATCTGTGGGCCTATATGTCAGGTTGTAACCTCACAGGGGAGCAAGAAGTGTTCACTGGCAACCGGTTCTCTTTTAGACTGGCATCTGCAGATATATATATAATTTTCTTTTATAAAGGCCTTGTCCGCGACAGAACAGATTAAGCTGTAGTGAATTAGAATTTTCACACAGCCATTTTTTTTTTTTCTTCCTAATTTTGTGTCTGCCTCATTCAGCCATACTCGTAGTTGGGTAGGAAAGCTAATCATGTCTGGAACGTCAGATCCTTTATCTTCTAGGGCTGGGCTGAACCATCTTTCTATCCATAAATCCACTGGCCTGAGCGGACTGCCATATGTACATGCTGTGACGCCACGGTGACCAGTACTGACCTCCGCTCTGTCCTGCAGGGAACGGATGACTCTCCTTTGAGTGTACATATCATGACCATCACTTATTTTTTTTTTTTTCCGTTTTAATTTGTTTGGGGTCTGAATTTAATTCTTTACTTCGCTATTTCTATGTTTTATTTAATACCACTTGATGTGGTGATGAAATGCAGCATTATAATGTGATTTGTACCGACTTCTTGCTTGATTTATACTTTTTTTTTTTTTTTTTTTTCTTGAAACCATTTAACAAAACCGTGATCTGGGACTCTTAGACATGTTGGCGGCGTTACTGACAAAGCTCTCAATGCCTAAGTACTCCGTATATTTTATTTCAATTGAAATAGGTCTAAAATTGTTGTTGGTTTTCTTAAAAACAAAGCTCTGATGCTATAAAGATGAATTTTGATACAGACACGAAGGTTCTGATTCAGTGAAGCAATTATTCCAGAATTCTTCGGATAATTGCTTAGAAAAGGTGCAACATTTTGCACAACACTGAACTGAGCAAAAGCTTTTCGAGTTGTCAGGCCAGTTTTGCCAAAATAGGCGGGATGCCACAGCTTGTCTAATTCATGACGAGCTGTAGTTTACCTTACTCCATAGGCGGGATGCCACAGCTTGTCTAATTCATGACGAGCTGTAGCGTACCTTACTCCATAGGCGGGATGCCACAGCTTGTCTAATTCATGACGAGCTGTAGCGTACCTTACTCCATAGGCGGGATGCCACAGCTTGTCTAATTCATGACGAGCTGTAGCGTACCTTACTCCATAGGCGGGATGCCACAGCTTGTCTAATTCATGACTAGCTGTAGCGTACCTTACTCCATAGGCGGGATGCCACAGCTTGTCTAATTCATGACGAGCTGTAGCGTACCTTACTCCATAGGCGGGATGCCACAGCTTGTCTAATTCATGACGAGCTGTAGCGTACCTTACTCCATAGGCGGGATGCCACAGCTTGTCTAATTCATGACGAGCTGTAGCGTACCTTACTCCATAGGCGGGATGCCACAGCTTGTCTAATTCATGACTAGCTGTAGCGTACCTTACTCCATAGGCGGGATGCCACAGCTTGTCTAATTCATGACGAGCTGTAGCGTACCTTACTCCATAGGCGGGATGCCACAGCTTGTCTAATTCATGACGAGCTGTAGCGTACCTTACTCCATAGGCGGGATGCCACAGCTTGTCTAATCCATGACGAGCTGTAGCGTACCTTAATCCAGTACTTGGCTAGAGTAAGATTTGTGGCGAGGTGCACACCACTTGTCAGACCCTCCTGATTCATTAAGAGGCATGCACCTCTTAATCAGTCATAAGCGTCTGACTCCAACACGCTCTCTCCTCAAATCTGGCATTGTTCTGTTCTGATGAATCTGGGGCTAGGCCTAAAAAATGTTCTGCATACACATAGAGAAAAATACCTGTATTAACCACTAGGGGAAAACCAAGCAAAACTGATTAATTATCCAAGTCAAACTATACATTGTATGCAGTAAGCTCCCCCTAGTGGTGGTTAGAAGCAGCCAGAATGCGATCAGTTAACGCCTATTCTCCTAGGTGATATAAAGGCGTTTGGCCAGAAGGGCATGCCGGCTCATTTGGTGTGAAAAGACCCCTCTGCACTCTGGGCTGCAAGTATTCAGCAATTAGTGTGCCAGGGGTCTATAAACCAGAATAGGACATGTGCACAATATTTTTTGGCTTTTTTGATGCCTTGGCAAATGTACCTCGTAGCGTGCAGCAGCCTCTTTATTTCTCAGCATCAGATCAGATGAAAGAGTGTGACTGCATTCCATTTTAATTTTATTTATTTTTAATAAAAATAGTTTCTAGTATTGTGAAGGTATAAAAATAATCTGTGAAGTGTGTTGGACCTAAAAAAAAAAAAAAAAAAAAAACTTTAGTCTTAAAAAGGTGGGCATTAACTAGTTAAACATGCAGACATGGATGGCACTATGCCTTTATAGCGATAGAGCTGTCATATTGTGCCACTCCGCTATAGAACTGGCATAATGGCATAGGACAGAGCCAATAAAAACCTAATTTTATTGACTTGTGGCAAAGAGAAAAAATTTCTGAAGAAGCCCATTATGTATCTTGTAGATGTCAATTTCTTCTATTCTACATTATTTTTAGAATATGGAAATTCATTTTTGTTAATGCTTTCGTGTTTTGGATTTAATGACTTCAGACTAATATTTTAAAATATAAACTGAATTTTGTTAATTTTTTTTTTTAATATTTAACAGGCATTTGAATTGGCTGCTGATCATTGGGGTTCTCAGACCCCTCTGACTGCACACTAGACCTGCCTGAGCTTGTAAACAGTCCAGGGTATGGTTTCAATAGCCTATGCTGCTGTCTTCGCAGGTACGTAGTTCTCGAGGGTCTAGTGTGGGATTGGTAGGGGTCCGGGTTCTGTCTGCAGGCAATTTAGGTGCTTGCTGAATATGAAAAATCAATAAGCAACAACCCAATGCTTCTGTTGAGTCCGTACTTCGGGCTGTGTGCCACACTGAGACAGGAGCTATGCCCACTTCTCGAGGGGGTCTGGTGCGCAATCCCTTGGAATCGCAAGGTCTGGACCCCGACCGATCTGCAGACAATTTGTCCCTACTAACTCTGAAAAATCAATGACGCTGTTTAGTGTTTATTTTTTTTCTGCTTTCATCTCTATTTAGCAGTAGGTATTAATAGCTCTAAGTTTGTTACAATAGGCAACACCTTCTTGTACTGATAGACCAGCCAAAGTGTGTCCATTATTGCTGTCGACCTGTCTTTTTTTAAATGGCCACTGTTTACGAAAGTTACCATTTCAACACCTTTTTCTTGGAGTAGGGGTTACTCCTGAAGCAGTACTGTTAAAGGTTATCTATTACCCAAACAAGTGGAGGCTGAATGTGGATCATGTTTGGAGTCACTATGAAATGTGAGTTTGCAATGAATTGATAAGCTCTATGGTGGCATTGCCTGTGTTACGAACTTGGTCTCAGGTTTTTGGTCAACTTAATGGTGCGATGGAAGAGGGCAACCCCTCAGAATCAAAAGCCTAACCTGGGCTCAAGGTGCTGCTGAATCATTAAGGTGGAATTGTTTCACTTTTTTTGACCAAAAACTAGAATTTTGGCTGTGCTAAGCTTGGTATATTTTGCTTTAAAATTGTTCTCTGGGACCATCAGATGCAGCTAAGGGCAACCTACTCTAGGTTTTCCCAACATAAACTATCGCCACCACCTTTATTGCCACAGTCTAGCAAGCTGTATAGAAGTTCCACAGCCCTTGTGCATTACCCCCTCCCCCCAAACATCTTTTATTACCCCCCCCCCCCCATACGACCCAGTCCCATCTGAGGGACGTCCCTAATCTTGCTTCTGAGCCTCCTTGCAACTGCCGTCCTCTTGCCTTGCTTCATGTGGATGGCGCGACCGAAGTCATCCATACATTGTCCTTCAATCGCACTCCTGCGCAGGTGTACTTTGCCCTGATGAGGGAAGGAAAAATACTGTAGTGCGCATGCGTCGGCTTTACTTCCAGGTACTCGGCGCTCTTTAGCCTCTTCCGGTACTTTGTGCTGAGGTGCGCAGGAGCGTGATTGAGGACACTTGATGATGTAGGGTGCGTTTATCCACATAAAGAGTAGGATGGTGATTGTGAGCAGAGAGCAGGCGCCCAAGGAAGACCAGAGATACCCAACCGGCTGGACCGTGCCAAATGGGGGGATAAGATATATAGAGTAATGCTAAGGGTCTGTGGGACTTCTATTCAGCCTGCTAGCCTGATGTTGAAGAGGTAGTGGATGTAGTTCATATTGGGAAAACCTGGTAAATGGGTTCCCTTTCATTGAACTGCGCACATATATACTGATTAATTCCCAGAGAACCAATCCCTGACGCCGTGTACTTAGGTGCTCCTGTATGTGTTTACATGGGACATATCCTAGGAATTGCATACCTAGAATCTGGGGAACCGTTGAATAAATTGCTTTTGTTATTCCTGGAGAATCTCTTCACTTTCTTGTTTTCATCCGGAGGAACCCATTTCTAGCCTTTCGCAGTCAACGTCTATTCAAAATGCCTAGTGTCAAACCAGGTATAAGCTTCAAAATATTATACTTTATGTAGCTTTGGTGTTACCATGATAGTATTGTAAATGTAACTTCCTATTTTTATATTTCAAATGTCAACTTTATTTATATGTAACTTGACTTTTTTTTTTTTTTTTTTCCTTTTTATCAGAGAATGTCAAAATATATTAAATCTGTGGCAGACAAGCTATGTGTCTAATCAAGGTGCAGGTTTCTGCTAATGGTATAATGTGACAAGAAATTATTATTGGGAAAAATATACCATAGTATTTTGACCCTACAAATTGGACAGAAAGAAGCCGTTAATATTGCAGTTATGAAAATGTATTTTTATTTTATTACTAAAAGTTTTTAAGGTGGTGATTTGCTAAAAACTGTCCAGCCTACTGGTCAACCATTTGAACTGATCAATGACTTTTCAGCTGTTCATACATAGCGGCGAGTCGTTAACTTATTTTATTTTCAGAGTGCATTACAGATTCATTTTATGTGTATATTGAGAGCTCTCTATAAATGTCCCTAATGTGTTTCCCTCCAAATTATTGGCCTAGATATAATAAGGAATAAAACCAAGCTGAATTGAGAAACTGGAGAGTATTTGCTTTAATGAAACTGTTCATTGTATAATTGGGGCATTTACTGCCCTCACTGTCTAATGAAATAAATTGTTCACTTTATTTGCTACGTTCTTTTTATGCTCCTAGGTGGCCGGAAGTCAGTCGTTTGTTACTCAATCTGTATTTTGCTGTCTTTGCATTTGTTGTAAAAATCGCTGCAAGCTGGAATCTAAACGGGCCGTTTCTTTAGCAAGCACTTAATTTTGTAGAAGATTGTCTTTTATAGAAAAACTGCATGAAATGGACCTGCCCTCAGCTCCTTGCTAAAAACCTTAGTAACTCGAGACTGGTGGATGGGGCAATATGGCACGACATCCACTTATAAAAGGCGGTATTGTTTGTTTTGGGACCTGGTGGTGAACTATTTGCTTAAATCTTTTTTAAACTTGTGTACACCATCACAATGAAACATCAGTATGAAACAAAGCCATTATTAAGATGTGAGTTGAAGTTTAGACTTTTAGCTTTAATACTTATCTTCAAGATCCTATCCCATTGTGGTAGGTGTAATACATTAGCAAGTGCATCCAAATTGAAATGTAGTGTAGTTCTTCTGATTAGCTATGTCACCCCATGTTCATTGCAGTAGCTTAGGTATCCACGGTTACGAAGACGAACTGTCACTATGTGTGGTCGTAACCATGGATATCTAAGCTACAGCAATGCCCTGCACATGGAGTAAGTGACAAACCAGAAGAACTACACCACATTTCTAATTGGAAGTATTTGCTAATGTTGTTACACCTACTACATATTTGGGTAGGATCTTGAAGATGGGAGTACCCCTTTTTTTATTTTTTTTAAAGAAATATTTTTGTAAAACTTTGAATTTAATCAATATTTACATAGAGACTGAATTTCCACAAGCTCAAATATAATTGGATAACCTATAATATTTATTATTACTGTTCCTGGATACACCTAGTTTGCAGTAACTGGGATGATTTTATCAAAGCTTTTATTCCAGTATCCTGGTGTAAAAAGCTTTGAAAAGTCGCATAATTTTGGTGCAAATTGACTCTGCACTAAATTTTGTGACTTTAGACAATCTATCACCCCATTTAGCTGGATTTAGTGGCTTTCACTATGCCACAAATCTTACTACGATACAAGAAGCAGGAAAAAAGGTGTGTGGGTTTTTTTTCACTGTGAAGTATATCAATGAGAATTCCAATGATCGTTGGTGTAAGGATCAGGAACCAGTATGATTGAAACCGCGTCAACAATAAATGTTGTTGCAAGTATAACTTACTCCTTCCTCAGAGAAAACCACAAATCTTACGGAGTAGGATTTCTGGCAAGGTGCACACGACACGTCCAACACTCCTGACTCATGATGATACTGTCACAATCCATGTTTGGATCTGTGGCAGAGCAGGGCTCACATATAACCTTTTAATTTCCTTCAAGCCTCTGGCTTAATGTTAGTTTTTGCCCCCGGTGGCCGCTGGGGTTATTGCAACCTAGTTGCTGCTAATGGGTTTTGCCTCCGGTGGCCGCTGGGGTTACTACACGTTAAATTAGCCAGCAGGTGTTAACCCTCCCCTCCTTCCTATAAAAGGGTGTCAGGTGCCCTGAATCACGGTCGGTGATACTGGTCATTTCCTAACCAACCTTGGAGGAGAGAGGAACTATTGGGAGCAGTGCTTTGCAGCTCATCCAGAGCTTTGGTGGTTCAGTTGGAAGCTGTATCCGGGTGCCGTACTCTGTTGCCTCAGGATGAAAGAGAAAGCTAAGTTGTTTGTTTTTTCCCTGTTCGTTATTTTCCCTAATGTTACATTAGTACAGCAGTGGGACCAGTGTCCGCACTAGCCAGTTCCCTAGTAAGGGATAGGTGCGGGGCTAGAGAGGGATTCAGGTATCCTGGTCGGCGACAGGTGAAGAGTCTGTATTTGGAACGTTAGGGTTGTGCAGGGGCACAGCCTCAGGAGAGTGCAGGAGGTGTCCCCGTTCCCTATTGTAGGGCCCAACGTTGTAATTGTGTTCCCTTGTTTGTCTTGTTTCAGTTACCGACCTGTTATGAATGAGTCAACGTAGGAGGCAAAAACAGAAATACTAGCTAAGTCCAGAGAAGTTGGCAGCTATCGGATTGCAGACCCCTGAACCTATCAACAACAACTAGCAGTAGCCGTGGGGGGTTCCTACGGTGCCCTAGAACCCCTCGATCACAGCCGGAGAACTAAATAGCCTAAAGACAGAAAGGGAAATGTAAACTGCCCCAGAGCAGACCCCAAAGCAATAGGCAGCCCCCAACATATAATGACGGTGAAGCAAAAAGAAAAAACATTAACAGATAGAAAGATAGGCTGAGCAAATGATGGGGCCCAAGCTAACTAAATAGGACAGGATAGAAAAGCTGCTGTCTGCAATCCGCAAAAACCCTATCAAAACAAGAGCCAACAGACTGATAGGGAAAAAAGCCCTGAAGACGCTAGGCTTCAAAAAGACTATATCAGTACTCAGGTATTTTCTGAATACAGAGCAAAAAGGAATTCACCTCACCCCAGCAGGGAAGGGCAGAAATCCAGAAAAACAAGGCAAAACAAAACCAAAACACAATTGCAAAAAGCAGAACAGAAAACTTAGCTTTTGAGGAGCAGGAATCAGACTGGTCTCCTAGAATCCCTCAGAGAAATCACCAGCAAGGTAGAAGGGCGTCGGCTGCCTTATATCTAGTCAGCAATTCCCGTCACCCAGTCATCATCATCATCCTGCTCAGGTGCTTGGTGATCAGCCTCCCTACCTTCCTTCACCAGAAGAGGGAGTTCATCAGACTTCAATGGTGAAGGGGAAAATAAACTCACAACACTGACCTGCTGGTCACATCACACAGGGCAATTCACTACGTGACAGATACTTGCAGGGGCAGCACTGCTCTCTGCTGATTCATTTTTCTTTTTACAATGAGCAATGACAGGGTGCTCTGTTGCCGGCTCATCACTTCTGATCAGAGCCAGCGAGAGGGCTCATTGTCTCTCTGCACTGAGAACGGAGTCGTCCATTCCATCCTCCAGTGACATCTTGCTCTTCATCATGATGGCGTTTAAGAGCAATGACTTTGTAAATTGAACACCTGTAGCTGGAGGTCTGTCGTGCAGCCCAATGTCTTACAAAAGCTTTGTGTAAATGTTGTTTAATGCCTTAGGCTTGTTATGTGACATCTTATTTCATTTGCATTACAGAATGGATCACTGTCATTTATTGGATTTGTCTAGGCCACATGGGCAGCGCCATAAATGGGGTTGTCCAGTCTAAAATAAGCAGGGAGCAGCAGTGCTGTATGCAATATGCATATTCCCAGGCAGAAGACGACTAGTGGGAGCAGCCATGCCCACTAGATAGCCGAGCCCTTGCTCCATACGCTTTTGTATAGAGCATGGCCGTGCCCAGTAAACAGATTTTGCCTAGGAGTATGCATATCACATACAGCGCTGGTGTTCCCAGCATTGCAGTGATTTGGCTGCGGTACAAGTATTTCTACAAAATGTCCATGATCCATTTAACACCACACCAGCTCACATGTTTTGTGCTTTTGTGACCAGCCTGCAGTCATGACCTCCAGCACAACCGGACTTGTCTGTCATCTAGCACCTCTCAATAGGAGTTGAGCTGGGCTAGTCTTATGGGTTTTTTTTGGGGGGAGGGGGCAGTTGATTTCCCCACCCTGAAACAAAGCAGTTTCAGGGGCAGGGCTAGTCCTACCTCTGAGCATATGTTGGTTGACAATTCAACTCTGTATGATCTCACTGCGATTTTATTACTTTTCAATGCACAGTGATCTTGCACTCTTTCTCACCAGCTGTCACAACTTTGTCGGAATACCTGGCGCCAGGGGCTCCCTGTTCCTAACGCTAGTGACTCCCTAGCTATCCCTGCTCCTCGGATTACTTCTGATGGTGAACACACTGGTGCCATGTACCTTGCTGAACTCCTGAATCAGTCTTATATCTGTCCCCCTCCACCACCCACTGAAGTGGGGAGTAATAGTTTATGTATGTAAACAAACTAACAAGCTAGGACGTACAGGGATAAATGAAAATGCCAAACGTACAAATCAAATATTCACTCACCGACAACAGAGGAACATCGGGGACAAGAAGGCAAACCCAAATAGGAGAGGATTAGGATTTGCACACAGCCCAAACACCAAGAAGCAATCGCAGATCAACACTCCAAATGTCTCTACCAACAATCGAACCGACTACTCCACACCAAGCAGTACAAGATTATCACTGGCAAACCAGGTTACCAGAGATGAGTATATATCGAAGGGAGTGGTCAATACTTAACAGCTCAGATCATCCAAGCAGGAAGGCTTCAGAGTCTCTTTAGCTGAATAGTTTGACCCCTCCACTGCTAACAGAAACTTGCATTGTTTAAATATGAAGATGTGCTTCCAATCATTGCAGGAGTACGTGAATTCCAATGCTGCTGTCTTCTGGCCCCTCTGTTGCGGTAAACCCACGATACCGGCACTGAGACCTGACAAGCCAGCAAGAGTACGCTTCTCATCAGTGTGAGTTGAAAAGGAGAGAACGTTGCGAGCAGAGACCAGCCCCACCCCAAAACAGATGTGGTTGCATCACCGCTTGGTAGGGGGTGGTATGGACACCTGAACTATCTTCTGGTCTGGGTAATAGCACATAAATGCCTCTGTCAGTGATTGACAGTGGCATTTAATAGGTTAACAGCGAATCAAGATATTCGCTACTGAATAAATTGAGCTGTTTTTGAAAATTTAGTTTCCATTTTTCGTCGGTTGCATATTATCAGTCCTGTAATTTTCATAGTTCCCTGATTTTTCCTTGGTGTTTATAATTTCAATGTAGAGGAGCATATCTTAATTCTTCCCATTGATTGAGTGGTCTGTACTGGGAATCCAACTCTTCAGTAGCCACAGGCTGCACTGCCACGCATAGAAGAACTTTCTCTGCTTATTGAAGCAGTTTTTACAGACACATTGTATTAGTATGTTAGCATACATCTCTATAAACCTCCCATATACTAGAAGTAAAACAAAAGTCAGTGTGTTTGTTCTGCTCTTTCCTGTAAAGACAAAAGGCTCAGCATTGCCGGTTTAATTGGCTCCATATGCTGATGTAAGCGACTGGCTGCAGAGGTCACGTCCTACAAAGACTGTAATAGTGGCTCAGAGTGAACACTGAAGCACGGGAAAGTGAGTAATGCTGCTAAATGTACCGTAAATACTCCTGTATAGGTCGACCCGAGTATAAGCCGAGGCACCCAATTTTGCCACAAAAACTGGGAAAACGGATTGACTCGAGTACAAGTCGGGTATGCATTGTCCCCGCATCACCCATCCTAGTATGCATGGTTCATCCCTGTCCTTGTATGCATGGTCTCCTCATCCTTATCCTGGTATGCACGGGCTCCTCATCCCCGTCCTGGTATGAATTGCTCCTTGTTCCTGTCCTGGTATGTATGGCTCCTTATCCCTGTCCTTGTCTGCATGACTTCTCATCCCTATTCTTGTATTTTCATGGTTCCTCATCCCTATCCTTGTTCCCCCCCCCCCCCCCCCATGAGAAAAGCATGAAAAACTACTTGCCTTCCCTGCGCACCCTCGCAGCATCTTGTTCCGGTGCCAGCAGCTCCTGCGGCCGGCCGATCACATGTCCCAGCTTATTAATGAATATTCACCTCCATTCAGCAAGACGTGATCGCTCGGCCACAGGAGCTGCTGGAAGCCGGAACACAAGATGCTGTCAGGGCGAGCAGGTAGGGTAGGTAAGTAGGAGGATTTTTTTTTTTTTTTTTTTTTTTTTTTTTTACAGCTGCTAGAAGCCGATGGCTGCGGCTTTAACTGTGCACGCTATAAGAGAAATGAATATTCATTTCTCTGTAGCAGCATGCACAGATACAGCGCCTCCTGTGACCCGCCACTTCCCCTCCCAAGCTGGCTTCTGGGACAATGACTTGTGTATAAGCCGAGGGGGCGTGTTTTCAGCACAAAAAAGTGCTGAAAAACTCTGCTTATACACTAGTATATACGGTATATTTTTAACATGGACACTAGAGTTGAGCGACTTGGTTGGATCGGGTTTCATGAAACAAAATTTGTTTCAGATGAATCTGGTCCGACTAGGGCAAAAAAAAGTCGGAGTTTCGTCCGAAACCCGACCTCAATGCAAGTCAATGGGAAATAAAAGTTGGCATTGAGCAGATGACATTCATCCAACTCAATGCCGACTTTTATTCCCCACTGGCTTGCTTTGGGGTCAGGTTTCGTGACGAAACTCCGACTTTTTTTTGCCCTAGTCGGACCAGTTTCATCTGAAACAAATTTTGTTTCATGAAACCCGATCCGACCAAAGTCGCTCAACTCTAATGGGCACGTGAATGTGTACAAAAAGTTGAAGGGTAAAAACTAAAGATCTAACTATGAAAACCACCCTCTTTAAGGTGCTCCTCTTTGCTTTTGGTCCAGGACATATCAAATTTGTGATGTGCTTTGGCCCAAGGCAATATAAAAATGGTTAGGAGATAGTTTTAGCATTCCTCCTAACTTTGAAGAGAAAGGGGCGGCACATGTAGCGCACTGCAGCAAATTTTAAATGCATGGCCTTAACCATAGCCACACCCATCTACCATTTCATTCTCATTTGGCTTCATTCGGAAATGTTGGGAAAGTTATGGACAACCCTTTGAAGGCTGTATTCTCCCTACTGCTAAACCTTTTGTTGTCCTGTTCATTATAGGAGCAGAACAATGAACTGGCTATAATAATTTTTTGTCAACTTTCTGTCCAGGTGTTCATCACATTCAAAACCTAAGTTCTTCCCATCAGTCCACTCTTGGGCTGTCTTCTCTGCGCTCCTGTCTGCTCTTGGACTGTCTCCGCAGCGCTCCTTTCTATCCTCGGGCCATCTCCTGTCTTCTCAGTTCCTGCTCTTGGACTGTCTCGGCGTTCCTCTCTACCTGAAGACCAAATGAAAATGAACTTTTTCCCTCCAGGAGCCGCTGGCTTTGAGTTGTACAGACGTTTCAGCATGGCTTCGGACACCGCACACAGCATAGTGAGCAGCGACTGTAATATATATATATATATATATATATATATATATATATATATATAATTTTCATAGCTTGATCTCTGGATAAAATATATAATTTTTATTTTTACTTTTCATATTTTCACTGTAGTTGAAGCATCTCCAGCTACTGGTAGATCTGATCTGGGTGAACTAGGACCTAGCAGCTCTGTCAAGCAGAGACCCAGTGATCGTGGGACCACTAGGTCTAATAGAAGCCTTGTTTGTGCCCATGCTTCTTTTCAGCACACAGAGCTCATTGAGCTTTGTGTCAGCAGGACAGAAGACCGCTAGCTGTGATTAACTACTTTTGTCTTCTCGGGAAAACTGTGGCTCATCTGTGCAGCGGGACACATGGCTTTCCAGCTGGAACAGCGGGATTGATACCTAAATCCAGGACATCCTGCTGGATCTGGGATGGAGGGGAGGCTGTGCTTTAGGGTCAAATTATCACTGGTCAACACAAAAAAAAATCATCAGCAAAGATAATGTTTGTTTTTCGGAGTTTGATGTGCTGATTCCAAAAATATGCTTCGTTTTTCTCTATGACATAAAGTTTCTGAGATAGAAGTATTTTTGTTATTACGTTATTTCAGCATTTTCAATGTATGTGGATTTTCCTATGTTCCCATTTCTTTGCTTGTCTTACTTAATTGTGAATTTTCTTACAGGGACAACATCAGTAAAGGTTTTAGTGAGTTTTATGGGAAGGAGTATTAAACAGTGCAGTCAACCAATGACTGCTTCTCAAAGTCACATGTTATGGGGAGGAGCTAACTATTATGAGGCGGTAAGATTTAAAGGGAATCTGTCACCTGAATTTGGCGGGCTATTTAAATGACTTCAGACCGGTCCGATGTTTCCTATCCATTCCTCCTCCCCATCCGTGGCCCGGAAGTATTTTGCTGTGTTACGGGACATAGTTAACCGGCGCATGCGCAGTAATGCTTTTAGGCTTTGCCCGCAGTTGGGCAAAGCATACTGCGTGTGCCCGAGGCAAGATTGCATTGCGCATGCGCGGACTATGGCGGACACCTACTCCAATTCCAGAAAATATTGCGGATGGCGGCCACGGATGAGGAGGAGGAATGGATAGAAAACACCGCCCATCGGACCGGCCTGAAGTCATTTAAATAGCCCGCCAAATTCAGGTGACAGATTCCCTTTAAGTCAGAAAAGGATGGTGATAGCAGCAAGGACTGGTATGTGAGACTCTGACAGGAAACAGATATCTACAGGGATCTGAGCCCTGCCACAGGGAGATAGAAGGGAAGGCAGCGGACAGCCGCCATTATGATTTTCACTGCATTTCTGGGAGGGAAAGTCACCTCAAAGGAAAGAAAACAGCTCAGCCACTGAGGTGTAAATGAGTGAGGGTCTCCATAGAGAGAGAACCTGAAAGCAGCCAATATCGCACTGACAAACTGCATGTCTGCAAATGTTCATGTGTAAGGAATAGGCTGACCCGTTTATGTCACAACTGTATATAGTTATCTACCAGATTACCTCCAGTATCATTAGTTCTAAATACAAGCTGCCTCTGTCATCTCTGGGCAAATATCTACATATAGTCAATTGGCTCATTACTTTTTTAATCTAGTCTGTCACCACCATTGAACTGAACTTACTCTACTGTTTGATCTGATTTAAAGGAGAAAAATGTTGTGACAGTGTATCAATCACTCAATCATTTGTACAGATTCTGATATGTGTGTGGTTCTTTTACACCAAAAGTCCAAGTGTGTTCAATTACTCATGATATTAAAAAGATGTGCCAGATGTACTTTAAAGTGTCCACATGGTGATCAAGACAAAAGCTTGGCCCCTCATGTGATATGCTCAAGTTGTTCAAGTGGTCTTCGTGATTGATTGAATATGAGGAAAGTGGCTATGCCATTTGCTGTTCCCATGATTTGGAGAGAACTCAAAAATCATAGTGATGACTGCTACTTTTGTTTTGTCAAACTGAAGGGCTTTTCTACAAAGAACAAACATAAGGTTAATTACCCTGAACTTGAATCTGCGATTAGGCCAGTTCCACATGATGGCACCTTGCCAGTTCCTGTACCACCGTTGTCTGGATTAGATGAAAATGAAGTAGAATATGAAGACTATGGAGCTAAAGCTACTGGCAAAGTCATGGAGACCTCAAATTAAGTTGAGTATGTAACTGATGGAGCAGCCGAGCAGCCAGAACGCTTTACTCAACATGAATTAAATGATGTCATCAGAGACCTTTCATTGTCAAAAGATAAAGCTGAACTTCTTGCATCTAGGTTGAAACAGAAGAATCTTCTTCATGATGATGTCAAAGTGAGTTATTAATGAAACAGAAGTAACACTTTAACACAATTTTTCACAGTTGATGGACTAATGATGTACTGTAACAATGTGAATGGCCTCTTTGAAGAACTGAATCAAGAGTATTTTGTTGCAGATTGGCGATTTGTTTACTGACTCCCAGAAAAGGTTGAAAGCAGTGTTGCTCCACAATGAAAATATGAAACCATCAATCCCTATTGCTCACTCATGTCGCCTAAGGAAAGTTAAGAAAATCTGCCAGTGGTTTTGGATGCAATACAATATAAGCATTATCAATGGAATATCTGTGGAGATTTGAAAGTGATTGGTCTGCTAATGGGAATGCAAGGAGGTTTCACAAAATGTTGCTTCTTGTGTTTATGGGATAGTAGAAATACAGTAGAGCATTATGTTCATCGTGATTGGGGACAGCAAAATCTCTATGCTCCAGGTAGAGACAATGTTTAGCATAATCCTTTAGTTGCTCCAACAAAAATCTTCCTCTACCACATATAAAGTTGGCAGAGGCGTAGCTAGGGTTGTGGTTCAGGGGGGGTGAAACTACTTAGTGGGCCCCTAACCAGGTAACCTTGATTACAACTCGTTGACACACCCTAATAGTGGATGTAGGCGATAACTGCCCTGTTACTGAAAATAATCTCTATAAAGACCAACATGGATATTACCGCCATACGGTCAGTGGTAAATATCAGTCCTACAAAACATATTAGTGATTAGTGCACAGTTATATTTGGTGACTTACCACTGACTATCTTTCTGATGGAATCGTTCACTTTTCATGTCTTTTCCCTCTGGCCCAGACCAACAATGACAACTTCTCCAGCCAGGACTTCACTGCAGAGATTACAAGAGACGCGTTTCAGTTCTAATATTTCAGCCCCATCACCATCTATCCCCAACCTGCACAAACCTCTGAGCCACTGCTGCCGTATGTGTCCCTATTACTGCACCTACTGTGCGACCCAGCTGTTGGTCTCATCTTTTTCGAGTCCCTTATCCATTACCTCTATGAACAACTTGTCCTCTACCGACATTGCTTCTTGGTTGTCTTGCTTAGTTCTCTGGAAGACTGCACTCCAACTGATCCTCATAGCTTCCTGACACCATACTGCTGTCATGAGTAAAGTCTATTAAATGATTGGGTAGTTGGATGCTGTGTGGTTGTTCCTTGACATGGAACTCGTTGCAAGGTTTTAACAGAGATGGGTGTCCTTTCTCCAATGTATTTGTTAGCATACTTGTCACAGAAGATGGGGTGTGCATATGCCCCAAGCATACGTTTCCTATTATGACCCATCCTAGGTCTAGCTTTTGGGCATAAGGAGCATTGTGGAGTCCATTGATATGACTTCTCACTTTATGAACCTGTAGGATATCTCTTCCCAACAGCAGTATTATCTGTGCCTGATGGTCGAGTTCCGGTATAAGGTGTGCTATGCGTTTTAAGTGAGTGTGATGGATTGCCACATCTGGTGTAGGGATTTCAGATCTGTTGTCTGGGATCTGATTACACTCGATGATTGTAGGAAGTGGCAGGCAGAATTGTCCGTCTAAGGACTCAATTTGGTAGTCAGTGGCTTTCCTACCTGCTGTTATCACAGTACCTGCACATGTCTTTAATGAGTAAGGAGTGCTTGGTCCTTTGATTTTGAATAGGTCAAAGAATGTTGATCTAGCCAGTGATCGATTACTTTGATAATCCAAGATAGCATACAGTCTTACAGCTTTGTCTCTATGGCCCTTTGGGTACAATCTGACAAGGCATATTTTAGAACAGGACCTACTGTCTGTTGTCCCTTTACAGACTTCAGTACATTGTGAAGTGATCTCTGGCGTAGCTGCATCAGTGCTCCTTTCCTCCCCGCCATGCTCACTGTCAGCTGGTGTGTTTTGTGTACTCCAAGGAGCTGGGCCAGGGTGTAGGGCAGTGTTATGATCTGTAGTGTCACATTCTGTGCATTTTACCCTGACCTTACAATCCTTGGTGAGATGAGTGGTGGATGAGCAGCACTTGTAGCAGATATCGTTCTCTTTCAGGAAGCTTCTGTGATCCGGCATAGATTTTCCTCTGAAGGCTCTGCATTTCAGGAGAGGATGAGGCTTCTGATGAAGCGGACACTGCTTGTCAGGGTCCTGTACCTTTGTCTCTGAGAGCGGCCAGCAGACCTGTAATTGGAACTTGGAGAAGAAATATAAGTCTTGTGCACTGCCACGGATGTTTTGTGTGGATTTGCAGCCGGTGATGGTGTGGCATATGACATTGCAAAATCAAAGCTGGGATAATTTCTTGTCTACAAAAACAGAGAAGGGAGGGAATGAAACACAGTTTGTATTTGTACGTGGAACCACGTGTGAGCCACCTCTCCTGTAGATTGTAGGGCAACTTTTGGACTATAGGGTTAACACCTTTAGCTGTGTTAAGGTATGCAAGTCCTTGTAGGTCACCTTCACATTTGGCAACTAGGACCTCCTTTAGCAGGTCACCTAGCTCTCCAAGTTTTGGGAGCCCTTTGTTAGATATTTTAGGAAAGTCATCGATTCTTTTGAACAAGGCTCTCTCTATTACCTCTGCTGAGCCGTAACACTCATCTATCCTCTTCCAGATCTCTGAGGCCAATTTGAGGGTGATTTATATTAATGTCTCTGATCCTTACTGCGTTTTTGACTGAGTCCTCTTCTCCTAGGTATTTGACTAAGAGGTCTATCTCTTCCCTGTGTTGTAGCCCCAAGTCTCTAGTGACATTTTGGAAGGAAGCGTTCCAAGCTCTGTAACCTTCAGCGTGGTCAGTGAATTTCATTAGTTCCTTTGCAACCAGATCATGTCGTGTGAAGAACTTGGCAATTTCTGATGTAAACCGGTTGTCAGCAGAGTATACTGGCGATGGGTCACCCTGATAGTGATGTGAGATGCGTTCATACTTGTTCGTATCCTCAGGGTGGCGCCAGCTGATGTCATATTGCTTCGGTCTGACGTGCGGTGTGTCAGCAAGGTGATTCACGTTGGTTACCTGGTGAGGAGCAGGGTAGTCATTAGCAGGATTGTTTTGCTCCATGTTTTCCTGGAGCTGAGCCTCATGATGACTCTCACTCGCTTGACTGGATGTGTCGTGATCTTGGTTATAGTTTGGATCAGGAAGTTCATAAACATATTGAAATGTGCGTTGTGGTGAATCTTGCTACGGCACCTTCAGACTTCACGTACGGCTATGCAGATCAGGGTTGTGTGCGGCTTCTAGTGATTCTGCCTCAGCTAGTGCTGCAGCAGCCTCTTTTTACTGCTAGGCTCTCTAAGGCGGCATCCACACGTGCCTTCTCTACCTGCGTTTTTATCTCTTGATCATCTCTTTCTAAACGTAACCTCGCTTGATCCTCTCTCTATGCGTGACCTTCTTCTAGGGGTGCTTTCTCTAAATTAAGTTGCATCTCTTCAGCATAGCTTGCTCACATTTTGGCGGCTTCAGCATTTGCGTGGGCAATGGTGACCGCGCTGTTAATGGATACAGTCTTTGAGGAGACAGATGTAGCGGATTTTGTCCTGTGTGATTTGTGGGACATGGTGTCTTGGAGGGATGCTTGGCTGTGCAGAGATTGCTGTAGCTGTATTAGTCTCTGAGTAGCCAGTGAATTGAATCTCGCTAGATGGATTTCTGCAGTTTCACTAGTTCCTGCAAGCTGGATGAAGGGCTGTCTTTTCCCTGAATTGCACTAGCTGGATGGCACTGTGTAACTGGCCTCTGCAGGATGGAAGACTCTTCTATCTCCTGAGTTTTCACTAACTGGATAGCTGTTGTTTCACTTCGGTCCTGCAAGATGGAAGGCTCTTCTCTCTGTATTCCCACTAGCTGGAGAGCCGCTATTTCACTGTTCTGTCCTCACTAATTGAAGCAGACTTCATGTAGCTTAAACAGGCAGCTAAACCGCTATACCGGGGTCCAATAAGGAGACTGTAGGTTGAATCTGTATTTTATTGAACATGGTGGTATACTGATGTGGTGAAACTACAAATAAAACATATACATACACTCGAGTCAATACAGGGTACATCAGGGATACATATCATACATAACACATTAAGAATCAACATCTGCACTACTAGGTGAGGAGGGGGAAACTAACTGAGCAGGCTGATCTGAGACAGAAATTAGATATAGGAAGCATGTTTACATACCAGCGATGCTGACACAAGGGGAGAATAGGAATTAGATGCTTTCAGGATGCAGGCTGAGAGAAAATGGAGAACTGGAGGGAAAATGGAGGCTGGACTAACCATTATCCTTTGCAAAACTTACCAGGGTGCCTTGCAGCTTTCCCAGAATACATTGTGAACGGAGGGAAAATACTTGTAGAAGCAAAGCGAAAGTAAAATAGAATAACACTGCGGTTATGACTAGGGCCACTAGATGGAGCCAGAAACAATGAAAACAATAGAATCTATAGAAAACTGAACATCCTAAATATTCTCAATACATCATTGGAAATATCAAATAGACAGTCAAAGGTTGTGAATTAAATGTTGGAGACAAAACATTGATGTCTCTGCAGAGAGGGAATGACTGCAGGCAGAGATATGGGCGCTACAATGCCCTCTCTTTTTCAAGCCTGTCAGAAATTTATTCAGGAGAGGGCATGGATGTTCTCCCTGGGCTCCCAGGACCTCTCCTCAGGACCAAATCCCGTCCAATCTACAAGAAAGGTCTTTCCTCTTACCTTCTTGGTGGTTAAAATCTTCTCTACCTTGAAAACATCCTCAGTGCTGACAGGAGTTGGAGTGGCACAGGAACCTTGAAGAAAGAACTGAGGACAACAGGTTTGAGAATAGACATATGGAAGGAAGTGGGAATTCGCAATTAGGCAGGGAGTTTATTTTGTAGGCTACTGGATTAATCCGTTTCAACACCTCGAAGGGATCAATGAAGCGAGGACCCAACTTATAGGATGGTATCTTGAGGCGGATATACAGTGCCTTGCAAAAGTATTCGGCCCCCTGGAAATTTTCAACCTTTTCCCACATATCATGTTTCAAACATAAAGATACCAAATGTAAATTTTTGGTGAAGAATCAACAAGTGGAACACAATTGTGAAGTTGAACAAAATTTATTGGTTATTTTAAATTTTTGTAGAAAGTCAAAAACGGAAAAGTAGGGCCTCCAATATTCGGCCCCTTTACTTTCAGTGCAGCAAACTCACTCCAGAAGTTCATTGTGGATCTCTGAATGATCCAATGTTGCCCTAAATGACTAATGATAAATATAATCCACCTGTGTGTAATCAAGTCTCCGTATAAATGCACCTGCTCTGTGATAGTCTCACGGTTCTGTTTGAAGCACAGAGCTCATCATGAAGACCAAGGAACATAACAGGCAGGTCGGTGATACTGTTGTGGAGTAGTTTAAAGCCGGATTTGGATACAAAATGTTTTCCAAAACTTTAAACATCCCAAGGAGCACTGTGCAAGCGATCATATTGAAATGGAAGGAGTATCATACCACTGCAAATCTACCAAGACCCGGCCGTCCCTCTATACTTTCATCTCAAACAAGGAGAAGACTGATCAGGGAAGCAGCCAAGAGGTCCATGATCACTCTGGATGAACTGCAGAGATCTACAGCTGAGGTGGGACAGTCTGTCCATAGGACAACAATCAGTCGTACACTGCACAAATCTAGCCTTTATGGAAGAGTGGCAAGAAGAGAGCCATTTCTCAAAGATATCCATAAAAAGTGTCATTTAAAGTTTGCAACAAGCCACCTGGGAGACACACCAAACATGTGGAAGAAGGTGCTCTGGTTACATGAATCTAAAATCGAACTTTTTGGCAACAATGCCAAACGATATGTTTGGTGTAAAGGCAACACAGCTCATCACCCTGAACACACCATCCCCACTGTCTAACATGGTGGTGGCAGCATCATGGTTTGGGGCTGCTTTTCTTCAGCAGGGACAGAGAAGATGGTTAAAATTTGATGGGAAGATGGATGGAGCCAAATACAGGCCCATTCTTGAAGAAAACCTGTTGGAGTCTGCAAAAGACCTGAGACTGGGATGGAGAATTGTCTTCTAACAAGACAATGATCCCAAACATAAACCAACATCTACTAATGGAATGGTTCACAAATAAACGTATCCAGGTGTTAGAATGGCCAAGTCAAAGTCCAGACCTGTGTCCAATCAAGAATCTGTGGAAAGAGCTGAAAACTGCTGTTCACAAACGATCTCTATCAAACCTCACTGAGCTCGAGCTGTTTGCCAAGGAAGAATGGGCAAGAATTTCAGTCTTTCAATGTACAAAACTGATAGAGACATACCCCAAGCGACTTGCAGCTGTAATCGCAGGAAAAGATGGCGCAACAAAGTATTAAGTTAAAGGGGCCGAATAATATTGCATGCCCCACTTTTCAGTTTTTGAATTTCCACAAAAATTTAAAATAACCAATAAATTTCGTTCAAATTCACAATTGTGTCCCACTTGTTGATTCTTCATCAAAAATTTACATTTGGTATCTTTATGTTTGAAGCATGATATGTGGGAAAAGGTTGAAAATTTCCAGGGGGCTGAAAGCTTTCGCAAGGCACTGTACATAGATGACAGCCAGACCTTATCTCCATGATGAAACAGAGGTGAATCCAGAAATCTCTTATCCGCCTGTCTTTTCATCCGTTCAGAGAATTTTACCAAAGACGCTTTGGTATCCTTCCAGATCTTAGAAAAGTTCCTGATGAGGGAGTTGGCAGCTGGAATAACGGAGGTGACAGCCACAGGGAATGGCACTTTGGGTTATTGAATATAGACCACAAAACAATGGGGATTTGGCCGAAGACTCACTCAGGTGTTTATTGTAAGAGAATTCGGCCCAAGGCAGGAGTTCAGCCCAGTCACTGTGATGCGCATTATCAAAATGCCAGAGAAAATTAGACAGAATCTGACTCATTCCACTTGGCCATTGAACTGAGGGTGGTAAGAAAATGAGAAATCCAAAGTAACATCCAGCAGCTTACAGGTGGCTCTCTAGAAACGAGAGGTAAACTGGACATCTCTATCGGAGACTATGTGAAGCGGTAGACCATGGAGATGAAAAATCTGAGGAATTCATTCTTTTGCCAGTACTGGCGCAGATGGAAGACCGGACAGCGTGATGAAATGAGCATCCACCACTACCCAGATGTTTTTGCAGCCACGGGAGACCTAGAAGTAGAGGATAAGAGAGACCAGACTGCACATAAAGAGAAATCTTCTCCGAATGCAGTGATTCCACTTGAAGATCCACGGGCTCCGTGATGAACTGGATGGTCTTGGGAAGAGGCTTTCCATCCACTGAAGAAATGAATGGATTCGGATGACCCAGGACCGGAATCTTAAACCGCTCGACCACTGCCTGTTTAACAAAGTTACCCGTGGAGCCGGAGTCCAGGTGGGACAATTCAACAAAAGTCTATTTGCCGCAGGAGACATACAGTCAGGGTCAACCATGGAGAGGTAGAAGTCTTGCCCAGGGTAGCCTCTCACCCTGACTCTAGGCACTGGCATTTCCCGGTCTCTCGGGGCAGGACTGAATAAGGTGTTCGGAGCTGCTTCAGTAGCAGCATGTCCCCTTTGTCTGAAGACCCTCTTAGCGGTGTTGAGAAAGCTTCACCTGGTCTACCTGCATGGGTTCAAACAAAAAAGTTGCAGCAGGAACTTGCTTACTGATCGGTCATTGGAAAGTGGGTGCCAGGCGTACAGATCTTCTCTCGCGGTTCACCACTTTGGTCCGTTCCTGGAACATAATGTCCATTGTTTGTGAGACACCAGGTCATCCAGAGATGTGGGTATCTCCCGCCCTGCCAGTTCGTCCTTGATTCGCCTGGAGAGGCCTTCCCAGAAAGTCGCCACCAGAGCCTCATTGTTCCAGATGAGTTCCAAAGTTAAGGTATGAAAATGGACCACATACTTGCCCACGGAGAGGTTACCTTGGTGTAACCGGACCAGAGAAAAGTCTGCAGAACAAAACACAGCCGGGCTTGTCGAAGATCTTATGAAAGGCTTCCAAGAAGGACTGTATGTCCGACACCAAAGAATCCCCTCTTTCCCACAGAGGATTGAGCTATTCTAAGGCCTCACCAGATGGATGTGACATGATGAAGGCCATTTTGGCTCGGTCCAAGGTGAACTGATGAGCCAAGAGTTCGAAGTGCAATGTGCACTGGTTAATGAACCCCCCCGACACAGGGCCGGATCTCCGCCATAGCGTGGAGGAGCCGACAGACTAGGTCCGGGACTTGGTGCATAACTGGCTGACTGGTGGGTCACCGTGGTGGTAACTGCCGCCTGCGAGGGTGTGGAAGTGGCCGATACTACCAGCGTATCAAGACTGATGTTTACAGACCGTAGATATGAAAGAATCTTGTCCTGCTGATCCTTCTGGCAGGAGAACTCCTGGTATAGGTCAGAGATGGAAGACGCCTGGGAGCCAGCGGATTCTATGGAGTGTGCAAACTGTAATAGGCTGGGTGTTGGAACCACTGTGCTAAAGCTTTAAGACCTGGAGGGGCATGACTAGGAGCCTCACCCAATCTGGACATGCAGCAGCTAATGACACCGCAGTCTGTGGCAAGACAATGAAGGTGATCCAGGTGCTACTCCACGACTGACCTTGGGTAGATGGCGGCTGACCCCTAGGAGTGGATAGCTGGCATGGCCCGGGAAAATGTCAACAGATGCAGACAGGCGGAGAAGATGACGGAACCTGAAGGTGCAGACAGGACAGTCTAATGGACAAATGAGTACAGCCGCTCTGCTGCTGTTGAGGTGAGCACTGGCAGGTGCAACAGAATCATACAAGTACAGGGACCTGAGAACTGACAAGCATGTTAGAAACAAACACAACATTGCACAGGCACCTCCATGTTGGAAGAGGCGGTTTAAATAGTAAGTGACCTCCAGCTATAGTAACATAGTTATTAAGGTTGAAGGGAGACTTTAAGTCCATCTAGTTCAACCCATATCCTATCCTAACCTGCCCTAACATGTTGATCCAGCGGAAGGAAAAAAAAACCCATGTGGCAAACAGGAAGCTTCACATTGGGGAAAAAAATTCCTTCCCGACTCCACATACGACAATCAGACTAGCTCCCTGGATCAACGCAATATTAAGGAAATTAGTGTATATACCCTGTAATATTATACTTTTCAAGAAAGGCATCCAGTCCCCTCTTAAATTTTAGTAGGGAATCACTCATTACAACATCATATGACAGAGCGTTCCATAGTCTCACTTCTCTTACAGTAAAGAATCGGCGTCTGTGATTATGCTTAAACCTTCTTTCCTCCAGATGTAGAGGATGCCCCCTTGTCCCTGTCACAGGTCTAAGAGTAAAAAGATCATTAGAAAGGTCTTTGTACTGTCCCCGTATATATTTATACATTGTAATAAGATCACCCCTAAGCCTTCGATTCTCCAAACTAAATAACCCCAAGTGTAATAACCTGTCTTGGTATTGCAGACCCCCCCAGTTCCCTAATAACCTTGGTCGCTCTTCTCTGCACCCGCTCCAGTTCAGCTATGTCTTTCTTATACACCGGAGACCAGAACTGTACTCAGTATTCTAAGTGTGGTCGTACTAGTGACTTATATAGAGGTAAAATTATGTTCTCCTCATAGGCTGGGGACACTTTAAAGAAACGTGCACGGCCCCTTTAAGAAAGAGGAAGTGTGTGTGTGTGCTAAGCACAGTGCCTGAAGATCTGCTTGGAGTGCAGGCTGATGTCTACAAGAGAGGGACTGCAGGCAGAGATGTGGGTGCTACATAAGGCACCCCATAGTACTATAATGTAACCCCATAAAAGTATAATGCAACCCCCATAGCAATATAATGCACCCTGATAGAAGTGTAAGGCAGCCCCATAGCAATATAATGCATCCCATAGCAATATAATGCATTCTTATAGGATTATAATACACACCTATAATAGTATAATGCACACCCATAGTAGTATAATGCACCCCAATAGGAGTATAATGCACATCATAGTAGCATAATTCACCACTATAGCAGTATAATGCAGCCCCTTAGCAGTATAATGCACCCCATAGCAATATAATGCACCCCCATAGGAGTATAATGCAGCCCAATAGTGGTATAATGCACCCCCATAGTAGTATAATGCACCCTATAGTTCGGCTTTACAAAAAAAGTTTCTGCTTACTGGGCCGAGGTCCAGTGGTGTCCTCTGTTAGATTCATCTGAGGTGTGGACCGTCGTACCGGCGTATGACTGTGAGGTGACTGCTGACGACAGCTGCAGGCCTGTAATTGGCTGGCGGCTGTTAACTGTTGCCATGTCGGAGGAAGCTCCCGCACAGCAATAGATTTTAACTGAACATGCGTCTGAGGCGGCAGAATCCTGCTGGTGGGGCCCGATGAACAGCAGAGAGGGGGCCCGCTTCTGACCCCCTCTGCTCGCCAGGCCTCATACGCCAGTAAGGGAAGTAAGGCCCTGATGGCTGGTCCTGGTCACAGTCCAAACCCGTAACCAAAGGAAATTCAAAATAGGAATAGCGGAAGGCTCCTCTAGTAACTACACAACAAAAGAAAGATCATCTCAAAACTAACTTCGAGGCAGATCTCATGGTGGGAAGAAGTCTCTCCTCATGGATGCTTCGCTTGACAGGATCGATAATCTAGGCAACGTGAACCATGACCCTGCTACCCCACCAACTATGGGATGGTATGGATGGGTGAAAGGCAGCAGGACAAAAAAACTTATTTTTCCTTCTGCTAATGTGTTTATATTCATGCCTCAGAAGAACAGACCTCAGCTAAGACAAAGTTTAAGGATTTGTACTGTTTGTAGATCTAAACTAGATACCTCCTATGCTAAACTTCTATATCAAAAGTGTATTGAGGGGACCTTATCCATATTCAAACTAAGTTAAGCAGATGATTAAAAGGAGAAATTCTGAATACCTTTAGTATATCTCATAGAAGGGACCTGTACTCTGATGTTTCTGATTCTAGCAAGGACTTTGGAGACTTCAATAATGACATGGTGGACTCTGATGTCTCAACCTCATCTTCCTCTGACGGAGGGAATTTGGGAAAACTGTTTTTTCCAATCTGATACAGGAAAGATGTATATCTTTGTACCGTTTTAGCCAGTAGATAGAAAAATATTCAGAATTGGGAGTCCTCAGTGGTTGATACCTTTTAATGGCTAACTGAAAACATGGTAACAAATTACAAGCTTTCGAGACTACTCGGGTCTCTTCATCAGATTTTGTATTAGTCAATGCCTGATGAAGAGACCTGAGTAGTCTCGAAAGCTTGCAATTTGTTACCATCTCTTTTCATTTAGCCATTAAAAGTTATCAACCACTGAGGACTCTCAATTCTGAATATTTTCCAATCTGAAGATATGGCACAACTGCTAAAAGCTATCAGTTCCACTAAAAATATTAAAGAGCTTAAAAAATCTAGTTTTTTTTTATTTTACTCCTCTATATAGTGCCATTAATTCCACAGCTCTTTACAGACATTATTGGCACTGTCCCCGATGGGGCTCTCAACCTAAATTCCCTATCAGTATTGTCTTTGGAATATGGGAGGACATCTGAGTACCTGGAGGAAACCCACGCAAACATGGGGAGAACATACAAACTCCTTGCAGATGTTGTCCTTGGTTGGATTTGAACCCAGGACCCTAGCGCTGCAAGGCTGCAGTGCTAACTACTGTGCCACCGTTCTATACAAATGTTATGTTTGGCGAGTAGATGCTAAAATAAGAGGACCTTTTTTATCCATAAAAAAGTTTCCACTATTATCAGAAAGGAATGGAAAAGACCATTCCAAAGAGTATCATCCTTAAATATGTTTGTGTGAAAGGTCTTTGCTATCTGGGATAGGGCCCCAAAGATTGACGTTCCCATCTCCACAATTTCAAGAAAGACATCCCTTCCATTCTGTGACTTGGGGTTACTTAGTGAGCCCATGGTCAGGTATAAAGTTTTCTGACAAGGGCTTGGAAATCAGGGGAAATCAGGACTTCCTCCTTTTAAAGTTAGCATAGTTGGTACCTGCACAGCTACATCCCTTATGGTTAAAGCAACTTGCGACCTAGCACAGAGGGAAAAGACCCAGACAACAGATTTTAGCATCCCTATCTCTTATGAAGTAGAAGTGGTGGAATTTTTGGCAGATACAGACTAACTGCTAAATCTACAACCCTGATCAACTCAGTCCAAAGAGTTCTGTAGCATAAAAGCTGAAGGTGAGATAAGGTCTCAAAAGCTAGGATTGTGTGCAATTCCCTTTGTGGGACAATAAAAAATATTTTCCTTCTGTGATGCTGATTCACTTCTCACGATAAGCTGTGAGTTGGGGACGTCTAGGAGCTTGAGGTCATAAGCCAGGAGGGTATGTTTCCTTTCCCAGGAAATCTGAAATGGAAGGCCCTGACCAGGCGACTGCCCTTCACGTCTTAATCTGGATACTGGTATCTTTCCTCTTGTCTGTGTTTCTTCCAATGGATCAGGTACTGCAGGGAATTTTTGACTCTCCGAGATTTTACGATTTTCTGTACCTCATGCTCTAAACTGCCATTGACAGAAACTGGAGGAGGCAGGGATCAGGGAGATAAAACTGAGGGGACAAACTCCTTAAACATGGATCTATGGAAGACATTAGGGATGCGAAGAGATGGAGGAAGCTTGAACCTAAAAGTCACTGACCACCTCCAGAATCTCATCAGAACCAATGGACTTTGGATCCAATTTTGCCGACAGTACTTTAAGTTTAATATTTTTGGATGACCACGTAACCGTATCCCCAATAGGCAGGCACTGGTTCCCAATAGGCAGCACTGGTTCCCAATAGGCAGCACTGGTTCCCAATAGGCAGGCACACGTCCCCAATAGCAAACCAGACAGGCCTAAATGCATCTGCACTGGTGTACCACACGGCCAATCCCTGATTGTAGGCTGGCTGTTTCATTTGGTATTTTTGCACTTGTGCAGCTCCCATTTTACTTGGGTCCGCTGCACCCTGTATTAGTGCAGATGCATTTAGGCCTGTCTGGTTTGTTTCTGAATTTTTTGGAGAATTTTTTCCTCTTTTTGAGGTTTTCGTGTTAGAGTAGGACAGGCAAATGTAAGGAACTTCGACGTAGTTTGCCAGCTTCCGTATTAAGGCCTTAATATCAACCAATACCTTACATATATTGATATGTTTTTTGTGCACTTTTTATATTTCTTTCAGGGTTCAGTTGGGCCCAAATGGTTCTCCAAACTTGTGGCCTCTGTTCACACGGGATGCATTCTAGTTAGCACTGGGCAGCCCCCCTATATGGTGTTACTAAGAGGTTGTGATCCAGAAGCCCTGCATTCCCTGTGTGAACACTGCCACATGCGGATTATTTTTTCTGCACTGGTGTACCACACAGCCAATCCCTGATTGTAGGCTGGCTGTTTCATTTGGTATTTAAGCACCTGTGCAGCTGCCATTTTACTTGGGTCCGCTGCACCCTGTATCAGATGCATTTAGGCCTGTCTGGTTTGTTTCTACATTTTTTGGAGGATTTTTTCCTCTTTTTGAGGTTTACAGGTCCCCAATAGGCAGCACATACTGACCTGGCATTGGAGTGGTACAGTATACAGTGACAGGCTGCGTCTGAAGTAAGTCCCGCAGTTGACCTGGCCTCCTGGATGGCCCCGTACCGCCCGTCCTGTTCCACCGTGTGCACACACACACACACACACGCGCGCAGCAAACCACCGCACGGTCCGCACCGGTGACCGGGCCGGGTGATAGAATGATGATCTGGCACACAGGCAGGCCACAGACGAGTCCAGCACAGCTCACACTGGGCAGCGGCGCGCTGTGACTCCTCCAGCTCCAGTTACCCGCCAATAGCCGCACTGCACTGCCGCAGGTATCAGTGCGCGGGGGCCGCCGGGGTGTGCTCAGTCCCAGTAGTTAGAGCATGTATCTGGCCGGCGGGGCTAGGAAGCAGAGTAAAGCTAAGTGCACACGTTGCAGAAAATTTCTGCTCAAAAACCTGAATCCCTTCCCAGAAACCGCACCTATTTTTCCTCGGCGGTTTTTGTGCGGTTTTGATGTGTTTTTTTTCCGCAGTGGTTTCAAACCACATGGAAGAAGCCAAAACCGCAGAAAAATCCGCAAAATTAATTAGCATGCTGTGGTTTTTTTCATGGTAAAAAACGCATCACTGTGCACAAAAAGGGCAAAATGCATAGAAATGACTGGGAAGCTTATTTTTAGCGGTTTTATAGTGAAAACCGCGGTAAAAACCTCTAAAAAAAAACGCTGTGTATGAACACAGCCTAAGGGTCCTCCACTGTTTCTCCTGCAACAAAGTACCGGATCGCGGCTCTTGATCTCCCCGGTTCGGGGAACCGGCTACTTTTTTAACAACCAGTTCCACCGAACCGGGGAGAACCGGCTGAATCCCACCCCTGCCCCAAAGACACAGCTGGAAGTTCTGCTGGGAGCAATGCAGAGCATGAGGAAGAGAGGAACCGACTGCAGCGCTGGTGAGTGAAATGACACGCCGGAGACCCGGCCTGTCAGAGCAGGGATCTGATGTGGTGCTATCATAAACGTCTATGAAGCAACTGGGGTTTGAAGGTGCTCACTACACATCTAGATAAGTTCTCTGATGTGTCTAGCTTCCAAAATGGTGTCACTTGTGGTGGGTTTCCACTGTTTAGGCACATTAAGGGCTCTCCAAACGCGACATGTAGTTCGCTAATTATTCCAGCAAATTTTGCATTGAAAAAAATCAAAAGGTGCTCCTTCCCTTCAAAGCCCTGCTGTGCACCCAAACAGTAGTTTTCCTCCACATGTTGGGTGCCGTCATACTCAGGAGAAATTGCACAACAAGTTGTATGGTCCAATTTCTCTTGTCACCCTTATGAAAATGCAAAATTTGGAGCTAAAAATATTTTTTTTTGTGGGAAAAATGTGTTTTTTTTTTTTTTTGGTTTTTTTTAATTTTTACTTTTACGGCTCAACGTTATAGACTTCTGTGAAACACCTGGGGTTTCAAGGCGCTCACCGTACATCTAGATAATTTCCCTGAGGGGTCTAGTTTGCAAAATGGTGTCACTTGTGGGGGGGGGGGTTCCACAGTTTAGGCACTTCGGGTACTTTCCAAACAAGACATGGCATTTGCTAATTATGCCAGCAAATTTTACAATCAAATTGTGAAATGATGCTCCTTCCCTTCCAAGCCCTGCTGTGCGCCCAAACAGTGGTTTTCCCCCACAGCATGCTCAGGAGAAATAGCTCAACAAATTGTATTGTCCATTTTCTCCTGTTACCCTTGCGAAAGTAAAAAATATTAAGTCTAAAGGAAAATTTTTGTGGAAAAAAAGTTAAATGTTTATTTTTACCTTCCACATTCCATTAATTCCTGTGAAACATCTGAAGGGTTAATAAACTTCTTGAATGTGGTTTTGAGCACCTTGAGGGGTGCAGTGTTTAGAATGGTGTCACTTTTGTGTTTTTTTATGTCATATAGACCCTTCAAAGTCACTTCAAATGTGAGGTGGTCCCTAAAAAAATGGTTTTGTACATTTTGTTATAAAAATGAGGAATCGCTGGTCAAGTTTTAAACCTTCTGACTTCCAAACAAAAAAAATGTTTCAAAAATTGTGCTGATGTATAGTAGACATGTGGGAAATGTTATTTCTTGATATTTTGTGTGATATGACTCTGATTTAAGGGCATAAAAATTAAAAGTTTGAAAATTGCAAAATTTTCTAAATTTTTGCTAAATTTTTGATTTTTTTTTTTTTTTTCAAAAACGTAAATCATATCAAAAATTTTACCACTATCATGAAGTACAATATGTCATGAAAAACAGTCTCAGAAACGGGGATCTGTTGAAGCGTTCCATAGTTATGACCTCATAATGTGACAGTGGTCAGAATTGTAAAAATTGGCCTGGTCAGGAAGGTGAAAACAGGTTTTGGGGTGAAGGGGTTAAACGGGTTTTCCCATAAAGTTTATTTTTATTAATAAATCTTGGAATAATAACAATTTCCACAATTGGATGTGTTTAAAATAAAATGTTCCTGTGCTGAGATAAACTTATAAATGTGCCCCTGCTATGTACAGTATAATGGCTTTGTCTGACCGTACAGGGACATGGTCTGATCATACATGGCCTGGCAGCTTTGAAGTACTGCATAGAGGTCCAGAGACTGGGGCCGGAATGGTGCCCTGGCACAGTTGCGCCCAGAGGTCGCATTAACGCCTGTCTGGACGTCTATGACGCACAGGCAGGCGAAAAAACGCCTTCAGATTAGTACGATACGTCCACGGGACGCATCGTTCTAAGCTACAGTGGCAGCGGAGAAAGTGGCGGGGTTCAGATTGGAGCCGGCGGGAGCAGGAGAACGCTTGGATGACTCAGCGGTTCCCAGCTCTGTGACCGCGGTGAGAGATGCAGCTTCAGCGACTGTAGGAGCGACCAGAAGACCGGGAGATGCGGCGATGAAGATATCCGAGGCTGCAGAGGAGGTCCGGTGTTTAGGGGAAGCGGGGGTGAGTCTGACAGCAGCTGCGGGATCGGCCAGGAACCCAGGGGAGGAGGCGGTGATTTTGTCAGCGGCTGCAGAGGAGGTCGGATATACAGGGGAGGCGGCGGTGAGTCTGTCGGTCGATGCGGGAGCTGCTGGGAATCCAGAGGAGGCAGCAGTGTCTTCAGCGGCTGTGGGAGCAGCCAGAAGACCGGAGAAAGCAGCGGTAAATTTAAAAATGGACGTGGGAGCGGCTGGGTGCATGGGGGAGGAAGCGGTGCTTTCTTCAGCGGCCGGGAAGTCAGGGCAAGTGGCGGCAAATTTAAAAGTGGCTGCTGGACCAGCTGAGAGCATAAGGGAAGCAGCGGTCGTCTCTTTAGTGGCTGCGGGAGCAGTCAGAGGAACAAGAGGAGTGGCGGTTAATTCAAATGTGGCTGCAGGAGCAGATAGGAGCATAAAGATGGAGACAATTATTTCATCAGCGGCTGCAGGAGCAGCCGGAAACTTGGTGGATACGGTGGGGGACTCATTGGCTGCCACGGGAAAGAACATTTGATGGAGGGACATAGAGATGAGCGGCTCAGCAGCGGGTACGGGATTTGCTAAGATTTTGACTGACGCAGTGGCAGAACTGGCAGCGACGATAAGAGCAATCACACAACCAGCAGAGATAGGAACAGATGGGAGAGGTGCTCAGTATACTGCGGGGAGGAGGAGAGGGGCACAGTATACTGCGGGGAGGAGGAGAGGGGCACAGTATACTGCGGGGAGGAGGAGAGGGGCTCAGTATACAGCGGGGAGTAGGAGGAGAGGGGCGCAGTATACAGCGGGGAGTAGGAGGAGAGGGGCGCAGTATACAGCGGGGAGTAGGAGGAGAGGGGCTCAGTATACAGCGGGGAGGAGGAGAGGGGCTCAGTATACAGCGGGGAGGAGGAGAGGGGCTCAGTATACAGCGGGGAGTAGGAGGAGAGGGGCGCAGTATACTGAGGGGAGTAGGAGGAGAGGGGCGCAGTATACTGAGGGGAGTAGGAGGAGAGGGGCGCAGTATACTGAGGGGAGTAGGAGGAGAGGGGCGCAGTATACTGCGGGGAGGAGGAGAGGGGCACAGTATACTGCGGGGAGGAGGAGAGGGGCACAGTATACTGCGGGGAGGAGGAGAGGGGCACAGTATACAGCGGGGAGTAGGAGGAGAGGGGCGCAGTATACTGCGGGGAGGAGGAGAGGGGCACAGTATACTGCGGGGAGGAGGAGAGGGGCACAGTATACTGCGGGGAGGAGGAGAGGGGCACAGTATACTGCGGGGAGGAGGAGAGGGGCTCAGTATACAGCGGGGAGTAGGAGGAGAGGGGCGCAGTATACTGCGGGGAGGAGGAGAGGGGCTCAGTATACAGCGGGGAGTAGGAGGAGAGGGGCGCAGTATACAGCGGGGAGGAGGAGAGGGGCTCAGTATACAGCGGGGAGGAGGAGAGGGGCTCAGTATACAGCGGGGAGTAGGAGGAGAGGGGCGCAGTATACTGAGGGGAGTAGGAGGAGAGGGGCGCAGTATACTGAGGGGAGTAGGAGGAGAGGGGCGCAGTATACTGCGGGGAGGAGGAGAGGGGCGCAGTATACAGCGGGGAGTAGGAGGAGAGGGGCGCAGTATACAGCGGGGAGGAGGAGAGGGGCTCAGTATACAGCGGGGAGTAGGAGGAGAGGGGCGCAGTATACTGAGGGGAGTAGGAGGAGAGGGGCTCAGTATACTGCGGGGAGGAGGAGAGGGGCACAGTATACTGCGGGGAGGAGGAGAGGGGCTCAGTATACAGCGGGGAGTAGGAGGAGAGGGGCGCAGTATACTGCGGGGAGGAGGAGAGGGGCTCAGTATACAGCGGGGAGTAGGAGGAGAGGGGCGCAGTATACAGCGGGGAGGAGGAGAGGGGCTCAGTATACAGCGGGGAGGAGGAGAGGGGCTCAGTATACAGCGGGGAGTAGGAGGAGAGGGGCGCAGTATACTGAGGGGAGTAGGAGGAGAGGGGCGCAGTATACTGAGGGGAGTAGGAGGAGAGGGGCGCAGTATACTGCGGGGAGGAGGAGAGGGGCACAGTATACTGCGGGGAGGAGGAGAGGGGCACAGTATACTGCGGGGAGGAGGAGAGGGGCTCAGTATACAGCGGGGAGTAGGAGGAGAGGGGCGCAGTATACTGAGGGGAGGAGGAGGAGAGGGGCTCAGTATACTGCGGGGAGGAGGAGAGGGGCACAGTATACTGCGGGGAGGAGGAGAGGGGCACAGTATACTGCGGGGAGGAGAGGGGCTCAGTATACTGAGGGGAGGAGGAGGAGAGGGGCTCAGTATACTGAGGGGAGACGGAGGAGAGGGGCTCAGTATACTGAGGGGAGAAGGAGGTGAGGGGCGCAGTATACTGCGGGGAGGAGGAGAAGAGGGGCGCAGTATACTGAGGGGAGACGGAGGAGAGGGGCTCAGTATACTGAGGGGAGAAGGAGGAGAGGGGCGCAGTATACTGCGGGGAGGAGGAGAGGGGCGCAGTATACTGAGGGGAGGAGGAGGAGGAGAGGGGCTCAGTATACTGCGGGAAGGAGAGGGACTCAGTATACTGAGGGGAGACGAAGGAGAGGGGCTCAGTATACTGAGGGGAGAAGGAGGTGAGGGGCGCAGTATACTGTGGGGAGGAGGAGGAGAGGGGCGCAGTATACTGAGGGGAGACGGAGGAGAGGGGCTCAGTATACTGCGGGGAGGAGGAGGAGAGGGGCGCAGTATACTGCGGGGAGGAGGAGAGGGGCGCAGTATACTGAGGGGGGGAGGAGGAGGAGAGGGGCTCAGTATACTGCGGGAAGGAGAGGGACTCAGTATACTGAGGGGAGACGGAGGTGAGGGGCGCAGTATACTGCGGGGAGGAGGAGGAGAGGGGCGCAGTATACTGAGGGGAGAAGGAGGAGAGGGGCGCAGTATACTGCGGGGAGGAGGAGGAGAGGGGCGCAGTATACTGCGGGGAGGAGGAGGAGAGGGGCGCAGTATACTGAGGGGAGGAGGAGGAGAGGGACTTAGTATACTGCGGGAAGGAGAGGGACTCAGTATACTGAGGGGAGACGGAGGAGAGGGGCTCAGTATACTGAGGGGAGAAGGAGGTGAGGGGCGCAGTATACTGCGGGGAGGAGGAGGAGAGGGGCGCAGTATACTGAGGGGAGACGGAGAGGGGCTCAGTATACTGAGGGGAGGAGGAGGAGAGGGGCGCAGTATACTGCGGGGAGGAGGAGGAGAGGGGCGTAGTATACTGAGGGGAGGAGGAGGAGAGGGGCTCAGTATACTGAGGGGAGGAGGATGAGAGGGGCTCAGTATACTGCGGGGGGGAGGAGGAGGAGAGGGGCTCACTGACCAATTTTAATTCATACAAATTGCGTACTCCTCTGTGGTGAAAAATACTCCTCAAAAATATTGGGAGGAGTATTTTTACTCCTCTGAAAAATATGTAGCGCGACCTCTGGTTGCGCCGATATTGAGATGTGCTTGGGAGAAATGAACTCCCTCCCTGCTGTAATGTATAATGATTTGACCTGTCTCTTTAAGGCTTGTTTCACATTAGCGCTTTTTAAGCGCACGCACGGCCGGGGGTAGCTCCGCCCCCGAGCCGGCTCTCTGCCCGGCGTGCCCGCCCCTTGCTTGTAGCCCCGCCTCCTAGCGGACAGCGGCGCCTGCGATCGGCGCACCCTATCTTTAGCATAGGGTGCGCAGATCGTGCGCAGGCCGTGCGCTAGTTGCGCTTTGACCTTCGCTGCGCACTTTTGACGGTGCGCCGTGCGCGCCAAAATCAAACTTTTCGGATTTTGGCGCGCACGGTGCACCGTCAAAAGTGCGCAGCGCAGGTCAAAGCGCAACTAGCGCACGGCCTGCGCACGATCTGCGCACCCTATGCTAAAGATAGGGTGCGCCGATCGCAGGCGCCGCTGTCCGCTAGGAGGCGGCGCTACAAGCAAGGGGCGGGCACGCCGGGCAGAGAGCCGGCTTGGGGGCGGAGCTACCCCCGGCCGTGCGTGCGCTTAAAAAGCGCTAATGTGAAACCAGCCTAAGAAAGGAAATCTTGTGACTAGAAGGTTATAGACGGGAAGTGGGTGGGGAGAGTTTCAGTTTAGCCTGAGGAGAGAAATGTTATGCTGTGTGCTGGAGGAAGGAGAAGAATAAAATATACTTAAGTCGTTCTCTCTTGAATTAATTATACCGTGCGGACATTACAATTGGCGACGAGGATGGGATGCAATCATTTGCTGCTGTGAGTACTAACACCTGCTTTACCGCTTCACACGCCAGCGCCACTGAGAGACTCCATCATGGCTGACTACTTGCACACGTTCCCACAGTTTGATATGACTGATGTCATTAATCTCTCTCATAACTGGAGAAAATGGCTAAACCGGTTTGAGAATTTCCTGGAAGCTATGGACATAAAAGAGGAGAAAAGAAAGAAAGCCGTTCTCCTGCACTGCGCGGGCACAGGAGTCTATGACATACACAGCACATTACCTGCAGCAGAGACAGACACGTACAGCAACTGCACCAAAGCTCTCACTGACTACTTCAACCCCAAACAGAACATCAGATATGAGAGATACAAGTTCAGGATTGCTAAGCAGCTTCCAGAAGAATCCATAGACACCTATGTCACAAGGCTAAAAGAGCTAGCACATGGATGTGCATTTACGGATGTAGATGATGAAATTCTAACTCAAGTAATTGTCACCTGCTCGTCTAATAACATAAGGCGTAAAGTTCTGCAGCAGGATCTCTCAAGATGGCCCATGCTATAGAGATAGCAGATCATCAGGCCACCGCAATGGAGAATGGGGATAATTTACATGTGCATAATCTCAAAAATAAAAGTGCACAAGACAAGCAAGCCCCGAAACAGAAGAAATGCTATAGATGTGGACAAGATTTCCCTCACCACCTGAACAAATGTCCAGCTATAGGACAAACATGCAGTAAATGTGGAAAAGGGAACCATTTTGCAGCTGTCTGCAAATCAGCGCACAAGTCTCTGTCGATGATAAAGCCCGTAAACATAAAAATGGTAAATCAGGATACAGAAGAAATGTCTGTGGCTGAGAACTTTGTATTCACTATCTCTGTCACTGGCTCAGTGCAGTCTCCCTGTATCACACTCACTATCTGCAACACGGATATCACCTTTACAATAGATACGGGAGCTTCAGTGGAAATCATAGACAGCAATGCATATGAACAATTGAAAACAAAGCCAGTCTTAAGGCCCTTTTACATTTAGCGATGCACCAGCGATCCGACCAGCGATCCCACCCGGTCAGGATCGCTGGTGCATCGCTAAATGATCGCTAGTGAGCTTTCATACAGAAAGATCTCACAGCGATGCAGCAGCGACGCAGCGCACGATACTTACCATTCACACACAGCGATCCAGACGTCCTCCCGCCCGCCTCCACGCGTCGCTGGCGTCACAGCAGGAAGTCTCAGCAGGAAGCGCCCGACGAGAAATGGAGCCGGACATTCTCGCGCGATCAGCGATGGACAGCGGGGGAGCCGGTCGCTGGTAAGTATCACACATAGCGATATCGCTAGCAATATCGCTATAGCGTCACAAAACCAGTGACGTTTTAGCGATATTGCTAGTGATATCGCTTAGTGTAAAACCCCCTTTACAGCAAGTGCAGACTAAAATCTTTCCATATGGATCTAAAACACCTCTAATTACAATGGGACAATTTGACGCTGAAGTTAGCTATAAAGAAAATAGGCAGAAAACCACTTTTCACACATTACAAGGATCGGGAAGCTGTCTTCTCAGCTATCACACTGCCCTGAAGTTAGGACTCATCCAGATTATTCATACTATACTGACCCAGTGGATCTGGGTGTACAAGCCATGGTAAACAGCTTTCCCTCCCTATTTAGTGGTTTGGGAAAATTAAAGAACTCTCAAGTGCATCTTCATGTAGATGACAATGTTCGTCCAGTAGCCCAGGCTCACAGATGTATTCCATTTCACCTGAGAAAGAAGGTAGAAAAGAAACTCCAATTGCTCATGGATGAGGACGTTATTGAAACTGTTACTGGTCCCACTCCGTGGGTCTCTCCACTTGTGGTAGTTCCAAAACCAAAGTCTCCAGAGCAGGTGAGACTGTGTGTTGACATGCGCCTGCCCAACACCGCTATTCAGAGAGAAAGACCTATCTCGCCTACAATTGATGACATAATTCATTCATTAAATGGAGCAACCGTTTTTTCAAAGCTTGACCTCAATAAGGGCTATCATCCATTAGAATTAAGTCCTGAATCCAGATACTTGACAACATTTTCCACCCATGTGGGTCTCAGAAGATACAAAAGATTGACTTTTGGGGTCTGCTCGGCAGCAGAAATTTTTCAAGACACGATAAGGAGCGTCATTCAACACATTCCAAATGCCTTTAATTATAATGATGACATACTGTTTTTTGGGAAAACTCAAGCTGAACACAATCGTGCGCTATATGCTATCTTCGAATGCCTGCTCTCTGCTGGACTTACTTTAAACAAAGAGAAATGTGAATTTGATAAAAGTTCATTGGAGTTCTATGGTCACATCTGCTCGGCGGAAGGAGTACGACCTGATCCCAAGAAATTCAATTCCACAGAATGCCAGTGAAGTGCGCTCTTTTCTTGGAATGGTCAGCTACTGTGCTAGATACATTCCAAATTTTTCAACAATCAGCACTCCATCAAGGGAACTTACAAAACAAAGTTGTCTTTCAATGGTCCCAGGACTGTCTGGCCTCTTTTTGAAACAATTAAAAATGAACTTTGCTCAACAACCACCATGGCCTATTTTGATCCAGGTCTTCGAACTGAACTGATTGTGGATGCCAGTCCTGTGGGATTGAGTGCTATTTTAGCGCAATACAAGGATGACAATCAAAGTCCTCACATCATTTTTTATGCAAGCAAAAGTCTAACAAGCACTGAAAGAAAATATTCACAACCTGAAAAAGAAAGCTTGGCAGTTGTCTGGGGATGTGAACACTTTCACTTATTTCTCTATGGAGCTCCCTTCACCATTGTCACGGATCATCAAGCTCTCCTTACAATTTTTGGAAATCCCCAAGCTAAAATGACTGCTCGGATCGACCGATGGGGTCTATGTCTACAGGACTACATTTACAAAATTGTTCATAAACCTGGAAAATATAGCAATCCGGCTGATTATCTTTCAAGACATCCTGTGAAAGATGGTATACCTGGGCATTCCTCCATGGAAGAATACATACGATTTGTTGCAGCTCACGCCATGCCAAAAGCACCTTCTGTTGATCAGTTTGTGAATACAACAACAAGTGACAAAACACTCTGTGCCTTAATACAAATCATCCAAAATTGAAGGTGGCATGAAATTCAAAAGGAAAAATTTCGTGATAATGGGATTGATTTGAAGGAATTAAAACTATTTTCAAAATGTACGTGAGGAATTGTCAGTCACTGAAGAGCACCTCGGCACTCAAATGAGGACAAAGGAATAAATGCATAAGTGAATTTATTGACACACTGCAAAGGGAACCTAACCAGAGCAACAGCACCAACGTTTCGGCATAAAGCCTTTCTCAAGGTAGTTGCCTGGAGAGGTGTGAAAAAATAACAAAAATAGTGAGTGCATTTATGTACACGTGATACATAGAATGAATACATACACAAATAATACAAATAATACAAATATGCATAGAAAATGTACTGTGGACGGAACGTACATTACTGGTTAGAGCAGGAAAACACGGGTCTCACAAGACAACCGTGTATTTTCAAATGGAGGTAAGGTTCCATACATTTCGCAGAGTGTGCTTCTTAGTCACATGGGGAAAAAAATTCAACATAAGTAGTGCAATGGAACGCGCATAAAGGGACAGACTATGTGCGCATGTCTATGGTGCGCAAAATGGGAGTGGGGCGGCCAGTGAGAGAGAGGTATTACCTCTCATATTACCTGTTGCAGGGGGTGAACGGGGGTGTATCGCTGGAAGGGTATGGGAAAGGTGGGGATCAGTTGTGTGAGATGTAGAAAGAAAAAAAGAGAAATATTATGAAAAGAAAAGGAACATAACAAGAAAGAGAGAAAACACATGGGTACATACATATATATACCCACATTTATATATATATATACACATATATGCACCGAAGCGTATCATGTGTACATAAATGCACTCACTATTTTTGTTATTTTTTCACACCTCTCCAGGCAACTACCTGGAGAAAGGCTTTATGCCGAAACGTTGGTGCTGTTGCTCTGGTTAGGTTCCCTTTGCAGTGTGTCAATAAATTCACTTATGCATTTATTCCTTTGTCCTCATTTGAGTGCCGGGGTTTACTTTATTACTTATATAGTTTTTTTACCCCCAGAGCACCCTCAACGGGTGGTAGAGCCTGGAATTTCTATACTCTTGCACTGAAGAGCACCTCATCCTTCGAGGTACCAAACTGGTTGTACCTAAGGCTTTGCGCAACTTAGGCATACAGATAGCACACGAAGGTCATTTAGGAATTAAAGCCCCCGTTACACACTGCGATATCGCTAGCAATATCGCTGTAAAGTCACCGATTTTGTGACGTTACAGCGATATTGCTAGCGATATCGCTGCGTGTGATACTTACCTCCGACCGGCTCCCCGCTGGTTATCGCTGATCGCGCGAGAAGCTGCTGGACCATTCCTCGTCCGCCACTTCCTGCGGCGCTTCCTGCTGTGACGACGAGCGACGTGTGGAGCCGGGCGGGAGGACGAAGGATCGCCGCATCTGACAGGTAAGTAGCGATCCCCGTCCCCAGCGATGTCGCTAGTGAGATCTGCCTGTGTGGCAACTCACTAGCGACCACCCAGCAATTCACCAGCGATCCTGACCGCGTCATATCGCTGGTCGGGATCGCTGGTGAGTCGCTAGGTGTAACGGTACCCTAAGAGTCAGTGATAAGCGGTCATAGAGGAGCGCTTAGGAAGCAACCCAGGGGCAGACAAAAATGTCAGGTCTCCACCGCAGCTCCAGCCGAAAACCTCCAATGGAGGATAGGAGCAATGAGAAATTGGAAACGGTCTTAGGAGTCCCTGTTGTGATTGGCTGCCTCCCATTTAAATACCCCATCCCCTATGTCATTAATAAACTTCCACCTGATGAAGACGGATTCTCCGTTGAAACGCGTTGTGGTTTAACCCCATCTCTTGTCTGAGTCTCTTTCCTGCGCTCCTAAGACCGTTTCCATTTTCTCATCTAGGAATTGTTGGTACAAAAAAGTTACTCACAGAAAAAGTGTGATTCCCAAATATGGATCAATTGGTGGAAGAGAAGATTAGACACTGCTCCACTTGTCAATTAATTACTCCATCATCAAATTTAGTGTCTATGGACCATTTCCAAATGGCCAATACATTCTAGTAACAATTGATGAATATTCTAGATACCCTGTTATTTCGTTCATCTCTTCAACGTCTGCTAATAGTGTCATACCAGAACTGGACGAGATATTCTCTGCATATGGCATTCCAAGAGTGGTTAAAACAGACAATGGACCTCCATTCAGTGGACATATATTTACACAGTTTTCTGAATGCTTAGGGTTCAGCCACAGGAAAATCACACCTTGCTGGCCGCAAGCCAATGGAATTGTAGATCGTTTCATGTGCATTATGGGGAAACGAATAAAGGCAGCTAAACTGGAGCACACCCCTCTGAAACAGTCACTATACAAATTTTTGCGCAATTACCGCAATTCGCCACATTCCACCACTAATGCTGCTCCATCGCATCTAATGTTCAGCAGAACTCTTCGTATATGGATCCCTGATGTGACCAGCCATCCCCTACCAAGTGACTTCAGTGCGCTCAACAGATTTCTCTAACAAGCAAGCCATGAAACATTATGCAGACAGAAGGCGAAGGGCACAGCCAAGTGCCATCAAAAAAGGTGATATCGTTGTTGTACATCAAAGATCAACCAACAAAACCTCAGCTGTATATAGTCCAGCAAAATATAATGTTACTGAGAGAAGAGGCAACATGATCACGGATGAGCGAAATGGACACTCTATAACCCGAAATTCCTCACATTTTAAAATCATACCACCGAACAATAGTAATGAACTCCCACCGGTGGAAGATTTGGTACACGACGGTGGAGAGGGCCAACAGGGGGTAGTTGATGTAATGTATAATGAGTTGACCAGTCTCTTTAAGAAAGGAAATCTTGTGACTCGACGGTTATAGACAGGAAGTGGGTGGGGAGAGTTTCAGTTTAGCCTGAGGAGAGAAATGTTATGTCGTGTGCTGGAGGAAGAAGGAGAAGAATAAAATATAGTTAAAGCGTTCTCTCTTGAATTCCTTATACCATGTGGACATTACACCTGCCACGGTGGTATTCCCCACATGGCAATAGCTGCTGGGTTCTGTGACTGTGGAGAGGACAGTGGCTGCAGCTAAGATGGTGACCCAGCCGCAGCGAAGAGATTGCTGTGGTGAAGATGGCGACCTGGCTGCAGAGAGGAGATGGCTGTGGTGAAGATGGCGACCCGGCTGCAGGGAGGAGATGGCTGTGGTGAAGATGGCGACCCGGCTGCAGGGAGGAGATGGCTGTGGTGAAGATGGCGACCCGGCTGCAGAGAGGAGATGGCTGTGGTGAAGATGGCGACCCGGCTGCAGAGAGGAGATGGCTGTGGTGAAGATGGCGACCCGGCTGCAGGGAGGAGATTGCTATGGTGAAGATGGCGACCCGGCTGCAGAGAGGAGATGGCTGTGGCGAAGCGTGTAGCTGCTAGACAGAAGAGAAGCAGCAGACCAGGCTTAAGATATTACCCGACCTCGGAATAAGCATGTGAATGAAAAGGAAGGCTTATGTCTCACCAGAGGAGTAATGCGCACAGACGAAAACTGTGATTCACCAAGACATGCTTCAGATTCTGAGAAGACAGAACACAGATTTGCAGGAGGAAGTTTGCCTTTGGTACAGTGAGTGAAAAGTAGCTGCATGGCGAAGTGGCTCTGAGATACTGCTCAGCTGAAGTCTGGAGTGGCTGCCATCTTGTGGGAGACCGCTGTGATGCACATGTTCCTGTGTTTACACTTGCTGTTAATGTTGCAAGTAGTGTGCAATGTGTAATGATGTTGACAGAGTGTCTGCACTAACTCGTGGAGACATGTACGATTGTGATCATTGTCGCCAGCAGGGCCGGCGTTGTGGGCAGGCAGACCAGGCAGCTGCCTGCCGCCAGAACCGTCTCCCCTCGCCGCCGCATTGAACTATACCTGTGTCTGCCGGTACAGTTCAAAGCAATAATGGAGGAGAGAACATCAGCTGACGCTCCCTCTCCCATCATTCCCCTCTGCCTGTGACACTGCGGATGCTCGATGACATCATCTCATCGTTCACCCACTGTGAGCAGTGCAGGGCAGCAGGAGATGTGAGGATTGTGGTTGTTTTTTTTATATACACACTACTGTTCAAAAGTTTTGGGGTCACCCAGACAATTTTGTGTTTTCCATGAAATCTCATACTTTTATTAATCAAATGAGTTTTCAAATTAACTTAAAGACTAGTCCAAACATTGACAAGGTTCCAAAAAAGATTTTTATTTGAAATAACAATTTTCTCCTTCAAACTTTGCTTTCGTCAAAGAATGCTCCCTTTGCAGCAATTACAGCATTGCAAACCTTTGTTATTCTAGCAGTTAATTTGCTGAGGTAATCTGGAGAAATGTCACCCCATGCTTCCAGAAGCCCCTCCCACAAGTTGATTTGTCTTGATGGGCACTTTTTGCGTACCATACGGTCAAGCTGCTCCCACAACAGCTAAATGGGGTTGCGATCTGGTGACTGCGCTGGCCACTCCATTACAGATAGAATACCAGCTGCCTGCTTCTTCCCTAAATAGTTCTTGCATAATTTGGAGGTGTGCTTTGGGTCAAGCGCTTTCCACAGGGTATGGCATGGCATTGCAAAATGGAGTCATAGCCTTCCTTATTCAAAATCTTTTTTACCTTGTACAAATCTACCACTTTACCAGCACCAAAGCAACCCCAGACCATCACATCACCTCCACCATGCTTGAGTGATGGTGTCAGGCACACTTCCAGCATCTTTTCAGTTGTTTTGTGCCTCACAAATGTTCTTCTGTGTGATCCAAACACCTCAAATATGGATTTGTCTGTTCATAACACTTTTTACCAATCTTCCTCTGTCCAATGTCTGTGTTCTTTTGCTCATATTAATCTTTTCCTTTTATTAGCCAGTCTCAGATATGGCTGTCCAATGTCTGTGTTCTTTTGCCCATATTAATCTTTTCCTTTTATTAGCCAGTCTCAGATATGGCTTTTTCTTTGCCACTCTGCCCTGAAGGCCAGCATCCCGGAGTTGCCTCTTCACTGTAGATGTTGACACTGGCGTTTTGTGTGTACTATTTAATGAAGCTGCCAGTTGAGGACCTTGTGAGGTGTTGAGTTTTCAAACTGCAGCCTCTAATGTACTTGTCTTGTTGCTCAGTTGTGCAGCGGGGCCTCCCACTTCTCGTTCTACTCTGATTAGAGCCTGTTTGTGTTCTCCTCTGAAGGGAGCAGTACACACCGTTGTAGAAGATCTTCAGTTTCTTGGCAATTTCTCACACGGAATAGCCTTCATTTCTAAGAACAAGAATAGACTGTCAAGTTTCACATGAAAGATCTTTTTTTTTCTGGCCATTTTGAGAGTTTAATGGAACCAACAAATGTAATGCTCCAGATTCTCAACTAGCTCAAAGGAAGGTAAGGTTTATAGCTTCTCTAATCAGCCAAACTGTTTTCAGCTGTGCTAACATACTTGCACAAGGGTTTTCAAGGGTATCCTAACCATCCATTAGCCTTCTTACACAGTTAGCAAGCACAAAGTACCATAAGAACACTGGAGTGATGGTTGTTGGAAATGAGCCTCTATACACCTATGAAGATATTGTATTACAAACCAGATGTTTGCAGCTAGAATAGTCATTTACCACATTAATAATATGTAGAGTGTATTTCTGAATCATTTAATATTAGCTTCGTTGGAAAAAACTGTGCTTTTCTTTCAAAAATAAGGAAATTTGGGGGCGTGGCTATGTAGTGCACGAGAGAGGACGCTTGCCGGGAGAGCTCCTCAGGATCCTGCATTATCCTGACATTTGGACCCTTTCTTGGTGTTTCTGGAGCTGCCAGGATCCCTTTAGACAGCGGGACCCCCTTGGTCCCTCATAGGAGGACGGGAGCGGTTCTCTATCAGCGGGAGACCAGGGAGACTGGAGCAGGCGGCTGCTTCTCCACGAGGCGGCGGCCATCTTGGACGCGCGGCTCTGCTACAGAGAGCTTCGGCGTTGCTCATACCGCTGCACTGCTCCTCGGGCAGCGAAGACAACGGCTGACTAAACAGGGGAGACACGCGGTGAGTGCCCTGGAAAAATTGGGCCCTGCGTGCTCTTTCCCCTCTGTCATTTAACCGCTGCACCGGCCGGCGCTATTGTGGGAGGCTCTGCACACCCTCCGCCTGTGGCTTCTGTCTCTGAGGGGACCCCTCTCCCTCCCCTGGCCGCAAGGAACCTTATCTATACAGTGTGAGCCGCTGTCCTCACAATTTCATGTGGCCCCTCATCTATGAGGCCTGAGCTGTAACTATTTATTAATAGTCCTGCTGTGCTTACTGCCTGCGGTGGATATTCCTGGGGCATATCCCTTCAGCTATCTCATTGGATCAAGCTGCAGTCAACAATGAGTAAATTTAAGGGGGCAGGAGCAGCAGAGAAACTAAGGGAATATGCAAGACCCGATCCCTCTGAAAGTGCACGACCTCATAGGAATACTTCCTCTCAAGCTCAACGTAAAAATCGTCCATCGGGGGGTGAGGAGGAGGCTGAGCAGGAGGAAATGACCCTTAAACAGGCGTCTGAACAATTGATGCAGGCTATCTCCCTTACCAGAACATCCCTGATGGAAAAAATTGAAGATGTTTATATGGAGGTGGGGAGACTTCGTCAAGATATGCAGGCCATGAAGGGACGCATTACGGAGGTGGAGACGAGGGTGTCCAAGGTGGAGGATTCCATTACACCTATGGAGGCCAGATTGGCGAAAGTGGCGGGCTCTATGAATGCTTGGAAGCAAAAGGCGGATGACTTGGAAAACAATGCGCCGGAATAATATTCGCATCATTGGTCTGCCTGAGCGCTCGGAAGGTCGGCATCCTGAGCAGTTTCTGGAGGATTGGCTTAAGACCTCCCTGGGAGATGAATTCTCGTCAGTGTTCGCTGTCGAAAAGGCTCATAGGGTCCGTACAAAATCTCTGCCTCCAGGGGCCCCACCTCGGCCTTTCCTGGCACGCCTCCTCAATTGTAAGTACAGAGACACCATTCTGCGTCTTGCAAGACTAAAAAGTCCCATCAAGTTCAATCATGCTGTGATCGCCATTTTCCCGGACTTTTCTATGGAACTGCAGAAGCAGCGGGCACAATTCATCGAAGTTAAGAAACGGCTCAGGGAAAGAAGCATTGTGTACTCAATGATATATCCGGCCCGGCTTCGGGTTGTCCACGGGGACACCTCTGTGTTTTTCACAGATCCAGTGGAGGCGACTGGCTGCGGTCCCATAGGGGATCCCCTGCGAAAGAATCCTAATATGACGGCTGTTAATTTGGATCCTTTTAATTAAAGGTCTACTTGGAGCTTTCTTTGGCGGGTATCGAGTTACCAATAGAGTTGAGCGATACCGTCCGATACTTCAAAGTATCGTATCGGATGGTATCGGCCGATCTTTAAAAAAAGTATCGGTATCGCCGATTCCGATACCGGAAGTCCCATTCAAGTCTATGGGACTTCCGGTATCGGAATAAGAAAAACCCTTTCCTGCCCTTGTACAGCCTCTCTGGGGTCTGTACGGGCCTTTCGGGGGGCTGTGCCGGCCTGCCAGGGGGTCTGTGCAGGCTCCGGTGGTCTGTGCCGGCCTGCCGGTGGTCTGTGCAGGCTCCGGGGGGCTGTGCCGGCCTGCCGGGGGGCTGTGCCGGCCTGCCGGGGGGCTGTGCAGGCTCCGGGGGGCTGTGCCGGCCTGCCGGGGGGCTGTGCCGGCCTGCCGGTGGTCTGTGCAGGCTCCGGGGGTCTGTGCAGGCATCGTCCGATGGGACTACAAGTCCCATCGGGCGATGCCTGCTACCATGACAGTGATTGACACATTAGCCAATGATGGGACAGTAGTAGTCCCGTCATCCGGCTAATGTGTTAAATGTAAAAAAAAAAAATTAAAAAAAAAAAAAAAATTACATGCTACATACATACAACATGCATACTACATACATGCTACATTCATACTACATACTACATACATGCTACATTCATACTACATAAATACTACATGCAACATACATACTACATATATACTACATGCATGCTACATACATACTGCATGCTACATACATACCACATATATACTACATATATACTACATGCATGCTACATACATACTACATGCTACATACTACATATATACTACATGCATGCTACATACTACATGCTACATACATACTACATATATACTACATGCATGCTACATACATACTGCATGCTACATGCATGCTACATACATACTACATACATACTACATGCTACATACATACTACATATATACTACATACATACTACATGCATGCTACATACATACCACATACATAACACATATATACTACATGCATGCTACATACATACTACATGCTACATACATACCATATACATACTACATGCATGCTACATACATACTACATGCATGCTACATACATACTACATGCTACATACATACTACATATATACTACATGCATGCTACATACATACTACATGCTACATACATACTACATATATACTACATGCATGCTACATACTACATGCTACATACATACTACATACATACTACATGCTACATACATACCACATATATACTACATACATACAATACATTCATACAATACATACATAGACATACAGTACATATAACATAGAGTAACATACTTACCAATACTTGTCACATTGTTCCCCGAAGCCATTGTCTTTTCCGGGATAAATATTAACATAACAAACCACAAAAATACTCACCCACGATCCGAAGCAGTCCACGAGTGTGTCCCACGACGATCTTGGGTAGAGAACTGCAGCATCAGATGATGCTGCCGTTCTCTACGGGCTGCAGGAATCCAATGACGGAAGGTAGGTATCCTTCCGCACTGTATTCCTCCGCCACTTAAAAAAAAAAAAGTCCCTAGTCTCACTTTATGCCATTGCTGTGTGGGAAATTCCCACGCAGCAATGGCATAAAGTGAGACTAGGGACTTTTTTTTTTTTAAGTGGCGGAGGAATACAGTGCGGAAGGATACCTACCTTCCGTCATTGGATTCCTGCAGCCCGTAGAGAACGGCAGCATCATCTGATGCTGCAGTTCTCTACCCAAGATCGTCGTGGGACACACTCGTGGACTGCTTCGGATCGTGGGTGAGTATTTTTGTGGTTTGTTATGTTAATATTTATCCCGGAAAAGACAATGGCTTCGGGGAACAATGTGACAAGTATTGGTAAGTATGTTACTCTATGTTATATGTACTGTATGTCTATGTATGTATTGTATGAATGTATTGTATGTATGTAGTATATATGTGGTATGTATGTAGCATGTAGTATGTATGTAGTATGTATGTAGCATGCATGTAGCATGTAGTATGTATGTAGCATGCATGTAGTATATATGTAGTATGTATGTAGCATGCATGTAGTATATATGTAGTATGTATGTAGCATGTAGTATGTATGTAGTATGTATGTAGTATGTATGTGGTATGTATGTAGCATGTAGTATGTATGTAGCATGCATGTAGTATATATGTAGTATGTATGTAGCATGTAGTATGTATGTAGTATGTATGTAGTATGTATGTGGTATGTATGTAGCATGTAGTATGTATGTAGCATGCATGTAGTATATATGTAGTATGTATGTAGCATGTAGTATGTATGTAGTATGTATGTAGTATGTATGTGGTATGTATGTAGCATGTAGTATGTATGTAGCATGCATGTAGTATATATGTAGTATGTAGTATGTATGTAGTATGTATGTGGTATGTATGTAGCATGTAGTATGTATATAGCATGCATGTAGTATGTATGTAGCATGCATGTAGTATGTATGTAGCATGCATGTAGTATGTATGTAGTATGTATGTAGTATGTATGTAGCATGCAGTATGTATGTAGCATGTATGTAGTATGTATGTAGTATATATGTAGTATGTATGTAGCATGTAGTATGTATGTAGCATGCATGTAGTATGTATGTAGCATGCATGTAGTATGTATGTAGTATGTATGTAGTATGTATGTAGCATGCAGTATGTATGTAGCATGTATGTAGTATGTATGTAGCATGCATGTAGTATGTATGTAGCATGTAGTATGTATGTAGCATGCATGTAGTATGTATGTAGCATGTATGTAGTATGTATGTAGCATGTAGTATGTATGTAGTATTTTTTTTTTTTTTTTTAACATTTAACACATTAGCCGGATGATGGGACTACTACTGTCCCATCATTGGCTAATGTGTCAATCACTGTCATGGTAGCAGGCATCGCCCGATGGGACTTGTAGTCCCATCGGACGATGCTTGCACAGACCCCCGGACATCAGCACAGCCCCCCGGCAGGCCGGCACAGCCCCCCGGCAGGCCGGTACAGACCCCCACAGGGTGCACAGACCACCGGCAGGCCGGCACAGCCCCCCGGCAGGCCGGTACAGACCCCGGGCAGTCCACACAGCCCCCCGGCAGGCCGGCACAGCCCCCCGGCAGGCCGGCAGAGACCCCCGGAAGGCCCGAAATGACGGCGCATCATGATGCGCACACACCGCGCATCATGATGACGTCAGGCCGTCAATCAACTGAACTTCCGATTCCGATGCCGAATTCCGATATTGAAAAAATATCGGAAGTCGGTATCGGAATTCCGATACAGCAAGTATCGGCCGATACCCGATACTTGCGGTATCGGAATGCTCAACACTAGTTACCAACAATACCGGACACTGTGCTCAGTGATGGTATCCCCTTGCCTATTTTTTGATGGGGGCGTGAGACTGTGCTCCTATATTGTTAGGCTCTTGTTCTGTTTTTTATAGTTATTTGGGCTAATGCCGCAGCCGATGCCAACTTTCTTATCTAGGTGATAGCTCTGCAGTCTGTTCGGGCACCACTATGCAACATATTTGGATGGGCGGGAATGGGTTCTGAATTGATATGTATGACCTGGAATGTAAGAGGTATAAAAACCCCTCGGAAGAAAATTAAGGTGTTCTCACAAATTAGACAATATCGCCCTCACATTGTGGCCCTGGTTGAGACGCACCTGACCAGAGATACCGTTCGGTGTGTGCAAAAACCGTGGGTACATTGGTTTATACATGCTTTTCATACCAGCTGTTCAAGGGGGGTGTTTCATTGTTAATACATAAGGATGTTCGGTGGGAGGCCCGGAAAGAACCTGAGAGACGGTTTGTGTTTGTACATGTGGAGCTCCCCACCAGGGCCTAGCCGGGTACTCTGTACCGGGCCCGTTGATCTCAATCGGAGTTGTCATGGAAGCTGTGACCCGGTCCGTGGCCCTGGGGCTTCATGGCAAAAAGGGGGAAGAATGAACAATGAAATAAAGTTTATGAATAGTTCGTGATGCCACCTGTGCTGTTCGGCAAGTGATGTGTTTGGCCGACGCTGCATGCAGATCCTTTAGGACTGGTGGTGGGTTGCAGCCAAGATGGTGAAGCTCCCCACAGGTGGAGCTCTAGTCCCAGGGAAGTGTAGATGTAGCAATGGAGGAGAGGCACAGGCCGTGTAGAGGCCGATGCCCAGACGTAGTAGTAGTGCGGGGTGTAGTGATGCGGGAATAGGTGGAGGATACCAGGGCATGTAGTTCCAAAGCTTTACTCACAGTCTGCAGCTCACACAGATGCCTGCCTCCGTGCTGTGTCCTCCGGGTCCTGGGCTCAGTCAACCTCCAGGCAAGATAGGATGCTCCCTTCCAACACTCCACCAACATGTACCTTTCTGAACGTCTCCTCTATAGCACCTTTAAGTGAAGTACTCCCAGTACTGAGTTACACTGGAGTGCCTCCTGACAGATGTTCCCAAGAACTCTACTTGTACAGCAGACAGCTGTAGCCTGCTTCGGGGACTCCTTACTCCTGAGTCCCAGCTCACTATTCAAGTTGCTGTTGTGCCCCCAAGTCTTAGATGGGAGTAGTGCATTTACAGCCCACTACTCCACCGGTGACTGCTGCAGAACCATTAGTGTCCATACAACCTCGGGGACCGGGCCCCGGCCTTGCGCTTAGAACTTCTAGGCAGGGTTCTCCTCTAACCCACATCCTCTCTGTTCCCTTTTACTCCTTCGTTCCGTACTAATCCCTCTCTCTCATAGAAGGTCAGGTTTCAGTCCAATGTCTTTCTCCTTCACTGAGGCAGCTGCAGCACTCCTTCCTCCATCCCTCTTCCAGGCATCCTCACTCCTCTCCGAGTGACTCTCTCTTTCTCTCACTCTCTGACTGACTGACTACCTAAACCCTCCCGCTCTTTATGTATTCTAAACTCCACCCGCCTCCCAGCACGTTTTGTGTTCCAAGCAGGGAACCACCAAAGGTGCTCTGCTACTCTCTAAGCAAGGAGCCGCAATGTGGCTTTGCTGAACTACCATGTTGTGTGGGATGCGAGTGTTGGAGCGTGGTTAGGAGCTCCCACCTTACCTGGATGGTGGGGCACCACACCTCAGGAACAGGTGCAGTACCTCTGTGGCGACTGAAGCCTCAGGGGCGCCACACATGCGCTGATCAACTCTCAAAAATATGTTATTCTGTGTATTTACATCCCCCCTCTGGCCAATATGTCAATCATCCAAAAGGCACTGAGCTTTGCCCTGAATTACCCAGATGCACATGTCATTTGTATGGGAGACTTTAATTTGGTCATGAATAATCATCTTGACAAATTGAGATTGGGTGATGGAATACAGAGTGCCCCCCCCCCCCGGCACATCCCGGCTGTCACAATTTATGACGGGTAGTGGGTGGCTGGATTTATGGAGAGTGCGCCATCCAGAGATAATGGAATATACTTGCCATTCCTCCACTAAACGCTCCCTATCTCGCATAGACTATATCTTTGGATCCAGCAGCCTAGCGACATGGGTGGATAGTATTGAACATGGCAGGAGGGGGATGTCAGACCACAGTCCGGTTGTTCTTAAACTTAAATACGGGCCATCGACCAATAGGATAGCATGGAAACTGAATCCTTTCTGGTTGAAATTGATAAAATCGCCTGATAAAACGATTGATCAGCTACGTTGCTTCGTCTCGTCCCACCCTGAACCCCGAAATATTTAATTTATTTTGGGATAGTCTTAAAGCTTATCTGAGGGGTTGTTTATCCTCCACGATCTCTTATATTAAACGAGTAATATCGGAGGAGGATGGCGAGATGGAGCGACGTTTGAATGATTCGGAGGCCGCCTACATATCTGACCAAACTAATGGTAATAGGGTGGAGTGGTTGGCGGCTCAAAGGTTGTATACTCAACATATTGACACTAAGACTAAACGTAAATTATTTTTTGCCCGACAATCTTATTTTGAGATGGGGAATCAGGCAAGCAAATTTTTGGCTTATCTAGTGCGGCAGCATAACACCACTAACATAATATTACAGATTCGCAGTTCCCATGGTACTTTGGCCTCTACAACTGAGGAAATATTTAAATGCTTTTATGATTATTATAGCTCATTGTACAATTCTAAGTCTGATGTTGACAGTCCGGGGTGTCTAAACTACCTGTCAGATATAGAGTTTCCCACATTAAGTCCTTCCCAACGGGCCTTCATGGATGCTGAGTTTACTCTGGAGGAGGTAGAGGATGCCATGAAGGATATGGCCTCTGGAAAGGCCCCTGGGCCGGATGGATTTCCTATCGAACTGTATAGGAAATATCAGGAGATATTGGTGCCTCTCTTGCTGAAGGTGTTTCGTGGGTTTTGGGAGGGGAGATGCATGCCGGAATCCTTCTATGAGGCTAATATAATAGTTCTAAAAAAGAAGGGGAAGGACCCTTTAGATTGTGGATCTTATCGGCCTATATCATAGGTAAACGTGGATTATAAGATCTTTACGAAGATTTTGGCCAACAGGTTGAACTCAGTCATATTAGACCTCATACACTCTGACCAAACTGGCTTTATGCCTGGTAAGAGCACCTCCATCAATATTAGACGAGTCCAGTCGGTGGTCCAATATAGCTCTCTGGTATCGGACAATGAATGGGCATTGGCTTCGCTCAATGCGGCCAAGGCCTTTGACTCTCTTGAATGGCCTTTTCTCCATGCATGTTTGCAGAGGTATGGATTCGGTGATAAATTTCAAAAATGGGTCAGTATATTATACATGAAGCCTAAGGCCCGGGTCATCGTAAATAGCTCCATATCTGAGCCCTTTTCATTACAAAGGGGAACTCGCCAGGGGTGCCCACTTTCTCCGGCCCTTTTTGCTCTTGCAATCGAGGCACTGGCAATTCATATTAGACCTTCCCCTGGTATTGCTGGTATAGAAATAGCGGGTCGAATTGATACCATAGGCCTATATGCTGACGATATGGTGATATTTATGGATAAAGCGGGGGAAACCCTGACAAGAGTGATCAATAAATATTTACCATAAATTCGGTAAATATTCTGGCCTATATATAAACTGGGAGAAATCTGCTTTGATGCCTCTTTCCCATGCTCCAATGCCACGACTTGAAACTCTCTCCTCACTGCCCATTCTAACCAGTTTCAAGTATTTAGGTGTCCATATTTCTCAAGACAGTAAGTTCGATCTGCAACTTAATATACATCCACTATTGGAGATGGTTAAGGCCAAATTTGCGATCTGGGGTAAACTTCCACTGTCTGTGACTGGACGCATTAATTTAATTAAAATGATATTACTTCCCAAGCTTAGTTACTTTCTCCAACATAGTGCTGTGGTGGTGCCCAGATCCTTTTTAGCTAATCTGAATTCCCAGATCACATCTTTTATATGGGGGAAGACGAGGCCCAAACTTAAACTATCCACTTTGCAGAGACCCAAGAAGGGAGGGGGGGAGCGTTACCTGATTTATTTCTGTATTATTTGGCCGGACAGGCCAAAGCCATAAATACATGGATGCCTGGTGGTCACCTTCCTAATTCTGAGGATCACCTGCTTTATGCCGCACAGAATAGCTGCCCGCTGGGATTTATGGAAATGAGGAAAATAAATGTCCCACGGTTGTTGCCCCTGCTTCGTCTGGCACGGTCAGTGTGGAAGCAGATTAAAAGGGTGGTTGGATTTGAGGATATTATACTGTAGCTGAGATGCCTCTATGGAATAATGGTTACCTTCCAGCGTTACTTGAACACCCATCTGCTGAGTTTTGGGCTCAACATAATGTTTTCATGATAGGCGATTTATATGATCGCGGAACTCTGATATCTTTTGAACAACTACAAGTTAACCGCAATGTCCCGAGATCCCAGTTCTTTCGCTATTTACAACTAAGGTCAGCTATTCAATCACATACAAGGTGTGTAGGTATAGATACTGCTATTTCGTCCCTACCCTTGATAGGGATTCTTAAGTCCCAGGGCCCCCAGGGTCTCATCTCCTCTCTATATACATATATGCTGTCAGTAGGGACAGGACCCACTATAGACTCCGTTAAGAAAAAATGAGAGCGGCTCATCCCGGATACACAAGGAGAGGAGTGGGAAGAAATCCTGGAGTCCTCGATTGGGGTATCTCCGCCTGTTAATAACAGAATGATACAATTATATATTATAAATCAATCATATTTGACTCCAACTCGACTCTTTAAGATGGGCCGATACCAATCATCGGAATGTTTGCGATGCCATTCAATAGATGCAGATTTTATCCATATGATCTGGTGTTGTCCTGTCGTTGCACAATATTGGAAGGAGGTGACATCATTATTAACGTCCTTGGTACAAATTCCCGTTCCCCTTGAACCGCTGGTCTGTCTGTTTGGGGTCAAGGAGACATGGGGTCAATATTTTGGGATTTTTCTACGGGAGACGTTGTTTATGGCACGAAAGGTACTGGCAGTGCGGTGGTTAGGAGGTTCATCTCCCTCTCTCGGGTCCTGGATCAATTTAGTGAACTCGATCATCCCATATGAATGCACACTATACCAAAATAGAGGGTGCCCGGGTAAATTTGAAAAGATTTGGAAAGGTGGAATTCTTCTCACCTCACTTTGTAGAGTGGAGATGTCACATAATAAAAGATTAATTGCGTGGAAGTAGGCTGCGGAATAGTTTAGTTTAAGTTTATGTTTTTGTAGATGTAGGTATGGTCTAGAAGCTAGGAAGATCTCATCACTCAAGTAATAATACAAGACCATTGTGATTTGATTGACATTGTATTATGCTTTATTCTGTATACAACTGGTGCGCACATTTTGCCTTGTATTTCAATGTCTTATGAACATATATATATTTTGTATTATGTTTAACATTATGTACCAGTATGTATATTGTACAACTGTTTATAACTTAATAAACAAATTTAAAAAAAAAAAAAATAAGGAAATTTTTAAGTGACCCTAAACTTTTGAACAGTAGTGTGTGTGCGTGTGTATGTATGTATATATGTATATACATATATATATATATATATAATATATAAATAAAAACAATCAGTGAGTACTGGACTGTGGGGACATTCTCGGGGGGGGGAGGGGGAGATGTGGGCTGTATATATACTATGTGGGCTGTGCTATATACTATGGGCTGTGTTATATACTATTGGGGGTATATTATATTCTAGGGGGAAGGCTGTGTTATATACTATGGGGGGTACATTATATTCTATGGGGGAGGCTGTGTTATACTATGGGGGCTACATTATAATCTATGGGGAAGTGGGCTGTATTATATTCTATTCAGGGCTACATTATATTCTATGGGGGCTGTATTATATTTATTATATTCTATGAGGGGTGATTGCATCATACTCTATGAGGGGGCTACATTATACTATATGAGGGTGGCTGCATTATATTCTATGGGGGGTTACATTATACTCTGTGGGGTGGGTTGCATTTTACTCTGTGGGATGGCTGCATTATGCTCTATGGGGTGGCTGCATTATGCTCTATGGGGTGGCTGCATTATACTATATGTGGGCTGCATTATACTGTATCGAGGACTATGGGGAATACATTATACTATATGAAGAACTATGGGGTGCATTATACTATGGGAAGTGAATTGTACTACATGGATGACTATGGCGGTGCACTATACTATATGGAGGACTATGAGGAGTGTATTATACTATATGGAGGACTGAGGAGTGTATTTTAATATATGAAGGGCTATGGTATGTGTATTATTCTATGTGGAGGACCATGGGGAGTATTATACTATGTGGAGGACCATGGGGAGTATTATACTATATAGAGGACTATGGGGAGTATTATACTATATGGAGGACTATGGGGCATATTATATTATATGGAGGACTATGGGGAGTGTATTATACTATATGGAGGACTGTGGTGCACATTATACTATGTGGAGGACTATGCGGTGTATTATACTAAACAAGAAAAATGCTGCATATTAATCGAGTGATTGGATTGTTTATGCCGGAACAAAAATCATTGCTCTCAGCAGCACATCGCCCCGTGTAAACTGTAGATGTGCTGCTGATAACATAATACTGTATGGTGATCTATTAGTGATCCAATAGTGATCATTCTGTCCCCATCATTCTTTCTCAGAGGGTGGAAAGAGGCCAGGAAACAAGTGTTGAACGACTTCAGTATTGCCGATCACACTCATTTAGCGGCCTGAACGAGGCACATGTAACTACAACAGAAATGCTTCTGTGTGATGGGCAATATGTTAGCATTTGGGGCCCCATTTTAAACTTTGCCCTAGGGCCCCATTTTGCCTACAACCGGCCCTGGTCGCCAGTGTAAATCTATGGGTCTGTGAAAGAACAGACAGCACTCAAATGCAATCCACGGGCTGTCAGATTGTCAGGTTTGTTTTATAGGAGGAGCTTGAAAAAGATTTTCATGTGTAAAAAAAACCAAAACAGAAACTGACGAAACTCTGATGGTAAAAACTGACACACGTACCAAACAGAGTGTGACCGTGCGTATGTGAGTGTAGCGTATATGAAACTTATTCCCAAGCAATGTTGGAACTGAAACAGTAAAATGCCTGGACTATTGAGCGTATGGTGCTAGGGTCCTTCATGTTACATGACTGCAATAGCTAAAGAGCTGATCAGGCTTTTGTTTATGGCTCTGTGTACACAAAGTTTTTGGTGTGTTTTTGACGTGTATATTTTCGCTGCATCAAAAACGCGGTGTCTTATGGTTCCAGCAAAGTGGATGTGATTGATGGAGATCTCCTGACCTCTGTGCTTCTTATTAACCCAGTGTTAACTGACCTGGAGGGCGCGCTTCAAATCTCCCCATAGACTTGTATTACACACTAAACATCTGCAGGTAAAAAACGCACATGTGTTTTTAGCAAGTAACCGCAGCAGAAACGGAGCAAAAACGCATGTAATCAGCGCCTACGTATATCAAAGCCAAATACCAGAATGGATCAAAAACAAAGCAGCTTTATTTAACCCCTTTACCCCCAAGGGTGGTTTGCAAGTTCATGACCGGGCCAATTTTCACAATTCTGACCACTGTCTCTTTATGAGGTAATAACTCTGAAACGCTTCCATGGATCCCGGTGATTCTGACACTGTTTTCTCGTGACATATTTTATTGTACTTCATGTTAGTGGTAAAATTTCATTCATATAACTTGCGTTTATTTGTGAAAAAAACGAAAATTTGGCAAAAATTTAGCAATTTTTATGCCCTTAAATCACAGAGATACGGCACACAAAACACTTAATAAGTAACATTTCCCACATGTTTACTTTACATCAGCACAATTTGGGAACCAAATTTATTTTTCGTTAGGAAGTTATAAGGGTTAAAAGTTGACCAGCGATTTCTCATTTTTGCAACACCATTTTATTTTTACAGACCACATCACATTTGAAGTCACTTTGAGGGGTCTATATGATAGAAAATACCCAAAAGTGACACCATTCTAAAAACTGCACCCCTCAAGGTACTCAGAACCACATTCAAGAAGTTTATTAACCTTTCAGGTGCTTCACATGTTTAAAAAAAATGAACATTTAACTTTTTTTCACAAAAAAAATACTTCAGGTTCAATTTTTTTATCTTACCAAGGGTAACAGGAGAAATTAGACTTGAAAAGTTATTGTGCAATTTGTCCTGAGTACGCCGATACCTGATATGTGGGGGGGAACCACTGTTTGGGCGCATGGCAGAGCTCGGAAGGGAAGGAGCGCCGTTTGACATTTTCACTGCAAAATTGGCTGGAATTCAGATCGGATGCCATGTCACGTTTGGAGAGCCCCTGATATGCCTAAACAGTGGAAACCCCCAACAAGTGACCCCATTTTGGAAACTAGACCCCCCAAAGAACTTATCTAGATGTGTGGTGAGCACTTTGAACCCCCAAGGGCTTGACAGAAGTTTATAACATACAGCCGTACAATTAAAAAATCATATTTTTTCCACAAAAATTATCTTTTCACCCCCAATTTTTATTTTCCCAAGAGTAACAGGACCACAAAAGTTATTGTGAAATTTGGCCTGAGTACGCTGATACCCCACATGTGGGGGTAAACCACTATTTGGGCGCATGGCAGAGCTCGGAAGGGAAGCAGTGCCATTTGACTTTTTTGGCTGGAATTGAGATCGGACACCGTGTCGCGTTTGGAAAGCCCCTGATGTACCAAAACAGTGGAAACCCCCCAATTCTAATTCCAACCCTAACCCCAACACACCCCTAACCCTAGCCTTAACCCTAGCCCTAGTGGGAAAATGGAAATAAATACATTTTCTTTTAGTTTTATTATTTTTCCCTAACTAAGGGGGTGATAACGGGGGGTTTGATTTACTATTTATGGCGGTTTTTATGTTTGGCGGCTGTCACACGCTAAAAGACGCTTTTTATTGTAAAAATAGTTTATGCATCACCACATTTTGAGAGCTATAATTTTTCCATATTTTGACCCACCGAGTCATGTGGTATCATTTTTGGGCACATGACATGTTTTGATCGCTTTTTATTCTGATTTTTGGGACTCCGAATGAACAAAAACCAGCGTTTCATGAATTTCTTTTGGGGGGGTGCGTTTACACCGTTCCGCGTGCGGTAAAATTGATAAAGCGGTTTTATTCTTCGGGTCGGTACGGTTACAGCGATACCTCATTCATGTCTTTTTTATGTTTTGGCGGTTTTATGCAATGAAAACAATTTTATATAAAAAATAATTATTTTTGCATCGCTTTATTCTGCGAGCTATAAATTTTTTATTTTTTCACTGATGATGCTGTGTGGCGGCTCATTTTTTTGCAGGACAAGATGATATTTTCAGCGGTACCATAGTTATTTATATCCGTCTTTTTGATCGCGCGTTATTGCACTTTTTGTTCAGCGGTATGATGATAAAGCATTATTTTTTTGCTTCGTTTTTTATTTTTTCAGGGGTTCAATAAAGGGGTTAACTAGTGGGACAGTTTTATAGGGCGGGTCGTTACGGACGCGGCGATACCAAATATGTGTACTTTTATTGTTTTTTTTATTTTCAAAAAATGAATTTATTAGGGAATATTTTTTATTTATTTAGCGATTTTTTATAAATTATTTTTACACTTTTTTTTAAACTTTATTACATTGTCCCAGGGGGGACATAACTGTCATGTGACAGATCGCTGGTCTGACACATCACAAATCAGCGATCTGACACAGGCGCTGCACAGGCTTCCTCATGCCTGCGCTCTGCAGGCAGTGAGGAAGCTGGCTCCTTGCAGGCCCCCGCTACCATATTGGATCCGGGGAACTGCAGGGAAGGAGGTCCCCTGCGGCAGCGCTGCACATTGCGCTGCTCCAGGGGTCTCAGGGAAGCACGGAGGGAGCCCCCTCCCTGCACGCTTCTCTCCTATGCCACCAGTACACTGCAATCATGTTTGATCGCGGTGTGCCAGGGGTTAACGTGCTGGGGGCGGTCCGTGACCGCCCCTGACACATAGTGCCGGGTGTCAGCTGTGATAAGAAGCTGACACCTGGCCGCGATCAGCGGCGCTCCCCACGGGGGGCGCCCCTGATCATTATGACGTACTATTTCCTCCTTGGGACTTAGGTCCCAGGTCACATGGACGGAATAGTACGTCTAATGTAGGAAAGGGGTTAAATCATGACGTACCAACAAGAGACAAAAAAACGAAGCATCAAAAGGAGATAAAAACGCATGTAAGAAGAACTAGCTCAAAAATGCAATGAAAGAAAACACAAAAAGTTCTGCAACATCAAAAACTCAGCAACATGGAGGGGATGTGGCTTTACTGTCTGTTTACCCAGTCCAAAAAATGTTTAATGGGAAGGAGAAAAAGACACATGGGTTGAATCAGGCAGTTGTTGGAGTGACTTTGAAGGCAGAGGATCCAAGCTGGGATGGATGGATGATCTATGGAGATTGGTTCCTGGCTGGACAGGTCTCCATAAGCTAGGTGTCATGATCCCAGTGCGGGTTGGACCCGCACGCTTGGGGTTAATATCTGGAACCAGTGTTGGTGGACCTGCACTTCTGGGGTTAAATGTTATGATCTCAGTGCAGGCTCTTACCTGCACACCTGGGGCTTATTATTGTGGCCTCTCCTTGGTTCTGGGTAAGCTTCTTATAGCCTCAGGAAGCTCCAATTCCTGTCAGTTATACTTTCGCCCTTGGCAGAGTGTGTTGATCCCTGCGTATGTTTGTGCTGTGTTCTTGTTTGCCTGATACTTTGGTTTCGACTCGGTCTGTTCTCTGGATACTGCTTATTGGATTCTGCTTGGTACCTTCTACGTCTGTTTGGCTTTGACCGCTGCCTGGCCCCGACTATCCGTTCTGTCTCATCCCTGGTACTTTTCTGCTATCTCTATGTATGACCCCCGTTTGTCTGACCTGAGCATTCCTGTAGTCGTGTCCTGCCGATCTCTGGCAGCAGGACGCTAAGCCCTGTCCCTTGCAGTCACATTCAGCGTCTCCAGGTCTTGTTTGCCTGAGCTTCCCGGCCGTATCTGACCCCGGGCCCCCCTGCAGTGTGGGTGAGTCCCTGCTCAGCGGTGGCTGCACGCCAGCGCTGACAGGACTGTGACACTACGGTCGTGATATCCATCATCTGGAGGAACATAGGCTGTGACTGCAAACTATACCGGCTGGAGATACCAAAAGCAATGGGCTAACCAAAAGTTGGGATACAGTGGGTATTGCCTGGTACGGGGCCAGGGGACCTACAGATCTCAGATTGGGAACTTGTGGACTGAGGACATTGTATGTTGGCCATCTACATGAATGTGTTGTACAACCATGGATGTATGGAATAAAAATAGTTGCATCGTTAACCTGCCTAGGTGATTTTTATAGCCCACAACCTCAGATCCTCACAGCCCCCATAACATAATAAAGCCTATACTCCCTTCCTGTGCCAGGGCTGTCCCCCCGTTGTCGGCACTCGCCGTCCCCCCGGTGTCGGCACTCGCCGTCCCAGGGGCTGTCCCCCCGGTGTCGGCACTCTGGTGCCCAGGGCTGTGATATGTGACTCTGGTGCCCAATTAGTGCTTAAAGACGTTGGACAGTGCGTCACTGTCCAACGTCTTTAAGTTTATTGTACTCTGGTGAGACCCAGGAGCATAGTAAGGCACATAAACTTCTCTGCAAATCAAGTTTCCAGGTAACATACGCCTATGTAGGTGAATTCCAAAAATATCTCTTCTTTACTACTTACTGGGAAACACAAATACTATTGTTCTTCGGCCGATTCCAAGCACTGACATTACTTACCAGAAGTCTCCGCACGGTGGCGCTGCTGCACAATGAATTATGCACTCACACAGCAGCGGCATAGAATGAGCGCTAGAGGGCGTGCTAAAACAGCAAGACCCGTTGCCGCTCTTTCCTTGCTGGTTCTCGGTGCTACACCTGGCGGTCATTTCCTGTTTCCTGTGTGATTCGCTGCCGAGAGCGCGACAGGTCCGGTGGGGAGGAGAAGGTAATAAAAGAAAGCGGGTGTGCAGCTGGCGGTCACCAGAGGCTGCGCCCTGTATGTACGGCGCACTGCGGACATACTGCGTGTTCCCGCCGCGGAGCTCAGCGATTCATTGTGGCGCTGTGTATGGGGCAGCGCTGGGCTCTCCGCTCCATCGTGCCCGGTGAGCAGCGCGCGGAGTGGCCCCTGAGCCGGCTGGAGCACTATGTACGAGGCACATCCATGACTTCCAAGCTCCCACAGAGTAGAAAGCGATGGCGTCCTGCCCACATAGCACTTCGTTCCTGGGTGTGTGGCTAGAATGGGGACTGGCAGCTCCTGAATGTGCTCAAGGCTCCTCACATTGCTGCATAGGGCCCAGTAATGCCTATGGGTGGTCTTCCTGGTGGGCTAGAGAAGGATGGCGCATACCCCATGAGTACAGCCTTCCCCATAGTGCTTGTGGTTGGCTATATAGCAGGGGCGCTCACCCATAATGGACATTAGCGGCACCATACACTGTATCTGGGAGACGCCACAGGCTATTACTCCCTGTTATCAGCCACATAAGTCGTCGTGTATGGTGCTGATGGCTCATGTCCGTAACAGCCATATTGGTAACGTTTCCACCTGTCAAACCTGTCAATCTTCTGTAAACCCTACATATTGTAAGTCTACGGACTCATGCCGGCGGCTGTATTTTGGTCCGAGTCAGATCCGGTGAAACATCGGACCGATGTTAGTCTATGAAGCCGAGCACAAGTCCTCTGAGAAAACCGCCCCCCACTGCATACCCTACTCTGAGCCGATATTCGGATCGCACTCGGCCATGCAATTCAGTGCATGCATGGATGACATCCGAGTGCAGTCCGATTTTCCACGCACTCACAGAATGTAGTGGCATTACGTCAGGGGTAAATATCGAAAAATTGTCACGTATCTGACAGAAGAGTAAAATAAACTAGTTCAGATGTTTGCCAATACTGTTCATGACTGATCATGTATAGGTGCCGAGATAGAGAATATATATATATATACGCGCCCCCTTCCAGTGTATTAGTGGGAGCCATTGTAACCACTCCAATAGACTTTGACGAGTATATGTTGGGCATAGTCAGACATCCCCTCACCCTCCATGTGTTTGCCATTGACTAATAGTAAAAAATAAAGGATGTTTTGTATTACTAACCATTCTTATCCTTCAGACATTGAAGTCTCCGGTGGCGTCACCTTTTAGATTGCCTATATACAAGTCGTTCATTGCTCGGTTACTGGCCGGTTTACACAGCAAAAGGATTCTTGATGGGAACAAAACCATTGGTAATATGGTCTTTTTGTCCCCGTACAGCGCCATATTATCGACAGCACATCCTGGGTTTACTCGGAGATGTGCTGCCGAGAACAGTAATTATGCGGACACAAACCATCCACACAGCGAAGGAGCGTTCTGCTCACTCGTTGAGTGGTCGCTTACACGGTTACAAAGAGACCAAGAATCAGAAACGCATTATTACAAATGCTTAATTTTCATCAAAGGTTTGTGCGATTTTAAGTTAATGACTCTTATGGCAATTCCACTAAAACAATAATGCTTCGCTAGGAGCCCAGCGCCATGAGTTACAGTGCCAGGCTTGTAAAGGGGAATTCCAAATTATTCAATGCCACTACAAATTGTTTGTGATTCCACAGTAAAGGTCAAATGTTTTACATGTTTGTTGTTTTTTGGCTCTGGTTTGTGCTGATTGTTCAGAGCAGATTTTGCCACCAAAACATTTGAAATATATGGTGAAAATCCACAGCATTTATGCCACTGGATGAACACATGAATTGTACTCAATCCACACTCCACATACATTGCAAATGGGGTTAAAGGTCCCCATATACCGTAGACTAATGTCTGCTGTACCTGCCGATAATCTAATGGGAATTAGGCCACCCGACTTCACGTGTCGGGGGTGGGGGGCGATATGGATCTGGCATGTTCAATTGTTGACTCATGATTCTTTTTATCCAAGATAGGCCACCACCACAAATGTCTGATAGAGGTGCTCTCAAAGAGAACACATGAGCACTAGGCAGGCTTGTGAAATACCTGCTGATTGCACCGAGTGTATGGGGGCTTTGCTCACTTTGCATTTATTATTAGTATGCATTTATATAGCGCCATTTATTCCATGACGCTTTACATGTGAAAAGGGGAAATATAGACAAGTATAATAAACATGTGTAAGACAAGGGACACAAGTACAGAAGGAGAGAGGACCCTGCCCACGAGGGCTCAGTCTACAGGGATGGGTGAGGATACAGTAGGAGAGGGTAGAGCAGGTCGTGCGGTGGTTCAGTAGACCGAGGATCATGCATTGCGAGGTGAACGGGAAAAGTGAAGTCCCGTGTATTGAAACCTGCTTGGTATCAGTAGATGTGACGTCCTCTGAGCTGCAGAAGTGGAGCCCTACTAGCCCTGGAGGCTGGCCGCATGTTGGGTTTCTGACCAGGAACATTCCTACTCTCTCCTGACATCTGAAGATGCCCAGTCCTCCTTCTGCTAATTGATTAACCCAGAAATGTGTTCTTTAAATGTCCAACATGCAAAATGTACACGCATTTTTAATCATGGCAATCTCCATTTAGCAATTTTCAGCATTACTGTTTTCTAGCAATTGATATGCCAAGTGATCGATTTTGAATAATTGGCCTTTTTATCACATACTGGGATATTGAATTGGACAAGTAGGCTCTATGTGTAAGAGCTGAAACAAAAGCGAACCTATCAAGGAGATTACATGTAATTATCCAGCACACCAAGGAGATAGACAGTCTAGTTGCTAAGGGGTCCCCAAAGGAGAGTTAAGCGCCTCGAGTTCAGCTAGTTGTTTTGCTGCATTATGCCAGGTGTTAGATTAGTCCCATGGGGTGGCAGTGGTCTTGGGAATACCCTCCGCCTGTGAGCGCAGCTAAGAAGCCGTGCACTAGTGTAAGTGAATCCTGAACACTCGGATTTTATTCTTGTTCCCTTTTGTTCTGTCTGAATGCTAATAACATTTATCCATTTGTTTCCAGGTGGTTTTTAAAGCCAGAATCATGGACAAGCACAAAGTAAAGAGACAACGCCTGGATCGAATCTGTGAGGGTTAGAAGATTAATTCAGAGTTTGCATGGACCTGTGGTTCTAGCAGGCCATTGTAGACCACACACACCTTTAGTCATGTATCACTTGACATAGAAAGTAGAGGCTCGTGTTGTTCTTTGTGCAGAAAGCAAGAACGTTTCTAAATTATGTTTAACTTTGCCTTAGAACTACGCATGGGCTTTTGAATCTTATAGCCCTGTACAAGTGTTTTTATTAAAGGGAGTCGTTTACACTAAATGACTGTTGAAACAAAGCACAGGTGCTCTATGCACCCTTAGCATGGCTGAGCAGTTTATCCATTTATCTCTATCCTTACCCTTCTGTAAATCTACAGCTGTCAATCAAGGAAGAGGAGGGTGGAGATAAAAAACAAATGGGTTGGAAGGTGCTCTGTGAACTGTTTGGCCACACCAAGGGTGCACTGAGTGCCTGTGTTTGGTTTGAACAGTCTTTGTGCTGACACTCCCTTTATATTCATGGGACTTGGTGTCACAACCATGTGTCGTAATATTATTCCTCCTGGTCTATCCTAAGTGCATAATCTTTTTTCCTTCCTGTAGGTTACTATATTTCATCAGATCTTTAAAATTAAAGGGAACCTGTCAACTGATACATGCTGACCAATCTCTGGGCAGCATGGATCAGGCAATGGCTGTATGAACTCAGCCCAGTATGTTTGCCTCTGAAATGTTGTGGCTTTTTAGAGAAAACCATACTTTAATAGCTTCCAGGGCAGCAGGAAGGGAGAAGTCACAGGGGACCAACATGTCCGGCTGGTCTTCTGTGTTGTCCCTGGCTGCTATTAAAGTATGTTTTTCTCTGAAATGCGTTTCAGAGTCGAACATACCTGGCTGGATCGGGCTGCATGTATCAGCTGACACGTTCTCTTAGAAAGTAAAATTCGTTCCCCACAGGATGACTAAAAACAGGTACTTCCTGGTTCTGCGCAGTCACATAGTTGATCACATGAGTTGTGGATCATGTGATGGGGTGCAATCACGTACTGGTAGGTTTCGGACTCCATCATATGATCACAGCGCTGCTGAGAGGCGCCATGAGGAACACCTCTTGATGGCACAGAACGCTTTTCAGCCTGCTTTTTGATTTTTGTTTAGTGTAGTGCATCCTCCAGGGTGACAGGTTCCCAGTATACTGCTTGTATAAACTCTGGAGCATCTTTTCTTGTAACTCTGCATTGTGCTGTTCCTGTTTTTCCTCCAATACATGGATACATGTACAGATGGGTGTTATCAGACTGTGGTGTATCACCACATAGTGACAATCAGCAATGAGAAGAAAAGTGTGTGCAGGGGCACACACCCCATCCCCAAAACTGGTAACTCCCATTTCTCACTTTATTCATGAATACCTCCATTAAAGGGAATCTGTCACCTCAATTTGGCGGGCTATTTAAATGCCTTGTGTCCGGTCTGATGGGCGGTGTTTAGTCTCCTTTCCTCCACCCCATCCTTGTCCGCAATATTTTTGGGAATTTGATGGGGTGGAGGAAAGGAGATGAAACACCGCCCATCGGACAGGACACAAGGCATTTAAATAGCCCGCCAAATTGAGGTGACAGATTCCCTTTAAAGGAATCCTGTCCCCAATGGCCTTTACCTGTAGATATAGGGTTAATCTGCAGGTTAATAGTGTAACAAACACGGGGAGAACATACAATCTCTTTGTAGATGTTGTTCTTGGTGGGATATGAACCCAGGACTCCAGCTTTGCAAGGCGCCACCTTGCTGCCCTATTTCTACTGGGACCCATCTGCTGTCAGAGGCATGAGCTGCAGCTGTAAGCACTGTCCCCCCCCCCTTTGATTAACAGCCAATTCTACAGCCAGTTGTCAAGATGTCGGGGTGTGATTACAGCCAAACTATAGCTGCTTCTGGCACACCTCTATGACTGAAAGCCAGCGGTTCCCAGGAAAAATATTAATTTTCTCCCTGTAGCCGCGCTTTCGGTAAGGCAGCCGGACAGCATTGGAACACTAGAACTGCTGATTACCCTGTACCAGGTTCTCTTTAAAGCTAGATAAAAAATGCAATGCGCAATAGAAAATTGGTGAGGATAAAAAATATATAAGCTCACCTTGAAGGGGTTGTGTAAGACTCAACCACTGATGATGTGAAAACATCAGCTGCTGCAATATCCACATGTGTTTTAACAGATATACTAGGTTAGTGGATTTATGATAAGTTCTGCTGATTTAAACACAATCCAAATGATCTCAGAAAAAAAATGGTTTACTATCATTGTGGTTCAGAATCCAACTAACTCCTTCCTCATTTGTGGTTGTGTCCTGGGGAAGGATTCAGATGGACTCTGAAACGCGTTGAGAGTAAACCACTTTTTCCTGAGATCAATTGGATTGTGTTTAAATCGGCAACACAGATCATAAATCCACTCAACCCAGGTTCTCATTACAGGCATAATCCTGCTGCCCTTATTTCCATCTCAGTGGGTTTGGACCTCACTTCTACAGATGCGTGAGAGGCAGATATCGTGATACTTGCCGCTCGCAGCTTTGGTGCCAGTGTACCATCAGATGCTGTGTAGACAGAGATCGTTATCTGAAAGCACTGCCTGTAAGGGTCACACATAGCGACTCACCAGCGATTCCGACAACGATATCAACTTGTCAGGTTCGCTGGTGTGTCGCTACATGATCGCTGGTGAGCTGTCAAACAGGCAGCTTCACCAGCGATCAGCACCAGCGATGCCGAGCGCGCGGTGTCGCTGTGTACGTTAGTTACCAGCGCGCTGATACAGGGAGCTTGTAACTAAGGTACACATCAGTTTTCTAAGCTGCGCGCGTCCCTTAGAAACCCGATGTGTACCTTGGTTACCAGCTCCCTGCATCAGCGCGCTGGTAACTAAGGTACACATCGGGTTTCTAAGCACCGCGCGCTGCTTAGAAACCCTGCGTTTTCCTTAGTTACCAGCGCGCTGGTCTCCCACCTGTCACATGCAGCGATGCGTGCTGGCCAGCGGGAGACCAGCGATCAAAAAAAATGTCCTGGCTATTCCAGGACGATCAGCAATAACTGGCAGGGGGGCCGGTCGCTGGTCAGTGTCACACACAGCGATCTCGCTGGTGAGATCGCTGTTGCGTCACAAAACTTGTGACTCGCTATGTGTGATGGGGGCTTGAGTGAGCATGTCCCCAAACATCTGGAGGCACGCAGATCACTTGTGGCTCTATTCAGGAAGTGAAAACGACCTCCGTGGCGCTGCACGCCATCATGTGCATGAGGCCCTAGAAAATGCATTTAAATATTTATCCTCAACGTTGAGCACCATTTTACAGTTCACATTTAGAAATGTACATGTAAGTTCTGTTATGTTGCTTTACTCCTTCTACAGTCATGGCCAAAAGTATTGACACCCCTGCAATTCTGTCAGATAATATTCAGTTTCTTCCTGAAAATGATTGCAAACACAAATTCTTTGGTATTATGTTCATTTAATTTGTCTTAAATGAAAAAACACAAAAGAGAATGAAGCAAAAAGCAAAACATTGATCATTTCACACAAAACTCCAAAAATGGGCCGGACAAAAGTATTGGCACCCTCAGCCTAATACTTGGTTGCACAACCTTTAGCCAAAATAACTGCGACCAACCGCTTCCGGTAACCATCAATGAGTTTCTTACAATGCTCTGCTGGAATTTTAGACCATTCTTCTTTGGCAAACTACTCCAGGTCCCTGATATTTGAAGGGTGCCTTCTCCAAACTGCCATTTTTAGATCTCTCCACAGGTGTTCTATGCGATTCAGGTCTGGACTCATAGCTGGCCACCTTAGAAGTCTCCAGTGCTTTCTCTCAAACCATTTTCTATTGCTTTTTGAAGTGTGTTTTGGGTTATTGTCCTGCTGGAAGACCCATGACCTCTGAGGTAGACCCAGCTATCTCACACTGGGCCCTAAATTATGCTGCAAAATTTGTTGGTAGTCTTCTGACTTCATAATGCCATGCACACGGTCAAGCAGTCCAGTGCCAGAGGCAGCAAAGCAACCCCAAAACATCAGGGAACCTCCGCCATGTTTGACTGTAGGGACCGTGTACTTTTCTTTGCCTCTTTTTTCTCCTGTAAACTCTATGTTGATGTTTTTGCCCTAAAAGCTCTACTTTTGTCTCATCTGACCAGAGAACATTCTTCCAAAATGTTTTAGGCTTTTTCAGGTAAGTTTTGGCAAACTCCAGCCTGGCTTTTTTATGTCTCGGGGTAAGAAGTGGAGTCTTCCTGGGTCTCCTACCATACAGTCCCTTTTCATTCAGATGCCGACGGATAGTACGGGTTGACACTGTTGTACCCTCGGACTGCAGGGCAGCTTGAACTTGTTTGGATGTTAGTGGAGGTTCTTTATCCAACATCCGCACAATCTTGCGTTGAAATCTCTTGTCAATTTTTCTTTTCCGGCCACATCTAGGGAGGTTAGCCACAGTGCCATGGGCTTTAAACTTCTTGATGACACTGCGCACGGTAGACACAGGAACATTCAGGTCTTTGGAGATGGACTTGTAGCCTTGAGATTGCTCATGCTTCCTCACAATTTGGTTTCTCAAGTCCTCAGACCGTTCTTTGGTCTTCTTTCTTTTCTCCATGCTCAATGTGGGGCACACAAGGACACCGGACAGAGGTTGAGTCAACTTTAATCCATGTCAACTGGCTGCAAGTGTGATTTAGTTATTGCCAACATCTGTTAGGTGCCACAGGTAAGTTATAGGTGCTGTTAATTACACAAATTAGAGAAGCATCACATGATTTTTCAAACAGTGCCAATACTTTTGTCCACCCTCTTTGTTATGTTTGGTGAGGAATTATATCCAATTTGGCTTTAGGACAATTCTTTTTGTGTTTTTTCATTTAAGACAAATTAAATGAAGATAATAATACCAAAGAATTTGTGTTTGCAATCATTTTCAGGAAGAAACTGAGTATTATCTGACAGAATTGCAGTGGTGTCAATACTTTTGGCCATGACTCTATTTCATACAGTGCTATTCCTAGCTGTCATGTAAGCACAGAGACTGACATAATGCTGCACAGTCTAACATTTACATTGTGTAACCTGGTTAAAAAAAAGCCACCTTGAAAACTGCATGTATTAATAGGTTATTGAAGATTGTGATATGGAAATAGCCTTTGCACAGCAATTGAATGAAATCCATGGACACAATAAAAATGTACTGCATCTCTGCAAAAAATAGGCCATGCTGCGCTATTAGAGTCCAATTACAACTATGATTGTTGCTCTGGCCAACACATAATTAAGGACCAATGCTAAATAATGCAATGTGTACGTTTTATGTGCATTAGGTCTATATGAACTTATAATATGGTGTTCATGGGTAGATATATGTTCAAAATTGATGTGCTCTGTGATGTTTTGCTTGTTTGTTTTGATTAAAGCCTGAAAAAAATCAAATAGCAGATTTTGTGTAGAGGCAATTTATAGTTTGACAACTACTTGTGTTCAAAGAAGATCTTTACTGATTTGTTTTTGTTCAGGTATTCGGCCGCCTATTCTGAATGGTCCTATGCCTGTCCGTCCATTGGTGGCCCTTCTGGATGGAAGGGATTGCACGGTTGAGATGCCTATATTGAAGGATGTTGCTACAGTAGCATTCTGCGACGCTCAGTCTACACAAGAAATCCACGAGAAAGTAAGTCTATAGAAGTTCTGTATTACTTTTTGCTGATTTCATTACATATTCTTGAAATGGACGAACTTCTCTGAATATTTTAGCAATGTCTACAGATACAACTGCCTCAAGCCTTCCTGTGTGGGAAAATTAAGAAATGTCTGTTTTGCTAGTGTTGGGACCTTGGAACAGGGATTAGCAACCTTTGGTATTCCAGCTGTTGTGAAACTACAGCTCTCAGCATTCCTTGACAGCCACTGGTTGCCAGGAGACTGCCAGGGTATGACAGGAGTTGTAGTTTCACAGCAGACCAAATGCCAAGTATTGTCTATCTATGATTTAACCTCTTCACCCCCGAACCTGTTTTCACCTTTGACCAGGCCAAATTTTATAATTCTGACCAGTGTCACTTTGTGTGTTAATAACTCTGGATCTCTTCAACAGATCCCACTGATTCTGAGACTGTTTTTTTCTTCGTAACATATTGTACTTCATGATATTGGTGTCATTTCTTCGATATGACTTGCATTTATTTGTGAAAAAAATGGGAAATTTGGTGAAAATTTGGGAAATTTCGCAATTTTCAAACTTTTGATTTTTATGCCCTTAACCCCTTCCTGACCTGTGACGCCACATAGGCATCATGAAACTTAGTGCCCTATCGACCTGTGACGCCACACAGGCATCATGGCGGGATCACGTTCCTGCGGGTCGGGTGACCGGGGTTACTGCAAATGAAGAAATTGAGGCTAAGGCTGTGTGCCCACGTAGCGATTTTTAAGTGTTTTTGCCGCGATTTTCAGGGCAAAAACGCTTAAAAATCGTGTACAGAACGCCCCCCATGCATTCCTATGGCATTCCGCACATGCTGTGCTAATGCTGCGCTTTTTTCCGCGGCGGAATCGCATCGCGGAAAAAATCGCAGCATGCTCATTCTTTTGTGCGGAATCGCAAACAATTGCCGCGATTCCGCACCCATAGGAATGCATGAGAATCGCTTACTTCCCGCATGTGGCTATGCCCACCATGCGGGAAGTTAAGAGTCTCATGTGTGGTTGGTACCCACGGTGTGGAGGAGAGGAGACTGTCCTCCAGGCCCTGGGTACCATACCCCTGTAAAAAAAAGAATAAAAAATAAAAAATCGGGGTATATTTACCTTCCGGTGTCCCGCGCTGCATTCCTGGCCTAGCGTTCCCAGTAATGCCTTGTGGCAAGGCCCTGTAATGACGTAGTCTCGCGTGACTCTAGCGGTCTCGCGAGATCGCTATAGCAACGTGAGACTACGTCATCACAGGTCTCGCAAGGCATTACTGGGAACGCTGTGGCCCGGGATGGCAGCGCGGGACGCCGGAAGGTAAATATACCCCGATTTTTTTATTTTTTTTAACATTTTAACATCCTATCTTTTACTATTGATGCCGCATAGGCGGCCTCAATAGTAAAAACCTGGTCACACTTGTCAAACACTATGTTTGACGAGTGTGACCAACCTGTCAATCACTTTCCAAGCGATGCTTCAAATCGCTTGGAAAGTGCTTGAATATCGCACGCGAAAATCGCGGCAAAATCGCGATCATAATCGCGGTGAAATCGCGTGGAAAAAAACGCGCGATTTCTGGGAAGGAGTCCGGTTTTTAGTGAGCGTTTTAAAACGCTACGTGGGCACATAGCCTAAAAGAACATTTTTCTTGGAAAAATTAAAATGACCATTTTTTCCTTCCACGTTGCTTTAGTTGCTGTAAAGCACCTGAAGGGTTAATAATCTTCTGGGAATGTAGTTTTGAGTAGTTTGAGGGGTGCAGTTTTTGGAATGGTGTCACTTTTGAGTGTTTTCTGTCATGTAGGCTCCTCAAAGGGACTTCAAATGTGAGATGGTCCGTAAAAAAATGGTTTTGTAAATTTTGCTGGAAAAATGAGAAATTGCTGATAAATTTTGAACCATTATAACTTCCTAACCAAATTTTTTTTTTTTCCCAAAATTGTCCTGATGTAAAGTAGACATGTGGAAAATGTTTTTAACTATTTTATGTCACATTCTGTGTTTAACAGAATAAAAATTCAAAATTTGAAAAATGCGAAATTTTCGCCAAATTTCCGATTTTTTTTTCTCACAAATAAATGCTAAAATTATCAACCTAAATTTACCACTAACATATGAAGCCCAATATGTCATGAAAAGTCAGTCTCAGAATCGCTAGGATCCGTTGAAGCATTCCTGTATTATTACCTCATAAAGGGACAGGTTAGTAAGGTCAAAATAGGCTGGGTGATGAAGGGGTTAAATCAGTCATATTGCACAAAATATTTAATAAATAACATTTCCCACGTGTCTACTTTACCTGAGCACAATTTTTGAAACAATTTTTTTTTTCTTAGGAAGTTGTAAGGGTTAAAAGTTGTCCACCGGCTTCTCATTTTTCCAACAAAATTTACAACACCATTTTTTTTTTAGGGACCACATCACATTTGAAGTGACTTTCAGGTACCTATATGACAGAAAATACCCAAAATTGACACCATTCTAAAAACTGTACCCCTCAAGGTGCTCAATCCACATTGAATAAGTTTATTAACCCTTCAGGTGCTTCACAGGAACTGAAGCAATGTGGAAGGAAAAAATCAACTTTTTTCACAAAAATGTTACTTTAGACTCAATTTTTTTTTCACAAGGGTAACAGGAGAAAATGCACCATTCAATTTGTTGACCAATTTCTCCTGAGTACACTAATACTCCATATGTGGGAGAAAACTACTGTTTGGGCGCATGGCAGGTCTTGGAAGGGAAGAAGCACAGTTTTACTTTTTGAATGTAAAATTAGCTAGAATCATTAGCGGACCCCATGTTCCGTTTGGAGAGCCCCTGATGTGCCTAAACAGTGGAAACCCCCCCACAAATTACCCCATTTTGGAAACTAGATCCCTCAAGGAATGTATCTTGCGTGTGGCAAAAAGAGTTGGCTTCTCCTCAGTAGGGAACACCCACCGACTTGCACAAATCACATCAGTTTTAACTCCGTGTCAGTAGGAGGCAGACGTGGATCTGATCCCAGATCCATTTGTTCTCCTTAGGTCACCTTGTTGTGTGTTATTAAAGTGAACCTTTCAGCAGTTTTGGCCGATATAAGATACGGCCACTGCCTTTCAGGGCTTATACATAGCATTCTATAATGCTGTAGATAAGCCCCAATCCGACATGCAAGAGAAGAAAAATAAGTTTTATTATTCTCACCTGGGGCCTGGGGGGCGGTCCGGTCCGATGGATGTCTCAGGTCCGGGTATGGCGCCTTCCATCTTCTTGCAACGCCACCCTCTTGCTTGCTTGATGGCTCCCGAGCATCGCCTTCCTGCGCAGGCATACTTATCTGTCCTGTTTAATGCAGAGTAAAGTACTGCAATGCGCAGGCGCTGGGTCTCGCTGAACATTCCAAGCACTTGCGAACTGCAGTACTTTGGTCTGCCCTCAACAGGACAGATAAGTACGCCTGCACAGGAGCGCAATGCTGGGGACCGATGAAGCAAGCAGGAGGGCGGCATCACAAGAAGATGGGAGACGCCATACCCGGACCTGCGACACCCATCGGACAGGGCTGCCCCCACGGGTGAGTATAATGAAACTTATTTCTCTACCGCCTCATTGGGGGACACAGAAACCATGGGTGTATGCTGCTGCCACTAGGAGGCTGACACTATGCACAGAAAAAGGTTAACTCCTCCTTTGCAGTATACACCCCACCGACCGGCACTAATTTTCTCAGGTTTACTCAGAAGACTGATCAAGCAGGGTAAGTATGAGGCCCCAAGTCGCATCCTCCTCAGCAGCTCAGGCACGGATCCTTTGGGAGCGGTCGCTGCGGCAGTGCTGCGAGGCCTCCGCGCCTCCCGGAGGCCGCCGCATTTAATCCAGGCCCCGGCTTCGGTTTGGGCCTTGTTCTGCAGCGGCTTCGCCCCCACCTTCATTCATAGGCGGGCTTCTCTCCCGCCCGGCCACAGCGATCCTCGGGAGCGGTCGCCACGGCAGTGCTGCGAAGCCTCCACGCTGACAGGCAGCCGCCGCATTTACTCTAGGCCCCGGCTTCATTTCGGACCTTGTCCTGCGTCGCGGCCACGCCCCCCGCCCTCATTCTTAGGCGGGTTTCTCTCCCGCCCGTGCTAGGCCCGCCCTCCGCCTTCTCCCCTGATATTATGCGCCCTGAGGTGGCGCTCGGCCACTCCCAACCCTAGCATGTCTATTTCATGAGCGGGCGGTGCCATCTTCAGCAACGGAGGTTATCTCCGCCCATCCTCTTCCTGGAAAGCGCGCGCTTCCTTCTCTGCACCTCTCATGCTGGCGCCATTTTCTCTGCCTGTCAGCCGGACCCCGTCTCTTCTGCTGTGGCCCTGCAAGTCCAGACGAGCCGTGTAGCATCGCTTACTGGGAGTAACTACAGGACACCGGACCGTGAGTAGCTCTGCAACTGCAGACTGACACCTCCTCTGCCTCCTGTCCCCCAACCTACCGGCACTGCTTCAGTTATTTTCCTTCATTATGTCTAACTCTAAGCCTGACCGTGCTCGCCCTCCGGCCCCCACTTGCACTTTAGTCAAGTACTTTGCATGTTCTTCTTGCAATCGCAAACTTCCCTCAGGTCAGTCTACTCCCCTCTGCCTCGACTGCAGCAATCCCATTGAGTCTGCCGCCCAGGAGCCCCCTGTTCCACGTGAGAGTGAACCCCCCCATCCCTGGCTGGGCTTCTTCTCTATCACAATCAGTGGCAGATCTTACCAGGGTGTCTCAGTCCCTACTGGCCGCTCTTGATAAGTTGCCCCTAGACACTTCTGCAGGATCCAGCAGGTCACAAGAGGCTCCATCTGTGTCAGCCAGCATGAGCCGCAAAAGGCCCAGGCAGTATCTCCGTCCGGAATCCTCCCCTCGCCCCATCTCACCGCATAGTCCTTCCCAGCAGTCTCCTTCCCATGCCTCCTCACCCGAGTCAAGCGAAGCTTTCTCGGATGCACCATCCGAAGAGATTTTAGAGCTGGATTCGGACCATACCGCGGACATGAAGGTTACGGTACAGAACCTCATTGCCGCGATCAACCACTCTTTCGAGATCACAGACTCCCCTGCGAAACCCTCAGATCAGGAGGTTTTCGTTCAGACGGGCAGAAGCACCTTCCAGAGTCTTCTCACTCTGAGTTTGACAAGCTCCTTACTAGGGAAAGAGAAAATCCAACCAGGCGTTTCCAAAGAGGGAAGCGCCTCGGCGTGCTGTATCCATTTTCTCAAGAGCTCACCGACAACTGGTCGGCTTCCCCCTCTGTAGATGCTCCTGTGTCCAGACTATCTAACAACACAGTCCTTCCGGTTTCAGGTGTTGCGTCTCTAAAGGATTCTAATGACAGGATCATAGAATCCTTAGCAAAGTCAGCATTCGAAGCGGCTGCTACGGTGCTAAGCCCGACCTTTGCTTCCACTTAGGTAGCAAAAGCCATAGCTACTTGGGCGGAGGATCTCCCCCAAGGCATTCTTGATGGAGCCCAACTGGAACGTCTGGCCGAGCTAGCCAACCAGATCTCCCATGCAGGGGAATATTTGATCTCTGCCTCCTTAGATGCCGCGTCTTGCGCAGCTCAAGCGTCCAGCAACGTTGTTGCAATCCAGCGCACAATTTGGCTTAAGGCTTGGCAGGCGGATTTGTCTTCTAAAAAGTCCCTTACCAATCTGCCTTTTCAGGGAGCGCGTCTCTTTGGATCTCAACTGGACCAGATCATTAAAGACGCTACCGGGGGTACAAGCTCTTTTCCCTCAGTCCAAGCCTCGTAGACCCCCTCCAAGGCGTCAGTTTCGTCCCTTTCGGTCTTTCCGTCGCGTCGGCAGAACCCTTCTCAAACTAATAAAGGCTGCAAGCGTGCCAGGATAGGAAGAAGGTCTCCTTTAGGCCCACTCCCTCCTGGCGATCTCACTCCTCCCAGGGCAGATCCTCAAGATCCAGAACTGGACGGTCCACATTGGCATGACTATCAACAAAGTTACGAGGCACCTTCCCAGCTGGGCGGCCGACTCCTTTTCTTCAGAGACGTCTGGCTTGCCTCGGTGGAAGACGCTTGGGTCAGGGAAGTTGTATCCTCAGGATACAAGATAGTTCATTTCTCGGCCCCGAGATCGTTTCTTCGAATCCCGACCTCCAAAAGACCCCACCTTAGTTCCGGGTTTCTTTGCATCCATCGCCTCTCTTCTCAGCTCCGGGGTGATTGTGCCTGTTCCCGAAACAGAACGATTCACAGGGTTTTACTCAAACCTGTTTGTAGAGCCGAAAAAAGGCGGCGCGGTACGGCCCATTTTGGATCTCAAATTACTGAACAAAAGGGTCAGCCTGCGGCATTTCGGGATGGAGTCCCTTCGTTCAGTAATCGCTTCCATGGAGGCGCAGGAATTCATGTGCTCAATAGACATTCAGGATGCCTATCTGCATGTCCCCATCTTTCCCGGGCATCAGAAATTCCTGCATTTCGCTTTTCAGCAGGACCACTACCAGTTTGTCGCCCTGCCTTTCGGCCTCGCCACCACGCCCAGAGTATTTACAAAGATCATGGCGGCAGTGATGGCCCTGTTGAGGATCAGGGGTCTCGTCCTCTTTCCGTACCTCGACGACATTCTGATCAAAGCTCCGTCTTTTCCCCAGGCTCACCAAAGTCTTGCCATCGTTCTCGACACCCTGTCCAGATTCGGATGGCTCGTAAACAAAAGGAAGTCCTGCCTTGTTCCGACTCAACGCCTGGTGTTTCTAGGCTTATTGTTCGACACCCGTCGTTCGAGAGTCCTTCTTCCCAAAGAGAAGTTGATATCTTTGCGGCGAGATGTACGTTCGCTGAAGAGCCCCCAGCTTCCATCCTTTCGATCAGCCATGAAAGTCTTGGGAAAGATGGTGGCGACGGCCGAAGCAATTCCCTTTACTCTATTCCACTCGAGACTGCTTCAACAGGCCATACTGTCTCGGTGGAACAGGTCTGTCCTTTCCCTGGATCGTCCACTCCGCCTCTAATCTCGGGTCAAACAGTCCCTCAATTGGTGGCTGACGTCACCTCTCATTGCCCTAGGCCGATCGTTCTTTCGGATTCACTGGCAGATTGTCACTACGGACTCCAGCCTTCTCGGCTGGGGGGCAGTGTTTCGCAATCAGACTATCCAGGGTCGGTGGTCGACTCGAGACAATTCTGCCGATCAACGTCCTCGAGATACGGGCGATTTATCTGGCTCTCATTCACTGGGAAAGGCTTCTCTGGGGGTCTGCCGATACGGATTCAGACAGACAATGCCACAGCGGTGGCATATGTCAACCACCGAGGGGGGACACGGAGTTCTTCGGCTCTAGCGGAAGTGCCCAAGATTCTCCACTGGGCAGAGGTATCAGTCCCAGCGATGCGATATCCGCGGTGTACATTCCCGGCGTGGACAACTGGGCCGCCGATTTTCTCAGCCGCAAGGGTCTTGCGGCAGGAGAGTGGTCCTTACACCCGGACGTCTTTCATCAGAATTGCCGTCGTTGGGGGACTCCGGACGTAGATCTGCTGGCGTCTCGCCTGAACAGGAAGGTCCCATAATTCGTATCCAGGGCCCGAGATGCTCTCGCAGTGGGCACTGATGTTCTCACCATTCCTTGGTCTCAGTTCAAGCTTCCCTATCTGTTCCCTCCCTTTCCTCTTCTTCCCAAGCTGTTGAAGAAAGTCAAGGCGGAAGGGGTACCAGTCATCCTCATCGCTCCGGATTGGCCCAGAAGGGCTTGGTTCGCGGACATCGTCAACCTTCTCGCGGACGCCCCCTGGAAGCTTCCAGACAGAGCAGATCTGCTGTCTCAGGGTCCAATCTGCCACCCCAATTCTCTGCCGCTCAATTTAATGGCGTGGCTGTTGAAACCGTGGATCTGAAACGGTCAGGTTTTTCGGATCGTGTGATTCACACCATGATCCGGGCTAGAAAGCCATCGTCTTCCAGAATTTATTATCGTACGTGGAAGGCCTATTTCACTTGGTGTGAGGCCAATGACGTTCCGCCCATGTCCTTTTCTCTCCCTTCTATCCTGGCGTTCCTCCAGGCAGGCCTAGATGCGGGCCTTGCCCTCAGCTCTTTAAAAGGTCTCGGCGCTTTCCATCCTTTTCCAGAAGACGTTGGCCTCCCGTCCGCAGGTCAAGACCTTTCTTCAGGGAGGGAGTGACTCATGCGGCACCTCCGTACCATGCTCCCGTGGATCCATGGGATCTCAATCTGGTCCTGGAGGCTCTTCAAGGGTCTCATAGAATCGTAGAGTTGGAAGGGACCTCCTGGGCCATCTGGTCCAACCCCCTGCTCAAAGCAGGATTCGCTAAATCATCCCAGTCAGATGTCTGTCCAGCCTCTGTTTGAAGACTTCCATTGAAGGAGAACTCACCACTTCTCGTGGCAGCCTGTTCCACTCATTGATCACTCTAACTGTCAAAAAGTTTTTTCTAATATCTAATCTGTGTCTCTTCTCATTCAGTTTCATCCCATTGCTTCTAGTCTTTCCTTGTGCAAATGAGAATAAAGTTGATCCTTCTACAATGTGACAGCCCTTTAGATATTTGTAGACAGCTATTAAGTCTCCTCTCAGTCTTCTCTTTTGCAAACTAAACATTCCCAAATCCTGCAACCTTTCCTCATAAGACAGGGTTTGCAGACCGGTCACCATTCTGGTCGCTCTTTTCTGAACTTGCTCCAGTTTGTTGATGTCTTTTTTAAAATGTGGTGCCCAAAACTGGACACAATATTCTAGATGAGGTCTGACCAAAGAGGAGTAGAGGGAAATAATGACTTCACGTGATCTAGACTGTATGCTTCTGTTAATACATCCTAGAATTGCATTTGCCTTTTTTGCTGCTGCATCACACTGTTGACTCATATTCAGTCTGTGATCTATTAGTATACCCAAGTCTTTTTCACATGTGCTGTCACTTAGCCCTATTCCTCCCATTCTATATATGCTTTTTTCATTTTTATTGCCCAGATGTAGTACTTTGCATTTCTCCCTGTTAAAAACCATTCTGTTAGTTGCTGCCCACTTCTCCAGTTTATTTAAATCTTTTTGAATCCTCTCTCTCCTCTAGTATTAGCTATCCCTCCTAGCTTTGTGTCATCAGCAAATTTAATCAGTTTACCCTCAATTCCTTCATCTAAATCGTTGATAAAGATGTTGAACAATACAGGGCCCAGGACAGAGCCCTGTGGTACCCCACTTGAGACATTCTTCCAACTGGATGTGCAGCCATTTACGACCACTCTTTGGGTCCGATCACTAAGCCAGTTATGAATCCACCTAACAGTTGCCTTGTCCATTCCATACTTAGTCATTTTTTCAATAAGGATTGTATGAGAGACTTTGTCAAATGCTTTGCTGAAGTCAAGATATACTATATCTACAGCATTTCCTTGATCCACCCAATCAGTGATACCGTCATAGAAGGAAATTAAGTTAGTCTGACATGACTTATTAGTTAGAAACCCATGCTGACTCTGTTTAATCACTTCATTCTTATCCAGGTATTGACATACATGTTGTTTAATAATTTGTTCAAAGATCTTTCCTGGTATAGAAGTCAGACTCACCGGCCTATAGTTGCCTGGGTCCACCTTCTTCCCCTTTTTGAAGATAGGAACAACATTTGCTCTTCTCCAGTCTTCTGGCACTTCTCCTGTTCTCCAAGAATTTTCAAAGATTATGGAGAGGGGTTCAAAAATTTCTTCTGCTATCTCCTTCAGTACTCTGGGGTGTAATTCATCTGGACCTGGAGACTTGAATTCATTTAGGTTAGCTAAGTGTTTCCTCACTATCTTTCTGTTTATAGATATCCTGGATTCTTCTATTCCCTTAATAGGACAGTGAATAACAGTTGATGTTGCATTTCCTTTCTCTCCCTGAGAGGTTTTGAACCTCTCAGGGAAGTCTCCCTATCCCTTCTCTCCTGGAAAGTGGCCTTTCTGGTGGCCATCACCTCCATCCGGCGTGTGTTGGAATTGACGGCCCTTTCTTCTCGCCCCCCCTTTCTTGGTGCTCCACCAGGATAAGGTTGTCCTGCGGCCCCCGCCTTCCTTCCTTCCTAAGGTGGTGTCTACTTTCCACCTAAATGAGGACATTGTTCTCCCATCCTTTTGTCCGGGTCCAATCCACCCTCTGGAGCGCTCCTTGAACAAGCTAGACCTGGTCAGGGAGATGAAGGTCTACCTGGCTAGGACGGCTCCCTTGCGGAAGACAGACTCACTTTTCATCATTCTAGATGGTGGGTGGAAGGGTCAGCCGGCCTCCAAGGCTTCTATTGCTCGCTGGATCAGATCGGCAATTTTGGAAGCCTACCGGGTCAAGCATCGAGTGCCCCCTCCTGGAATTAGAGCTCACTCTAACCAGGCAGTGGGTGCCTCCTGGGCGGTGCGCCACAGAGCCTCCGCGCTGCAGCTTTGCAAAGCTGCAACTTGGTCTTCGATCCACACATTTGCCAAATTTTACAAGGTCCACACCTACGCTTCTGCGGACGCCAGCCTAGGCAGAAGGATCTTGCAGGCGGCGGTGGTGAGTTCTCAGACCTAATGGAAGTTTGCTTTTCCCTCCCCAGGGACTGCTTTGGGACGTCCCATGGTTTCTGTGTCCCCCAATGAGGTGATAGTGAAAACAGGATTTTTGGGTTGCTTACCGTAAAATCTGTTTCTCGAAGCCTTCATTGGGGGACACAGCACCCTCCCATGTTTTGCAACTCCTGTTCTTTTGTTGTGTGTTGGTTACAGTTGAGTTGTCCGTTCTGTTTTTACTCTATTTTGTTACTTCTCCTACTGCTTTCTCACTAACTGAGGAAATTAGTGCCGGTCGGTGGGGTGTATGCTGCGGAGCTAACCTTTTTCTGTGCATAGTGGCAGCAGCATACACGCATGGTTTCTGTGTCCCCCAATGACGGCTCCGAGAAACAGATTTTACGGTAAGCGACCCAAAAATCCTGTTTTTTCTTATCTTGCAGGTCTGATTGGGGGCTTATCTACAGCATTATAGAATGCTGTAGATAAGCCCTGAAAGGCAGTGGCCATATCTTATATCGGCCAAAACTGCTGACAGGTTCCCTTTAATTTTTTCCCTTTTTCAGATTCTCCTCTTCAGGGTAACAGGGTGTAACGTCTCAGCCTGTTTTCCCAAAATAGCACCCGAGAGAACAATGTGGTGATGGCCACATTGTATCTTCTCTGGTCTGGACCTTACCTCCTGTCACTTCAAGCGTGTCTCACAGCGGTTTGTGGTGGCTGGTCCTTGCCTGTTCCTCACCCCAGCTCTCTGTACGAAGGCCTACATACTTTAGCTACACCCCTTTCTCCTCGTGTGTGCCGTCCAGTCATCGCTCACACACTTTCCTTCCTATGGGAGCACCTCTTTCTTTTTCAGGGAATGCTTCCTCCCTCCCCCCTTGTGCGCAACAGCCAATCAGGGCTCTCAAGCGTGCTTTCCATTTTCTGGCAGCACTCGTCTTCCTTTCACAGCACGGGTTTTTAGCGCGCCTTGCCTGAGCCCTTCCCTTCCATTTCTTTCACTCTATATCCATCTTCAGCAGTGTTTTATGTCTTGCTGCAACTCCACATTGCATAGTCTTGCTGGACTTGTCTCTCCCATGGACAAGTTTTCTCCATCCATGAACGGGGTAGGCTCTGTCCAGGCTGTCTTTTTTTTTTTTTTTTTTTTTTTTTTTTTTCTTCTTTCCTAGGCTTAGCCCTCCTCACCAGTCCCTCTCAGCTCCTGGTCATACATATGCACAGACCCAGGGAGTCTCGTTCCTGTCCCTCCCACGCTATCTTTAACTATGCCTGTGTTTCCTCTGCAAAAAGTGGCCCATATGTTAGACCTCAGCTTGCTGCCCAGATTGCAGCCCTTCTCACAGGAGCCTCCCGCTGCCCGGGACGAGAGTATACCCCCCTCCTTCAGAGTGGGCTTTTGCTATTTCTCAATCAGTAACTGACCTAACCAAGGTATCTCAGACCCTGGTGCAGGTCCTTGAACGTTTGTCTAACATTTCAGACACCTCTAGTGCTCCGATCGTTTCTCAAATCTAATTGCAGGCACCCATCCGTCACCCTCAGCATGGGAGATCAAGGATAAGGTCCAAGAAGTGGGCACACACCAGTTCCTCGTCTGGTTCTCCTTCTACATCCTCCAGGATGTCTTCAGTATCCCACTCCTCCCCGGAGTCCGATCTAGATTTCCAGTCAGAATCTGATTCCAACACGGAACAATCTTCCAAGCTCCAAGATTTGGTCGACAGCCTTATATCGGCAGTTAATCAGTAAATATTAAGGACGAGGAGTGTCCTACCTCGGAACACTCGGTCTCATTCAAAAAGTCAAAACGCCCTCCCCAGGTTTTTTCCAATCACAAGAAGTTTGAGGGAATCTTTGCCAAACAGTGGGAGCACCAGGAAAATCGCTTCTCAGGTAGAAGGCAGTTGGATATCTTGTATCCCTTTTGGTCCTTATTTCCTCAGCAAAATGGGTAGAATCCTCAGCTGTGGACTGCCCCATCTCTTCCCTGTGCTTCTGTCCCACCTTTGCTTCCACATGGGTAGCCAAGCCAAGTCTGTTTCCACCTGGGCAAAATTTCTTCAGGAGGGCATTTTATCAGCTGCCTCACCAGACGAACTGGTGAATCATGTGGATCAGATTGCCCGCACAGGTAAAAATTTGCTTACCGTGTCTTTGGAAGCCTCCAACTGCTCTGCCCATGTTACCAGCAATATTGTAGCCATTCGCAGAATCCTCTGGCTCAAATCCTGAAATTCAAACCCCAACGTCCAAGAAGTCCCTTATAAATCTCCCCTTCTAGGGATCACATCTACTTGGGTCTAAGCCGGATCAGCTCATTTCAGACACCACCAGTGCTAAGAGTACCTCTCTTACCCAGCCTAAGCCTAAACATCCATTTACCAGGAGACGTTCTCTTCAGTTTTTCCCCTTTCGTCACACTTCCTCCTCTGGGACCTCCTGTCAGCGAGACCGGTCTCATGCTCAGAGAGAGAAGGAATCAGTCCTTGAAACCAGCCCTGGCATGGTGCCCAAAGGGCCACTCTGTCAAGTCCTCAGGGTTCCGTACCAATAGATTCTTTTTTGCATGACAGATCACCCCCACCTGGGAATCCTCTTGGGGTGGGTGGCCGCCGCCTTCTCTTTCGGGGTGCGTGGCTCTTCGTACTCGACGACACCTGGGTCAGGGAGATCGTTATCACAGGTTAGCCCAGAGTGTGTACCAAGGTCATGGTGGCCATCATGGCAATAAAGATACCTTGAATTCTACCACAGCAGCGCAGTCTCTTATTGCACTACCAGCCTTCTCTTTGTACCAAGTCCTTGGACCTCGTGCAGACTGCTGCAGCTGTTTTATGCGATTATAGGTGTTGTGACTCTCACAACCCTATCAGGTGAGCCTAACACTTGCTGTGCACTCATCTACTTTCCATACAGACCTACGCATTGGAAGCGACCTGTCTCCCCCTTTTCTTTTCATGGTGGCCATCATGGCAGTTCCCTGCTTCAAGAAGGTAGTAATCATTCCCTACCTGGACAACCTCCTGAGCAAGGGCCCGTCCTTCTTAGACTGTTGCGAAAGTGTTCAGATCACCTTGGACACTTTCCCATCTAGGCTGGGTGATCAACACAGCGAAATAGTCTCTGATCCCGAGCCAGCTCCTTTTATTCCTAGACACGTTATTCAATACAGCTCACGCCAAAGTTCTCCCAGAGGAAAAGATCTTTGCATTCCATCTGGGAATTTGTTCCCTAAGAAGCCCATCCTCTCTCTCTCTCTTTGACTCTGCATGAGAGTTCTGGGGAAGATGATTGCCACGATGGAAGCTGACGCTTTCGCCCAACTCCATACCAGTCCCCTTCAGTTAGTCCATCTGTCAGCTTGGGACTAAAGGATTTCTTCTCTGGGTATCCCCATACTCTTGCCTCTTCAAGTGAGGCAGTTCTATGCATGGTGGAGTCTCACCCTCTACATTCGGCACTGGAGATCATTCCTCCCTCTCCGTTGGCAAATTGTCACAACGAACGCCAGTCTCCTTCGATAGGGAGTGGTCTTCTTTCACCACATAGGCCAGAGTTGCTGGAACTCTCGGGAAGCCTCCCTTCCCGTCAGTCTCCTGGAAATCAGAGCCATCTACCTCTCTCTCCTCCACTGGCAGGGCCTTCTATTCAATCAGAAAATGCCACGGCTGTGGCATATATAAACCATCGGGGGGGGGGGGGGGGGGGACACGCAGCTGGTCAGTCACATTAAAGGTCTCTCAAATTCTGGCTTGGGTTGAGCGGCACGTGCTAGCAATATCAGCGGTCCATGTTCCAGGCATGGATAACTGGGCCGCCAACTTACTAAGTTGGCAGGGTCTCTTAGGCAAGTGGTTACTCAAACCCTCTATGTTCATCCAGATTCTGTCAGAGGTGGGGCACTCCCAATGTCGATCTGATGGTGTCTTGGATGAATCACAAAGTCCCTCGTTTTGTGGCCAGGTCTTGCGACCCTCTGGAGATCAGTTACAATGACCTGGTCATTCCATGGTCTCAGTTTCAACTTCTGTACCTCTTTCCACCCCTTCCCCTGATTTCCAGACCCGTCTAGAAGATCAAGGTGGAAGTGTTCCAGCCATCCTAGTGGCTCCAGACTGGCCCAAAAGAGTCTGGTATGCAGAGTTAGTCAACCTGCTTGCAGAGGTACCCTTTAAACTCCCAGACCTACTTTCTCAGGGTCCCTTCTTCCATCAGAATTCTCAGTTTCTCAATTTAATGGCATGACTATTGAAGGCGCAGTCCTGAGAGATGCAGGCTTCTCATCTCAAGTCATACAGACTATGATCAGGGCGAGAAAACTCACATCTTCATGCATTTATCATCGGTCTTGGAAGGCCTTGTTTTGCTGGTGCGACGAGTCGTACAGCTCCCAATATTTTTCCCTTCCATCTATCCTGGCATTCTTACAATCAGGGCTAGAGTCCAGTTTGTCTCTTAGTACTCGCAAGGGTCAGTTCTCCGCACTCTCAATTCTGACCCTCAACAAAATTTGGCTTCTCTTCCCCAGATCAAGACCTTCCTTCAGGGAGTTGCTTGTCTAGCACCTCCATATCTTTCCCCTGTGGACCAGTGGGACCTTAACCTAGCTTTGACCATTTGAGGGATCAGATTCAAGACACCTTGGCTTCTCTCCTGGAAGGTTGCCTTTTTGTTTGCGATCGCTTCCATCAGACAAGTCTCAGTTAGCGGCTCTCTTGCCGCTCCCCCTTCCTCATTTTCTATCAGGACAAGGTGGTCGTTCGTGCGGTACCTTCATTCTTCCCTAAGGTGGTATCCCCTTTCCAGATCAACAAGGATATTGTCCTTCCTTCTGCCCATACCCTGTTAATCCCCTGGATAGGTCTGTCCACAAACTGGACCTAGTCAGAGCGCTGCGTTTCTACCTTTCAAGAACAGCATTCTTCAGACATTCGGACTTGTTCGTTATTCCTGATGGCCACCGGAAGGGACTACCTTCCTCCAATTCTATCTCCCATTGGATCCGCTTGGCTATAGTTATGTCAAGGATAGACCACCCTTTCCAGAAGTGATGGCTCGCTCCAACCGTGTTGTGGAGGCCTCCTGGGCCGTTCACAACCAGGCTTCTGCAACCCAGATTTGCAAGGCCGCTACCTGGTCATCTCTGCATACATTTGCAAGATTCAATATGGTGCATACCTGTGCTTCGGCTGATGCTGGCCTAGGTAGAAAGATGTTGCAAGCGGTGGTTGTCCGTCACTCGACCTGATTTAAGCGCTTTTTTTTCTGTCCCCTCCCATGGGACTGCTTTAGGATGTCCCATGGTGTCCCCCAATGAAGCGATTAAGAAAGAAGAATTTTTGATATTTACCGTAACATTTTTTCTTGAAGCCTTCGTTGGGGAACACAGCACCCTCCTTGGTTTTTGTGTCTATGTTCGGCCTGTGTATCTCGGGTGCTTCTCACAAAATTAGAATATCAAAAAGTTAATTTATTTCAGTTCTTCAATACAAAAAGTGAAACTCGTACATAGATCACTCTGTTTGTACTGACTCTATTTCAAGTGTTTATTTCTGTTAATGATTATGGCTTACAGCCAATGAAAACCGAAAAGTAATTATCTCAGTAAATTAGAATAAATAACAAAGAACACCTGCAGAGGCTTCCTAAGCGTTTAAAAAGGTTTCTTAGTCTGTTTCAGTAGGCTCCACAATCATAGGAAAGAATGCTTACTTGTCAGATGTTCAGAAGGCAGTCATTGACACACTCCACAAGGAGCGTAAGCCACAAAAGCTCATTGCTAAAGAAGCTGGCTGCTGTATCCAAGCATATTAATGGAAAGTTGAGTGGATAGAAAAAGGTGCACAATCAACCGGGATAACCACAGACTTGAAAGGGTTGTTAAGAAAAGGCCATTCAAAAATTTGGGTGAGAGTCACAAGGAGGGAGGAATGCTGCTAAAGTCATTACTTTAAGAGCCACCACACACAGACGTATCCAGGACATGGGCTACAAGTGTCGCAATCCTTGTGTCAAGCCACTCATGACCAATAGACAACTCCAGAAGCGTCTTACCTGGGCCAAGGAGAAAAAGAATTGGACTGTTGCTCAGTGGTCCAAGGTGTTATTTTCAGATGAAAGTACATTTTGCATTTCATTTGGAAATCAAGGTCCCAGAGTCTGGAGGAAGAGTGAAGAGGTACACAATCCAAGCAGCTTGTGATCTAGTGTGAAGTTTCCACAATCACTGATGGTTTGGGAGCCACGTCATCTGTGGTGTAATGGTGTAGGTCCACTGTGTTTTATCAAGACCAAAGTCAGCGCAGCCGACTACCAGGAAATTTTAGAGCACTTCATGCTTCCTTCTGCCGACAAGTTTTCTGGAGATGTAAATTTCATTCTGCATCAGGACTTGGCACCTGTCCACACTGCCAAAAGTACCAATACCTGGTTTAAAAACAACAGCATCACTGTGCTTGATTGGCCATCAAAGTCGCCTGACCTTAACCTCATAGAGAATATGACGTATTGTAAAGAGGAAGATGAGAGACACCAGACTCAACAATGCAGATGATGCTATCAAAGCATCCTGGGCTTCCATAACACCTCAGCAGTGCCACAGGCTCATTGCCTCCATGCCGCATTGATACAGTAATAGATGCAAAAGGAGCCCCAATCAAGTATTGAGTACATTTACTGAACATTAGAGTTGAGCGACTTTAGTCGGATCGGGTTTCATGAAACAAAATTTGTTTCAGATGAAACTGGTCCGACTAGGGCAAGAAAAGTCGGAGTTTCGTACGAAATCCGACCCCAATGCAAGTCAATGGGGAATAAAAGTCGGCCTTGAGCGGATGACATTCATCCACTCAATGCCGACTTTTATTCCCCATTGACTTGCATTGGGGTCGGGTTTCGGACGAAACTCCGACTGTTTTTGCCCTAGTCGGACCAGTTTCATCTGAAACAAATTTTGTTTCATGAAACCCGATCCGACTAAAGTTGCTCAACTCTACTGAACATACATTTCAGTAGGCCAACATTTTGGATTCTAAAATAATTTTTCAAGCTGGTGTTGTAAACTATTCTAATTTACTGAGATAATGACTTTTGGGGTTTCACTGGCTGTAAGCCATAATCATCAACATTTACAGAAATAAACACTTATAATATATGAGTTTCACTTTTAGTATTGAAGAACTGAAATAAATTGACTTTTTGATATTCTAATTTTATTAGAAGCACCTGTGTTTCTTGTTGCTTCTTTTACTGCTTTTTTCTTTAATACTGACGAGCTTTGTGCCAGTCGGTGGGTGTATACTGCTGAGGAGAAGCTAACTTTTTTGCCTAGTGTCAGCCTCCTAGCGACAGCAGAATACACCCATGGTTACCTCTGTTCCCCAATGAAGGCTACAAGAAAGAATTTTTACCATACGTACCAAAAATCTTTCTTTGTGCAATGTATCCCAAGTACGCCCAAAATGCTTAATTTTTATAAGGGCTAATAGGAAAAAATGGACCTCACAGTTTGTTGTACAATTTGTCCTGAGGGCGCCAATACCCTACATGTAATCCACACCTACTTTTAAGGCAAAGTGCAAAACTCTGAAGGGAAGGAGCGCCATACTATAGTGCAGATTTTACTGTTCTGGTTTGCTGGTGCCATGATCCTCTGGCGGAGAGTTCCTGAGGTTCCAAAACTGCAAAATCCCTCCCATAAGTGACCCCATTTTATGAACTACAACACTCAGTTAATTAGTCTAAGGGTGCAGTGATCATATTGACACCACAGGTGGATCACAGGATTTAATGCCATTGAGCAGCGATGAAAAAAATGTTTACCACAAAAATCTTGTTTTGGTCCCAAAGTTTACATTTTCACAAGGAAAAATGGCACCAAAATTTGTCACACAATTTCTGTTTAATGTGGAAATACCCTATATGTGGTTGTACAGTACTGCTAGCCACACGGTGAGCCTCGGCAGGGTCGGAGCACTATTTGCTTTGTGGAGTACAGATTTTCCTAGAATAATTTGCAGACTTCATATACAGAGTCTCTAAGTGCTAGCAAAGCAGAATCCCACTCTCAAGTGACCCCACTTTGGAAATTATACCCCCTTGGAAATTTTTCTGCAGGTGTAGTGATGATTTTGACTCTATGGGTATTTTCCAGAAACAAGCAGCTGTGGATGATGAGTGAAAATTGCAAATCTGCTATTGTAGTGCCCAATACATTGTGTCCAGCTCGTGCTTCGGCACTCGTAAATTAAGAGGGCTCTCATCACTACAGAAATGCTGAGCATGTGGGGACGCTAAATGTGGTTTAGACACACTGTGGGGCTCAAAAGGGAGGGGGCATTTGGACTTTGTAGTGCAGACTTTTCTGGATTTCTTTTAAGAGGCAAGGAGCATAGTGCTTTTCCAGAGCCTGTGTACTACCAGTAATGTGTAAGCCCCCTATATTTCCGATTACAGAGCTGAGTGAAGACTTGCTTTTTATTTGTGGATTGAGTTGAAGCTTTTATTGGGAACACTTTACGTAACGTTTGGGAATCAGGCGCTCTACGCTGAGAACTTACTTTGGGGTTTCCATCTAAATCTCCGAATTACAGGATTCAGATAAAACCAACACACAACCATTTGCATATGGGGAGAAAGCTGTATATGGATTTTTATATCTATATTTTGGAATAAAAAGTTATTATCCTGGAAGCTGGAACTTTTTTTTTTTTTCTACAATCAACTGTCGTTTGGATCCAGACGAGGTTCCATGCTCCGGTTGTGGTTGGTGAGCTGGCTAGGGCTTTTTTTCAGCCCGCTTTTTATATGTGTGTTTATTCAGATAAAATCCCTGAGGGATTCATTCATTATAATGAGGCAGCAGAGTTACTCTGGACTCCGTCTGGCCTCTGTTCAGCGATGTCCTTCCTTTCAGAGGTGCCCAAAACTGTGGCCGACTGCACTTTTATGCAATCCTAAAAAGATGGACACCGCCGGATCACAGGTCAGACAGCGTCCACAGTGCCTCCATCTGCCTCATTGCAGGGAATCTTCCTCCAGAGGTCCCGTCTGAATCACGTATTTCAGACATATACACCGAAATGCCGATGCAAGCACTCAGCGTAGAGTGCAGGATAAATGTGCGCTGAGCCTTACTGTGATCTTTGGGAGGCAGAATGAAGAAGTCAACAGCAGGCGAAGAATTGGTTTTATTTTTTACGCTGCTCCTCGTGTGGTATAAGTGATTACCCAACTTTATTCTTCGGGTCAGTGCAATTACAGCGATCCCAGATTCTCATCAGTTTTCTTTGTTTTTTCTTTTTTGTATTCCCAAATTTTGAGAACTATAATTTCTCCATATTTCTGCCGACAGTCATGTGAGGGCTTATTTTTTGTAGGTCAAGTTGATATTTTTATTTCATACCCCTTTTGGGCACATGCCATTTTTTTTATTGCTTTTTATTCTGATTTTTGGGAGGCAGAATGAACAAAAAACAACAGTTCAGGATTTGTTGTTTTTTTTTTTTCGTGGCACATGTGGTAAAATTGATAAGGCAACTTAATTCTTTGGATCAGTACAATTACATCAATACCACATTCATATTTTTTTATGTTTTGACACTTTTAGACAAAAAATATTTTATAGAAAGCATTATTTTTGCATTGCTTTATTCTAAGAGCTATTATACATTTTTCCACTGATGGAGATGTATAGCGTGTTCTTTTTTTTATTTTTCAGGACGAGATTACGTTTTCATTGTTACCGTGTTTATTTATATTTGCCTTTTTTTATCTCGTTTTATTCCACTTTTTGTTTGGCAGAATAATGAAAAAGCAATTTGTTTTGCACTTTTTTTTTTCCTGTGTTTACTGAAGGTGTTAACTAGTGGGACAGTTTTATATCTTTCCGTATGTGGCCATACCAAATGTGTACTTTTTTCATAAAAATATTTATTTATGGGTACAATATTTTATTATCATTATTTTGTGATTTATTTTGTAATTTTTTTTTTTTTTCTTAGATATACTTAGCGCCACTATCGGACTATGACTTTTACAGCTTTGATCGCAGTTATAAAGCATAGCAATGCACGAGTATTGCTACGCATTAGAACTTTCAGTTCAGCACTGACACAAGTTAGTTAGATCATGCACTACCCATATACTATACTTTTTGGTATTTTTTACATGGCTGTTAGCCTGCATAGGCCTTACCACCCACAATAATCTCACTTCCCCAAGCTTATGAGATCAGATTGCTTATTCATTATGTCATGTTGTTGTTGTGTATTGTTTCTTGATTATCATGGTTAGAGGGGGTTGTACCTGTAATAGAAATGACCTGTCCTTAGGATAAGGCATAAATACCAGATCGGTTGGCATCCAGCTACCACTATCCCACCAATCAGCTGTTATCTGGTGCGGCCAAATATAAACATTGAACTGAGCTGAATAGTGCAGCTTGGTTTAATATGTAGCAGCTGCTACCGAGTGCTGCAGATTGGATAGAAGCGTTGTTCTCTGCAGCAGCCACTGCACATTGTATGGATGTATGCATTTCAGATTTTTTCAGTGTTTACATCCGGCTGCCACTGAACCTAATAACTGGAAAATCATTCTAACTGCTATACCGATGCCTCTACCCGGTGCCAGCGATTGTGTTGGTTGCCTATCCGCTACAGGGTCCAATATAAACTTATACACAGGTTTTCACTACGCTACATCTCCTCCTTCGTCTCAGTCTACCACCCTACCCGTACCCTCCGTTCTGCTAATGACCTAAGACTAGCATCCTCAATGATTTGAACCTTCCAATCCCGTCTCCAAGACTGCTTACAAGCTGTGCTACTTCTCTGGAATGCACTACCAGGATAATGTGATTAATTCCAATTACTCACAGTTTTAAGCGTGTCCTAAAAGCGCATTTCTTCAGACTGGCGTATCGCCTAACTTCACTTATGCAACTATTCCAGTTTTGCCCATATAAAACTTTATCCCAAATCTGGTCCTCTGTAGCATCTGTTACACACTCTGCATGCAGACTCCTCCACAGCCCTGCCTCACTACTAAGCATGTACATAAAATGCAGCACAGATTCATCTCTACTAAACCTCTGACCCCACAGCACTGCCTCTCTACTGAGCATGTACAAAAAGTGCAGCACAGATTAATCTCTACTAAACCTCTGACACCACAGCACTGCCTCACTATTGAGCATGTACATAAAGTGCAGCACAGATTCATCTCTACTAAACCTCTTACTCCACAGCTCTGCCTCACTACTGAGCATGTACATAAATTGCAGCACGGATTCATCTCCACTATGACTCCACAGCACTGGTTACTACTGAGCATGTACATAAAGTGCAGCACAGATTCATCTCTACTAAACCTCTGACTCCACAGCACTGCCTCACTATTGAGCTTGTACATAAAGTGCAGCACAGATTCATCTCTACTAAACCTCTGACTCCACAGCTCTGCCTCACTACTGAGCATGTACATAAAGTGCAGCACAGATTCATCTCCACTACGACTCCACAGCACTGCCTCACTACTGAGCTGGTACATAAAGTGCAGCCCAGATTCATCTCTACTAAACCTCTGACTCCACAGCACTGCCTCACTGCTGAGCATGTACATAAAGTGAAGCACAGATTCATTTCTACTAAACCTCTGACTCCACAGCACTGCCTCACTACTGAGCATGTACATAAAGTGCAGCACAGATTCATCTCTACTAAACCTCTGACTCCACAGCACTGCCTCACTGCTGAGCATGTACATAAAGTGAAGCACAGATTCATTTCTACTAAACCTCTGACTCCACAGCACTGCCTCACTGCTGAGCATGTACATAAAGTGAAGCACAGATTCATTTCTACTAAACCTCTGACTCCACAGCACTGCCTCACTACTGAGCATGTACATAAAGTGCAGAACAGATTCATCTCTACTAAACCTGTGACTCCACAGCACTGCCTCACTACTGAGCGTGTACATAAAGTGCAGCCCAGATTCATCTCTACTAAACCTCTGACTCCACAGCACTGCCTCACTGCTGAGCATGTACATAAAGTGAAGCACAGATTCATTTCTACTAAACCTCTGACTCCACAGCACTGCCTCACTACTGAGCATGTACATAAAGTGCAGCCCAGATTCATCTCTACTAAACCTCTGACTCCACAGCACTGCCTCACTGCTGAGCATGTACATAAAGTGAAGCACAGATTCATTTCTACTAAACCTCTGACTCCACAGCACTGCCTCACTACTGAGCATGTACATAAAGTGCAGCACAGATTCATCAATACTAAACCTCTGACCCCTCAGCCCTGCCTCACTACTGAGCATGTACATAAAGTGCAGCACAGATTCATCTCCACTACGACTCCACAACACTGCCTCACTACTGAGCATGTACATAAAGTCCAGCACAGATTCATCTCCACTACGACTCCACAGCACTGCCTCACTACTGAGCTTGTACATAAAGTGCAGCACAGATTCATCTCACCTGACTCCACAGCACAGCCTCACTACTGAGTATGTACATAAAGTGCAGCACAGATTCATGTCACCAGACTCCACAGCCCTGCCTCACTACTGAGCATGTACATAAAGTGCAGCACAGATTCATCAGTACTAAACCTCTGACCCCACTGCCCTGCCTCACTACTGAGCATGTACATAAAGTGAAGCACAGATTCATCTCTACTAAAAATCGAGATCCGTACATCAGGAACAGAACAGACATTCATAGGGCAGCTCACAACTTTCCCAAATTCTTATGGAAACATTTACAGCACATCTAGCATTGTCCTACTTACCCAATGTATTATATATTTTAGGTGTCTGTCCTTTTTATACCGACTCCTCCAAAATCGACACCCGACTCCACAGTCCTGCTATATACATCCCGTGTATCTGAATACCCTATTGTTCTGATGTCTGGACCGGTACAATACAAGCTCTTTTTACCATTTACCTTTCATGTCTCCCCTATATCCTCATAGATTGTAAGCTTACAATGTAATGTCTTTTATTGGCTGTACAAGTCCCCTGTGAAATGTAAAGTGCTGCCGAATACGTTGGTGCTATAGAAATAAAAATATAGAATTTTCTCCTACGCCTCATTGGGGGACACAGAGACAGTGGGTGTTATGCTGCTTGCCACTAGGAGGACACAAAGTAAACCAGAAAAAAAGTTAACTCCTCCCCTGTAGTATACTCCCTCTCGCTGGATGAGATTTCCCCAGTTCTTGCTTAGTGTCTGTAGGAGGCACTTGGGTCTGGCTTCAGACCCCACCGTTTTTATTTTATTTTTGAATTTTTCTGTAAATTTTTATCTTTTAAATAACGGAGTGAAGGGGGCGACAGTTCCTTTCTACGGCCCGCTCTCCCCCCGAACCAACAACAGGCAAGCACGCGGAGTATAACTCCTTGTACACTTTCCTGCGACGATTGGGGCTGATTCCTCTGGCGATGATCCTTACGGTCCTGGTAATCCTCGGATACAAGGGATACAGCGCTTTCGAATGCCCTGAATCAGCCCCATAGCTCTCCATCCCCCTGCCATAGGGAAGATCGATTGAGCACACCCCTTTAAGAACTCCTCCAGCTCTGCTACATCAGCCCAGGAGGATGAGAAGACATGCTTTGATGGCCCCGGACAGCGTGGCCTGCCGAGCACTGGAATGGAGGTATGGGGTCGGGTTCTGGTCCCTGGGAGAAGCGCTGACTTAGCGCCAGCAGCAGTGAACCAGCGCTCCATCGCGATTTGAATAGTGCTGCCCACGCTAGCTCCGCCCCCGGTGCCTACCGTGGGTAGGCCAAAAATTTAGTCCGTGGCTTTTCCGGCCTACTAGGTCGCAATTTGAATAGCGCCGCATATGCTAACGTCAACGCCCCCTCCTCTTGGCGCCTCTCTTTCCTTACGAGACGCGCAATCCTAATCTCGGGAGCCATGTCTTTAACCTCAGCCTGCTCTGGACACGAGCTGTGAGGCGCGCACTCTGCTGGATACCGGGTGACACCACAGGGCCACCGCTATTCCTCCCGGGGGACATAGCACAGGACCGGGGGTAAGCTGCATCTGCCCTCAGATTAAAGCTTAACCCCTTCCCAGCACATTCCCTGCAGTTGCAGACAGATTCTGCCGTTAACCCTTTCAGGAGCGCTATGTCTCAATCTAAGGAGGCTAAACGGGCTGCTAAGAAGCACACTGCGTTTTTTACCGTGTGTACTACTTCCAAGTCTGCCTTACCCAGTGCACGGAGGATGACCCGGCCTGCGCTCAAACGCCCCTCGCAGCCGCTGCTGACGGGCTTCCTGCATTTAGTACCCCTGAGGGGGCTGCGTCCCTGTCACGGTCGGTGGAGTCTCTGACCCAGGCTATATTCTCCCTCCGGGAGGACTCTTTAGGTCAGAAAGCGTCCTTACCTGCCGAGGAGGGCAGTGGCGTCGGCCGGGAACCGTCCACCAGCAGGGGCCGTACTCGTTCAAGAGATGGTCAGGTCTCTAGAAAGCGGACACATGACGTGTCCCCTAGTCCCGTTCACGCCTCAGCATCGGTGACTCCTGTCTCTCGCTCTCCCTCTCCTGAGGTTCTCAGCGAGTGCGACTCTGAATTCGAATCTGACACGTCAGCCCCTCAGAATCCTCCAACTGACCAAGAGTCGCTTGATTCTCTTATATTATCAGTCAACAGGATTCTGAAGTTGGATGAGGAAAATATTCCCGCTCCAGCACACCCTATCTCATTTAAGAAGACCAAGCGTGTGCGCAGGTTAAATACCAGCCACCCGGAGTTTAAGGAAATTGTCCAGAAACATAGGGATCGGCCACATAAGTGGTTCACAGGGCAAAAGTCTACTGAGGCTAAATACCCTTTTGATCCAGACCTAATGAAGGATTGGTTACAGTCCCCTCCGGTAGACCCTCCTATATCACGTCTTGCTTCTAAAACGCTCCTATCCATGTCTGATGGCTCCTCAGTCAGAAATCCCTCCGATCGTCATATTGACTTCCTTGCCCGCTCAGTTTTTGAAGCTTCAGGAGCGGCGCTTTTTCCATCTTTTGCGGCAATTTGGGTCACTAAGGCAATGGCCGCTTGGGTAGAAGTCTTGATTACTTCCTTCCAGGGCCCCAATCTTCCTCCAGAGGCAACCTCTGTCGCCAGGCAGATAATTTGCGCAGGGGACTTTGTACTGGACGCTTTTGATGCCGCCAATTGCGCTGCTCAAACTGCCGCTAATGCGATTTCCATTAGAAGAGCCCTATGGCTCTGCGACTGGCGTGCGGATGCCACATCTAAAAGATCGTTGACTTCTCCCCCTTTCAAACTGGTCCTCTCTTTGGAGAGAAGCTGGACCAGCTCATTGCTGATACAACCGGAGGAAATGTAAATTCCTTCCTCAACAAAAGGCTTTTCAGCCGTTTCGCAACCAACAGCTGACGTGTTTTCGATCTTTTCGCGACAATTCCGGTTGGTCTTTCTCTACCTTCTCTTCCGGATCAAGTCGGTCCCCGCGTGGAGACAGAGGCTCCCAGACCTAACCGCTCTTGGAAACCCAGGCCTAGGGCATCTGGATCTAGGGGAGCCAGATCTCGTCTTCTACCCAATGTCTTGTTGCGGTATTCGGCGGACACCGACAAAGTAGGCGGTCACCTACTTTTCTTCAGCCACACCTGGCTCGCGGTCGTCCACGACAAGTCAGTCAGGGAGCTGGTGTCCTCCGGATACAAGATAGAATTTTCTTCTCCCCCCTCCAACTCTGTTTTTCCCTTCCTCTCCCCGAAGAAAAAGACAATAGCCTTCCTTCGGGCTGTTCAGGCTCTGCTAAGGGACGGAGTCATCATTCCGGCCCCTCATCACGAAAGGTTCAGGGGATTTTATTCAAACCTTTTTGTGGTTTCAAAAAAAGCTGGAACAATGCAGCCCATTCTCGATCTCAAACTGTTAAATCAGTTTGTCAAGGTACGGCGATTCCGAATGGAATCTCTTCGATCAGTTGTCGCTTCCATGGAAAAAGGAGAGTTCCTAGCATCAATTGACATCAAGGACGCTTACCTTCACATTACGATCTGCCCGTCCCACCAGCAGTTCTTGAGTTTTGCAATTCACAAGGAACACTTCCAGTTTGTTGCCTTGCCCTTCGGACTCGCACCGCCCCCAGGGTCTTTACCAAGGTCATGGCGGCTGTCATGGCCATTCTCCACTCTCGGGGAGTAGTGGTGTTACCGTATCTGGATGACCTGCTCATCGAGGGTCCGTCCCTTCCAGCCTGCGAGGAATCCGTGGATATAACAGTAAATACACTTTCTCGCCCGGGGTGGAAGATAAACTTCGAAAAGTCTTTCCCAACACCGGCTCAGCAGATTTCCTTTTTAGGAATGATCTTGGACGCTTCCCGCGGGTTGGTCATTCTCCTTCCAGAGAAAACTCAAGCCTTACAACAGGCAGCGCGGACTCTTTCCCGACCGGTTTCTCGCTCCATTCGTTTCAGCGTGAGAGTTCTCGGAAAGATGGTGGCTGCGATGGAAGCAGTTCCATTTGTACAGTTCCATCTCTGTCCCTTACAACATGCGTTGCTGTTAGCTTGGGACAAGAACCCGTTCTACCTGGATCGTTGGATCCTTCTGTCCCTGCGGGTCAGGCAAGCCCTCAGGTGGTGGACACTGAGGTCCTCCCTGAATTAAGGGAGGTCTTTTTGCCCAGTAAGATGGTTGGTAGTAACCACCGACGCATGTCTTCTCGGCTGGGGTGCGGTCTTTTGTCACCACATGGTACTGCGTCGTTGGTCAACCCACGAGTCACGTCTCCCCATCAACATTTTGGAGATACGAGTGATCAGATTAGCTCTATGGAGTTACCACCATCTCCTCGCAGGTCACCCCATCAGGACCCCTTCTGCTATTCAGATGCCCTGGTCATACTGCCAGAGGGGCATAGGAGGGGTCTAGCCGCTTCAAATGCAACGCTAGCCAGGTAGATTCGCTTGGCGATTCAGGAATCCTACCGTGTCAGGAACGCGCCTGTCCCAGTAGGGATTTAGGCGCACTCTACCCGCTCAGTGGGTGCCTCTTGGGCCATTCGGTACCAGGCCTCGGAAGAATAGGTCTGCAAGGCTGAGACTTGGTCCAGTCTGCATACTTTTACAAAACATTACCAAATTCATTTTCTGGCCTCTGCAGATGCAGCTCTCGGCAGACGCATCCTGCAATCGGCAGTACCTCAGTGATGACTCAGTGGTACATGGGGTATTAGCAGACGTATGCTCCCCACCCAGGGACAGCTTTAGGACGTCCCACTGTCTCTGTGTCCCCCAATGAGGCGTAGGAGAAATAGGGATTTTTGTGTACTCACGGTAAAATCCTTTTCTCCGAGCCATTCATTGGGGGACACAGCATCCACCCTGTTTAGCCTACTGGCTCATTGTAGCATTCATAGGTTGTGACATAGTTATGGTTATTGTTGACTGTTTAAGCTCCTAATGCTTTTTTCACCAAAGTGGAGAAATCTCATCCAGCGAGAGGGTGTATACTGCAGGGGAGGAGTTAACTTTTTTTCTGGTTTACTTAGTGTCCTAGTGGCAAGCAGCATAACACCCACTGTCTCTGTGTCCCCCAATGAATGGCTCGGAGAAAAGGATTTTACGGTGAGTACACAAAAATCCCTATTTTCCTCTCCGTTCCGAAGAACAAACTGGTTTCTAATTTTATAGTGTTCATGTCCATGCCCAGTTTTGCAGTCCGAGTGACCGGTTATCTAGGCAAAGAATATGTGCCACTTACAGTGATCCATCCAGAATACAGTTTGTATCTGACCAGCCTCATTTCCCCTGCACTTCTTCTCCAAGCTACCTCTGCTAGCAGCCTGGAAGAGAGCACAGTTCGGACCAGCAGCGCAGCCATGCTATTGGTCCGAACTGTCAATTATCAGGAGCACTCTGCCTCCTAGGACCCAGGTACCTGTGAGCGGTGTGCTCTTGATTCATCTTGCATAACCCCTTTAGAAACACCCATTATAGTGTGAATAACCTATATGTCATCTTTGCTGATAACACTTCACTTGACCTCGGCAGACAGGTAGAATATTTTATGGTCAGGTGATAAGTCAGCATGGAGCATGTAAGAGAACACTGATGTCATTATATTTCAACATTATCTGTTTTGGATTATGCACTGAGATTTTTACTTTCAGGACCAAGAGACCCTTCTGTTCTTACTTTTTTATGTAATGTGGATTCTGTGTTACTGACAGGTATTAAGTGAAGCAGTGGGAGCCCTTATGTATCACACAATCTCCCTTTCTAGAGAGGATTTGGAGAAATTTAAAGCCCTACGCATTATTATACGAATTGGAAGTGGTTATGACAATATTGATATCAAGTCTGCAGCTGACTTAGGTAAGTGTTCTAGGTAAATTAGAACGAGATGAGTTTGTTGGAGACAGTCTTTACGGACAAAATGTAGTTTTTTTTCTCTTTAAGGGATTGCAGTCTGTAATGTTCCCTCGTCGTCAGTAGAAGAGACTGCGGATTCTACACTCTGCCACATCTTGAATCTCTATCGGCGTGTTACATGGCTGCACCAGGCTATGAGAGAAGGGAATCGTGCAGCCAGTGTGGAACAGATCAGAGAGGTTGCAGGAGGCGCCGCCAGAATCCGTGGGGAGACTTTGGGCATTATTGGACTTGGTAACGCTCAGTCTAATAGAAACACAGGACCTAATTCATTAATGCGTTTGTTCCTTTTTTTGTGTGCAGTTTTCCAGTCTTTCGATTGTTTTTCATTTTGGCCTGTTTTGTGTTTGTCGGGGGGGTTTTTTGCTTGTCATTGTGGGCGGTGTTTGGAGTTTCCAGATGTTTTCAATGACTCATCAATTGCGACTTTATAAAAAGTTGCAAATCCACTCCAGTACTTTTCTCCAGGAGTGATTTTCTCTGTCTAAAATTTTTGTGCAAATTTTGTGACATTCTAAGCTGAAAATGTAACTTTTTGTACTGAAAAAGATAAATGAAAGGTTTTTTTCACACAATGAACCACATGCAACTTTTTCAGGGATTTGGTGCAAAAATTATGAATTGTGACAAGACCAAAAAAACACGCAAATGATGAATCTCACCCAAAGATGTTAAGCAGAAAAAATCATTAAAAGGTGATTTTCAGTTTGACAGCTTCTTAGATGGTCTTATATCAGGCGATGTTCTGTTTTGTCTTGATTTGCAGGCAGGGTTGGACAAGCAGTTGCTTTACGTGCCAAGGCCTTTGGTTTCACAGTCATATTTTATGACCCCTATCTTGCTGATGGAGTTGAACGTTCCCTGGGCTTACAGCGGATGGCGACACTTCAGGATCTGCTTATGCACAGTGACTGCATAACTTTACACTGCAGTTTGAATGAGCACAACCATCACCTCATCAATGATTTTACCATAAAACAGGTGTGTAATGGCTGCTTATTGTATGGTGACTTACATAATATACCACAGGGAGGATGTTTACACATTTAGGGTGCCAAGCAGTTAAGATCTGCTCTATAAGGCTACTTTTACACTTGCTGCTTTTTTTGCGACCCGTTAATGTGGCCCGTATCGCCACATTTTTTGTGGTCTGCGGCCATAACGGACTGGAAAAAAGTTTGCGGAGCGCCGTTTTTCATTTTTCCAATACTAAGGAAATAGTATTGGGAAAACAAAAAAAAACGGTGTTCCGCAAAACGGGAAGTCACGGTGCACCGCAAAAACAAACTTCTTTGATTTGAGTGTCCGTACACGCAAGCTCGATCTTTTATCACTGCCATAAAAATGGCCATACGGCGCACCGTGGAATTTTTGCCGGCCGATTTAGCGGCCGCAAAAACACGGTAAGTGTAAAAGCAACCTTAGAAGTATGGGAGGGTTTTATGTAGCGTTATAAGTGGTTGTGACCACTGCTGGCGCTTAGGCCAGCACAAGGGATGATGGGAATTGTAGTCAGAACGGAGCAGTGGATCCTGTAAAAGAAGTGATGGCTGTGAGCACCAGAGAGGATGCTAGGGAACAGAAATTGAAGCAGAATGGCATAAAACATGAAAAATAGCAGAAAAGGTATATGGGGCTCTTAAGGGGCATTATTCTTAAAAATGTAAGGCAAAAACAGTGGTTAATAGTTTGGATAGTTGACAACCTCTTTAACCCCTTTCTGACATCGGGCTGTCACGATCCATTCTTGGATCTGTGGCAGAGTCTGGATTCTCTCTTATCAACCTTTTTCCTTTCAGGCCCTCGGGAGTTTTTGCCCCCCCGTGGCCGCTGGGGTTACTACAACTGTAGTTGGTCGGCTGCTGGGTTTTTCCCCCTCCGGTGGCAGATGGTGTTACTACAGTTTTAATTAGCAGGTGGTGCCCCCCCCCCCCCTCCTTCCTATAAAAGGTCATTAGCTGCTGCAGCTCCCTGTTGGTAATATTGGTCATTCACTAACCAACCTTTCTGAAGAGAGGAGCTATCTGGAGCAGTGCTGTTGCAGCTTATCTGGAGCCTTTGTGTTTCTGCTGGAAGCTGTGTCCGGGTGCCTTTCTCTGCTGTCTGGTCCATGAGTCCAGAGCAAGCTAATTGTTTGTTTTTCCCTGTCTGTTGTTTTCCCTGGTGTTTTACTAGTACAGCGGTGAGGACCAGTGTCTGCACTTGCCAGTTCCCTAGTATGGGATAGGTGCAGGGCAAGTGAGGGACTGAGGTATCCTGGTTGGCAACAGGTTGAAAGAACCTGTATACGGAACGTGAGGAGAGTTCAGGGCTCTTCCTTAGGAGAGTGCAGGAGGTGTCCACTTCCCCGATAGGGCCCACCGTTGTAATTGTTTCCCCAGTGTCCCCTTGTCTGTCTTGTGGTTTTGTGACCGACTGATCATCTGGTCGCGTCACGCAGAGCCAGACATACCATGACACGGGCGTAATAATACGCCAATGTTGGACACTCTCCCTTTGATGTGGGCTTTGGTGCTGAGCCACCATCTTTTCTGGCACATGTCAACTGTTCAAAACAGCTGACATGTGCCTCTAACAGCCGCGGGTGGAATAGCTTTTAACTATTTAAATGCTGTCAAACTCTGACAGCAGCATTTAACAAGTGCTTCCGGCAAGCGCTCCAAAAATCCCGCCCGTCAGTGCCCATGTCAAATGGCCGCGGGTCGCCAATGGGCTGACATGACAACCAGAGGTCTCCAGCAGACCTCTATGGTTGTCACTGCTGGATTGCAATGATCATCGCCTGTATGATCATTGCCTGTATGTAGCAGAGGCAATTGTGTTTTGGCAGCTTCTTAGTCTCCCATAGAGACTATTGAAGCACGCCAAAAAAATGTTTTTAAAAATACTAAAAAAAAGTATATGCATTCAAATCATCCCCCTTTCCCCCCATTCAAAATAAAACAATAAAAAAAAAATCAAATATACACATATTTGGTATCGCCACGTTTAGAATCGCCCGATCGCTAAATGGCGTAACAAGAAAAAAAAGTCAAAACGTCAGAATTGCTTTTTTTGGTCGCCGCAACATTTCATTAAAATGCAATAACGGGTGATCAAAAGATCGTAAGTGCACCAAGATGGTAGCATTAAACACAGCAGCTCGATGCGCAAAAAATAAGCCCTCACCCAACCCGAGATCACAAAAAATGGAGACGCTACGGTTATCGGAAAATGGCGCGTTTTAAAATTTTTTTATTTTTTTTTTTTACAAACGTTGCAATTTTTTTCCACCACTTAGATAAAAAAGTACCTAGACATGTTTGGTGTCTATGAACTCGTAATGACCTGGAGAATCATAATGGCAGGTCAGTTATCGCATCTAGTAAACATAGTAAACAAGCAAAACAAAAAACAATTGTGGAATTGCCCCTTTTTTTTTCCGCAGTCTCACCGCACTTGGAATTGTTTTCCCATTTTCCAGTACACAATATGTTAAAACCAATGGTGTCATTCAAAAGTACAACTTAAAGTTATGGCTCTACGAAGAATGAAAGCAAAAAATGAAACCGCAAAAACGAAAATGCCTCCGGTCATGAAGGGGTTAACACTCCTTACTCTGTCGCCTCATTGGGGGACACAGAGCCATGGGGTGATATGCTGCTGTCCACTAGGAGGCGACACTATGCATAATCTGAAAAAGATTAACTATGGCTCCTCCTCTGCAGTATACACCCCTGGACGGCATCAGCCTTCTCCAGTTTTTGCTTAGTGTCGCAAGGAGGCACACCTAAAGGATTTTTTCTTTTTTTCCGTTTTTTTCTTCGGATGACAGATGAAGAAAAATGGGTCTCCTCGGTGAGACTCCCGGCATGGCTCCTTCCTCGGCCCCCTATTATGGGGTGCCCAGTTGAAGTTGAGATGGCGGTTCCCCATGTCGCTCCTTCCCCACTCCTGCGGGTGCTGGTTCGAAGTTGAAACCCCCCTCCTTCCCCAATTCCTTTTGGTCTTGGTTTGAGGTCGAGGCGAGGAAGAAGCCCCCTGACAGTGACAGCAGCACCCTCCCTAATCCCCCTCTGGGGGTATTAGGTTGAGACGCCGCAGTTAGGGTCTGTCCATGGCAACCTATGCAGCAACCATGGACCCCAGCCAGCTGTGGGCTCCTGTCGGGGCCGGGGGGAGTGCAGGCAGGCATAGCACATGCAGACACAGGGCTCTATGCGCCCGTGTCTGCGGCAGCATTAGTCTACAGCGTCGCAGGGGAACCCAGCAAAGGGCCCCGCTTCAGGTTGTGGCCCCACCGCTAGCCTGCCTTTCAATCCGGGGGTCCGGTAAAAATCCGACCCCTCCCCGGACTACCGCGCCGGCCTGGAGCCCTTCCTGGGCATAGAAATCTAATTAAGGCCGCGGCTTCGGCCTAGCTGAGGTCGCCGCCTCCTCTCCGCCCCCCCCCGGATGACAAATATGACACTCCACAGTGTCATAGAAGGGGCGGATCGAGGCAGAAAGGGCGCGTTTTTTCACATCTCTGCGCGCTCTTTCTCAGCTCTCCGCTCCCTTCTCCCTCCTAATCTCCTCGGCAGCCATCTTCGCTGCAGCAGATGCTGTCCCATACAGCAGCAGCAACGCCAGCAGTCTCCGGGGGGCACAGGACTGTGAATTGTCAGCGCTGGACCTAGGGGCACACTGGTGGGGTAAGATCACAGCCGGGTTCTCTTTACTTGGCTGTGAATCCATATTACCTACAAGGTTTTCCTATAGCTCCCCTGCGTAGTCACCCCTGTACAGTCCTCTGCTAGCCAGCCACTGTGCACTATGCCGGGCTCAAGGAAAAGAACCAGGCAGGACTGTTTTCTATGCTTTCTGCACAGCCTGCAAAGCCACTCTCCCCAGTGGCAGCACGTACCCGCACTGCAAGGATTGTATCCAAAATACTGGGTCAGAGCCCCAGGAAGCCCCTATCATTGCTTCAGCGGCCGCTACCACGCCTGAATGGGCTACCCAGATGTCGCAGTCTATGACACAGTCCATAGATAACCTGACCTCCACATTACTCCAGGCTCTGCAGGGTCATGTCTCGCCTATGAGTGTTACCCAGCAAAGGGACAGCTCCACGCAGGGACAGGCCGTTTCTGGCTCTCCCAGACGTAAGCGGACCCCCACTTCGCGTTCCTCCGCGTCATCCCATAGCACACGGTCATCCCCCTCCAGGGAGAGACACCGTGGTCCCAGTTCGCCTAGACCGTCCCTACCAGAGACAGACAACGCAGATCTCCGCAAGAAGACCTCTGCCCCAGCTCACCCACCAGGGAACACCTGAGCGATATGCAGGATTCGGAAGACATCTGTGACTCCGACTCAGACAATGAGACAGAGTTCTCTGGTCCCTTGTTCCCCTAGCAACACAGCGCTAGTTGAGGACATAATCTCTTCCATCCATCGGGTGCTGGACATTTCCGATCCAACCCTGGAAGTCCCAGAACACAAGATTTGCTTTGAAGGTGTTCTGAAACCACCTAAGGTTTTCACTAACCACCCGGAATTTCAAACGATCCTTACCAAGCAGTTTTCGCAGCCTGATAAAAAATTCACCAATCGTAAATATTTAGAAGCTAGGTACCCCTTCCCACAAAAGGACACCAAACAGTGGACAGATCCACCCGAAGTGGACCCCCCAGTCTCTAGACTAGCAGCACAGACCCTCCTCTCACTGCCAGATAGCTCAACCCTCAGAGACGCAGCAGACCGACAGGTAGAACGCATGGCTCGCTCAGTTTTCGAAGCGGCAGGGGCCTCCCTGGCCCCCGCATTCGCTTCAGTTTGGGTGGCCACGGCCATTCTGGCTTGGGCCAAAACATTGCAAGATGGCCTTCAAACTTCAAATCCTCAGCTGTCGGACCATGTGGTTCAAATAGCAGTAGTAGCAGATTACATGCTTCATGCAGCCCTTGACTCCGCAAGAGGTGTAGCGGGGATAGCAGCAAACGCAATCACAATTCGGCGTATCCTCTGGCTGCGGGAATGGAAAGCGGATGCGGCCTCAAAGAAATCCCTCACACATCTCCCGTACTGCAGTGGACGGCTTTTCAGTGAAAAGTTGGACATAATGATATCCAACGCCACTGGGGGTAAGAGTAACTCTCCCCTCGAATCAAACCTAAACGGACGTTTAAACGGCGTAACCAAACAAGATTCCGATCCTTTCGGAATTCTTCGGGCTGGTCAGTCTCGCGCCCAGCACATAATCGTAACCGCTCTCCACGCAGGGACAACCCACGGGAGGCGCAGAGGCCGGACAGGACCTGGCAGTCGAAAGCAGGCCAGGCGAAGCCCAAAGGAGGAAAACCTCAGAATTTCGCTTCATCATGACTCACGAACTCCGGAAGACACCCCACCAGTAGGCGGACGACTTCTACTCTTTCAGCAAGTCTGGCTGCCTATTACAGAAGACAGGTGGGTCAGGGAAATAGTGTCTTCCGGATACAAGATAGAGTTCACTTCCAGTCCACCGAACCGGTTCTTCCTCTCTGTTCCACCAAAACCGCCAGACAAGGCTCGTGCCTTTCACCAGGCGGTCTCCTCTCTCCTTCAAGCAGGAGTCGTAGTACCGGTTCCAACGACCGAACGCTTCCGAGGGTTCTACTCCAATCTATTCGTAGTCCCCAAGAAAGGAGGCAGCATCCGGCCCATACTAGACCTAAAACAACTCAACAAATATGTACGGGTCCGTCATTTTTACATGGAGTCCCTTCGGTCCATCATTGCGTCCATGGAGTAGGGAGAATATCTCGCCTCCATAGACATACAAGACGCATACCTGCATATACCAATTGCTCCTGCCCATCAAAGACTTCTCAGGTTCACGATCAACCAGGACCACTACCAGTTCGTGGCTCTCCCGTTCGGACTCGCCACGGCTCCCAGGACGTTTACCAAAATCATGGCAGCCACCATGGACGTTCTACACTCCAGAGGCATTATAGTCGTTCCATACCTGGACGACCTTCTCATCAAGGCTTCCACCTTCAAGGACTGCGAAGTCAGCGTCTCAATCACAATAGACACTCTGAGTCGACTGGGCTGGTTAGTCAACTTACAAAAGTCATCGACTACCCCGAGTCAGTCCCTGACCTTCCTAGGGATGCTATTCGACACCTCCAGGGGTCTGGTGCTCCTTCCCAGGGACAAGGCACTGGCTCTCCGTCTGGGAGTTCACATACTCCTCCGCAATCCTCCCCGATCTTTCCGGTTTGCCATGAGAGTCCTCGGCAGGATGGCAGCAGCGATGGAGGCGGTACCATTTGCCCAGTTTAACCTCAGGCCTCTTCAACTAGCCATCCTCAAGTCTTGGGACAGGAATCCCTTCTCCCTTGACAGGGAGTTCCGGCTGACATCGTCGACCAGGAGGTCCCCCTACACTGGTGGCTCAAGCCAACTTCGCTTGCAAGGGGAACATCCTTTCTCTCAGGTCATTGGAAGGTCCTGACCACCGATGCAAGCCTGACAGGTTGGGGTGAGGTGCACCTACATCACAGGGCACAAGGCAAGTGGTCACCAGTGGAAGCGGCCTTGCCCATCAATATCCTGGAAATTGGGGCCATCTTCCTGGCACTGAGAGCCTTTCATTACTTCCTGGCAGCCTCTCATATCAGGATACAGTCAGACAATGCCACGGCGGTGGCATATGTGAATCGCCAAGGTGGGACCCGCAGTACCCAAGCGATGAGAGAAGTGGCACATATCCTCCACTGGGCGGAAGACACGAGGTCGGTACTCTCGGCAGTCCACATTCCGGGTGTGGACAACTGGGAAGCCGACTTCCTCAGCAGACAAGGAATGGACTCGGGGGAGTGGTTTCTCCATCCCGAAATTTTTCACCAGATCTGCCATCGCTGGGGGACCCCGGACGGTGGACCTAATGGCATCCCATCTCAATGCCAAGGTCTCCAATTTCATGGCCAGGACACACGACCCGCGGTCGCTAGGAGCGGATGCCCTGGTTCAGGACTGGACCCAGTTCCAGCTTCTGTACTTTTTTCCACCCCTCTCCCTGATCTCCAGAGTAGTGAGGAAGATTAATCAAGAGGGAGTTCCAACCATCCTGATCGCGCCGGACTGGCCTAGACGTACATGGTACGCCGACATCGTACAACTTACAGCAGACGCCCCCTGGCGTCTCCCCGACCATCACGACCTTCTGTCACAAGGTCCGTTCTACCATCAGAACTCAGGGGCTCTCAATTTGACGGCGTGGCGCTTGAAACCTGGGTTCTAACCCAGGCAGGGCTCTCACCGGATGTCATTACGACCATGATCAGGGCAAGGAAGCCAGCCTCCGCCAAGATTTATTACCGTACCTGGAAAGCTTTTTTTTACCTGGTGCGACTCTCGCGGACAGGTCCCACTCCCTTATTCCCTCCCAAAGGTACTTGGGTTTCTTCAATCGAGCCTGGACGCCAGGCTATCCCTAGGCTCGCTTAAGAGCCAGGTGTCAGCGCTCTCAGTGCTCTTTGCGCATCGCTAACAAGCCGCAAGTAAGGACCTTTCTCCAGGGGGGGTTTCCCGATTGGTTCCCCCCTACAGACGTCCACTGGAAACGTGGGACCTCAATTTGGTCCTGACAGCATTGCAGGCACCACCTTTCGAACCCCTTAAGTCCCACTCCGCATACTATCACAGAAAGTGGTTTTTCTGGTGGCAATCACCTCGCTTCACAGGGTGTCTGAATTGTCAGCACTCTCCTGCAGACGTCCCTTCCTAGCCTTTTCACCAGGATAAGGTGGTTCTCCGTGCAGTCCCATCCTTCCTTCCGAAGATTGTGTCCAACTTCCACCTCAATGAGGAAATTTCATTGCCATCCCTTTGCCTGGTTCCGGTCCATAGAGTGGAGAAGGCTCTGCATACGCTTTACCTCGTCAGGGCATTGCGTATATACGTGTCTAGGACTGCACCCTTCCGGAAGTCGGATTCCCTTTTCCTTCTTCCGGAAGGTGTTCGAAAGGGTCTGCCGGCTTCCAAAGCCACCCTTGCCAGGTGGATCAAGTCCACCATACAAGACGCTTACCGCCTTAACAATTCTCCTCTTCCGGCCAGTATCACGGCACATTCTACGCGGGCAATAGGGGCCTCCTGGGCCATTCGGCACAACAAGTGTGTAAGGCGGCCACTTGGACTAGCCTACACATGTTTACGAAACACTACAGTGTTCATACCCAGTCCTCAGCGGATGCGAGCCTGGGTAGACTGGTTCGGCAGGCGGCAGTTCCCCAAGTTTAGGGACCTGCTAGCACAATGTTCGTCCATTGCTTCCCACCCAGGGACTGCTTTGGGACGTCCCATGGTTCTGTGTCCCCCAATGAGGCGACAGAGTAAAGGAGATTTTTGTGTACTCACCGTAAAATCTCTTTCTCTTAGCCTCTAATTGGGGGACACAGCTCCCACCCTGTTTACGGTTGAGTTCTCATATTGTTCTTTGAGCTCGTACATAGCTGCCTTCTTACAGGCATGGTTATGTCGTTTCTGTTACGTTCCTCCTAATGCTTTTGCACAAAACTGGAGAAGGCTGACGCCGTCCAGGGGTGTATACTGCAGAAGAGGAGCCATAGTTAATCTTAACTGTCAGATTATGCATAGTGTCGCCTCCTAGTGGACAGCAGCATAACACCCATGGTTCTGTGTCCCTTTACCATGCACACAGCAACAAAACCAAAGTTGTCAGACTCCAAATGTTTGTACTGAGCTCTAGGTACAACTATGGCAACCTTCTAAGAATGCAGAAAAGGGACATCATAGGTATACTGCAAGCTCATTATTTGGACTATTTCCATCCCCATGGCATACTATTATGTTGTGTGTGTATGGAGCAGGATCAGAAAATGATATAGCTCCATTCAATGCAGATGCCAGCTGTGCTACACAGCTGACTGACATCCACCTCTGACAGCAGCAATGTGCCCTAGCGCCTGATCGCTTCTGCAAATCCTTCATATACAGCTGACAGTAGCACTTAAACTGTAAACCTACCTGGGAACCACTGGGGCTTGCAGTGCAACCGCATGGTGATGGGTTGCCATGGTCTGCTGAGAGCCCCACTATATATGAACATATTGCATATCCCTGTGTCTGTGTAATCCTAATGTATAAAAACATAACCTTTATGGTAAACTGGGTCTCATAGCCATGCAATACAGGCCATTTCACAGCTCAGTCTACCGAAACATAAGCTACAGGTCACAGAACAATGGCCTCATTACGTTTTTTTTTTCTGTAATTTCACCTCCTAGAATTTTTACTATGTCAATCAAAACTACAACTCTTCATTCAAAATAACAAGTCCTCATATGGCTATGTCGATGAAAAAAAAAAAATATATATGGCTCTTTGAGGAACAGGAGGAAAACAATCAACACAAAAATAGCCTAAGGATGCAGTCAATGTGCACACGCTGCAGATTCACCTGCGGGTTTTTTCCCGCAGAACCGCAGGTAAAGTCACCTGCGGTTTTGCTGCGGTTTTGCCCTGCGGTTTCACACCTCTACTATGTTAAGGCTATGTGCACACGCTGCGGTTCTGCTGCGGTTTTGGCCCTGCGGAACCGCAGCAGTTCCGCACACATGGTACAGTACCATGTAACCCTATGGGTTTTCAAAACCGCTGTGCGCTCACACTGCGATTTTTTCAGCGCGGTTTTGCTGCGATGTTTTTTCCGCAGCATGTCAATTGTTTCTGCGGATTCTGCTGCGGTTTCACACCTTTAACATAGTAGAGGTGTGAAACCGCAGGGCAAAACCGCAGGCCAAACAGCAGCAAAACTTTACCTGCGGTTCCGCGGGAAAAAACCCACAGGTGAATCTGCAGCGTGTGCACATAGTCTAAAGGTGTGAAACCGCAGCAGAATCCGCAGAAACAATTGACGTGCTGCGGGGAAAAAAACGCAGCAAAACCACGCAGAAAAAAACGCAGCGTGAGCACAGCGGTTTTGAAAACCCATAGGGTTACATGGTACTGTACCATGTCTGCGGAACTGCTGCGGTTCCGCAGGGCCAAAACCGCAGCAAAAACCGCAGCGTGTGCACATAGCCTTAAAGAGTACCTGTTCTAACTTTTATTTTACAAATCAATAGAATAAATGAAAGTAAGCAACTGTAATATATCTAATAAGAAAAAAATGCTTTTTTCTGTGCCATAATTATCAAAATTCTTAATTCTGAGTTAAAATGTGTATTCAGTGAAGACAGACTTTGCCATTACTGAGATAGGAGATGGCAGCTGCTGATGAGTCTATGAAGGAGGGAGGAGCTAGATACAGAGCTCCTCCCTCCTCCCCCTCATATCTACATAGAATCTTATCAGTACAAACTGCTGTCTCCTATCTCAGTAATGTAATAGTTGGTCTTCACTGAATACAGATTTAACCTCAGAATTAAGGATTTTGTTGATGTCTGATCATTTCTGGCAGAGAAAGAAGCAAGTTTTTCTGATAACATTGATTACAAAGCTTCTTATATTCAGGTGCACTGTTGATTTATGAAATAAAAATGAAAACTATTCGCTTTATGGGGTTCAAGATACACAAAGGACACTGCAATGCCGCCAGTCATGCAGTAGTAAATGATATGGCTTTATTCCCAATCCTAGATGCGGCAGGGTTGTTTTTTGGTGAACACTGCCCGTGGTGGACTTGTTGATGAGAAGGCACTAGCCCAGGCTCTGAAAGATGGCCGAATCCGAGGTGCTGCTTTAGACGTCCACGAGTCTGAACCGTTCAGGTACATTTGAAGTCTTGTGAGCGTTGTATCTTACCAATGAACAGCAATTTTACAATGTCTGTTCCTTTTTCGCTGCAGGAAAGATGTATATCTTTGTACCGTGTTAGCCAGAAGATAGAAATGCAACGTCTTACCATCTTTTCAGTTAGCCATTAAAAGGTATCACTGAGGACTCTCAATTCTGAATATTTTTCTATGTTCCTTTTTTGGTCTGCAGCTTTTCTCAGGGAGCTTTGAAAGATGCCCCTAACTTGATCTGCACCCCTCACACTGCTTGGTACAGTGAACATGCTTCAATCGAATCTAGAGAAGAGGCAGCTAAAGAAATCCGCAGAGCCATTACTGGTATGTGTGAGGAAGGGCTCCTTTTCTAATATTTTCAGTATTGTGCAATTGTTATTGTACCCAGAGATTTGCAAGCCAAATGTAGGGGACTGAATATTTTGGTGCCTTTACAGGTCCAATTCCAGATGCGTTGAGAAATTGTGTAAATAAGGAGTATTTGCTGGCAGCTGCACAGTGGTCTGGAATGGAGTCTGTTCATCCAGAGCTCAATGGGGCAGCGGGATATAGGTAAGTTTGCTACATGTCGTGTAGCACTTTTGGGCCATGCTTTCATATTTAAGTGCATTGCCATTTGGCCTTGTTGTCTATTATTGATTTTAGCACTTACTCTGTCTCCTCATTGATGCCTCCATGTTGAAGGCCCAGGTTTGCTTATTTTTCTTTTTTAAAATCCAAGTCCCAATATATAGGGCTTTTTATTTAGTGCTAATTTTTCTGTTGTTACCAAGGTGGCGTGGCTCTAAGTATTATACAAGATTGTGGTTTGCGCTGCCCTGCATAATTACCCTGTTGGCCACGCCTGCTCGGGTAAAGGCCATAAAAATTAGCACTAAATAAAGAAGCCCACATCACTAAAACGTATATGTTAGATTTAAAAAAGAATGTAATACCCTGGAGTACTGGAAGTATAGTAAGGGCAAAACTGTGTCACTTTTGACTTTGTGAAAGTTCCTCTTAAAGCATGGTATTTTTGGAGACTGTATTTTGTTAATTTCTTGAGGATGCACTCCATGTTACCACAATCAAAGTGGTATTGTTTGTGTGGGCCCTGAATGATTCCCAAGTGTGTAGAAATGGTTTATGAAAATTACTGACGAGTGCCATCATAATGACAAGCCTACTGTTTTGAAGGGCCTGTATCTAGGTGTTGCTTACAAGTGATGAAACATAACCTGCTTGGTTAACTTTTCCAGGTTTCCACCAGGAGTTGTTGGAGTAGCTGCTCCGGGGCACCCAGCTGCAGTGGAAAGTCTAGTGGCAACTTCACATCCTTTAATTCCCTCTGTTTCCCACACTCCATCACCGGGACAAACAAGCAAGCCAGAGCCAGACAGAGAAATTCCCACTGACCAGTAGCAATACTCTGCTTTGTTTGTGTTTTTTCTTTTATGTTTATTTTGCCTTTTTTTTTTTCCCTTTTTTTATTTTATACCTCTGGTCCCATAATTTTGCTCTTCTTCTTCCTCTCAGAATATTTTGGGGGAGAAGAGCGGGATTCCAGGTCTTTTCAGCAGCTTTACCCGGTTAATAAAATCATGCTGCAAGCCCTGAGGTGTATCATCTCTCCTCACACCGGAAAGGAGAATGTTCTTATCAATGTCTGGAAACCTTTAGAATATTGCCTTTCAACAGATCTATTTTTTAACTGATTTAGTTTTACGTGAAATACTATGCGGGTGAGTTGTACTTCTGTGTGCCGGGGCCGGCTGATCTTTACTGCTTCCTCTAGAGCCAGACATGCCCAGTTGTCTCAGGGAGCTGAGGCATCACCAAATTTTTAGTGTAGCCAGTATCTTCTAATCCACTTTGTACTGGAAAAGAAGAATTTTTTTTTTTCTGAAGAAGGTTGTTGCATTTATACAAAATTTTGGCGGTATCTATTTTATAGTTGGGTCATGTTTGTTTTTTGTTTTTTACCAAGGCCACAAAATAAAAAAAAAAATTGATTTATTTAAAAGCTAGAACGTTAATCACTTAATTCACGTGTCTACGGAGTTTCTCTCAGGTTCTTGGAGTCCTTTTAAACAGTACATGGATGAAAGGGCGTAAAGGTACACATGACCCACATGGCTTGTGTTCAACATGATGGAGAATGTGGGCTTGGGCATTTATTCATTTGTTTGTCACCATTATATCTGCTTTGAAGCACAGCTGAATTTTACATTTTTGAAAGAATGAAAGAATATAGATTTTGTTGCCCCATTTCATACAGAAGTTGTAGCTGTCCATGGCATGTTTCGCTTCCATGCTTATTACAGAGGAGGATTCAAGGTCGATAAGCACTTTCTATTTTCGGCTGGGTTTCAGTGTTGCTTATATTAAGTTTTAGCCCCTTGAATTTGATCTCCACAGAAAATCTCCACAGGGACCTATACTAGAATGGGATGTGATTAGCCTTCTGTAAAGGCATGATTTCATATACCAAGTGTCTGGATTAAGCTATATGGATCAAGTTTAAATGGTGTGCATCATAGAAAAATGATGTAATAGTCTGGAGGGAGGAAGAATCAAACTAAACTTGTAGGCGGGCGCACATAGTCCTTAAACTTTAACGTAACAGTCGTTTTAATTTTTATTAATACCTAGTAGACATGAAAATGAATAAAAAACTTTAACTGTCAGAGAAATCTAAGTCTTTGCCAGGACTGATGAATTTACAGGTAAAATCTGTGTTCAGTGAAGAAAGATTATGACATTACTTAGATGATGATTACTGCTGATCAGATTCTATGTACATGGAGGAAGGTGATGGAGCCAGAGCTTCTAACTCTTCCGGACTACAAAGAATCTTATCAGTAATAACTGCCATCTCCTGTGTCAGTATGTCACTGAATACAGATTTTACCCCAAAAGTGAGAATCTTAAGAATGAATAATCAGTCCTGGTGGGGAAAGAAGCAGATTTCTGAGATGGATTACAAAGTTTATTTTCATGTCTTAGTGATTTATGAAATAGAAATTAAATCAACGGTTACTCTAAAAACAGTGATTTAGCTTGAAAATGCAAGGTAATCTGTATTTCGCATGTTATGAGCAGGTGAAGCTGAGAAAAGATTGATATATAGCTATACAGAATGTGTTTAATTGAGACAGAAAAAAGCCTAGGCAACATTTTTACATGTCGGCTTTTTATTTTGCGTTCTCACTTATTCACTCACGCGTTATTCCCTTCATAAATAGATAATTTTGGATACTGCTTGTAAACACAGCCAAATTTAAAATTTACTGCCTATTAAAGTTTTCAGCTGTTCTTTTCTGTTTGGCTGTGGTGGTCTGTCTTGAAGGCAAACCGCAGTAGACAGAACATGTTTAGTGCTTAAAAGATCTTTTCTTTTGTGCTTGTAAGCACTGTTATGAAAGTGGGAATCCCTTCAGTGCAGTGCTTACAATCAACACCGCAACTGTGGTCTGTCTCCTAGGCAACAAACTGTAAACAAGTCTCGATATATCAAGAATGCCTCCAAATATTAATAAGCATTAAACTGCCGAAATGCTTGTTTTTACAAGATCTGTCTGACAATATCCTATAAAGATGGGAATAACCCTTAAAATCCATGTTATTACCTACCTAGGTCTTTGCTTTGCATATAAAATATGCTGTAACGATAGTTCAGGGCTAAGTTTTAGAATGTATTTAATAGAAAATAATTTGTTAAATTTTAGAAGCCCAACAAATTGCTGGGGCCCATAATATGTAGGGTTTTTTTTCTCTTCGCCATAAGCTTTTAAGTCTTAAACTATTTCCAAGTTACCAATTTCTAAGGGCTGGTGCTCATAAGCATACCATAGCTCCATGAATGATTGTAATATTTAGGGCCAGGTATGGGATCAGAGTCTGTCTTTTCAGATCCGCTCAAGCCTTTTGCAGAAAAGGTTTGTTTTGCAATATCTCTAGATATCATAGGTGACTACAAGTGTCAGAGCCCTTTCTTCTGCGAAGAAAACATTATAAACTTGGTAATTTTCAAACTTTGAGTATGGCCAATTCTCAATCTCAATATAGTAGTAGTATGTTCTCATTTCTAACGATGGACTGCATTTTCTTTCCAATATAAGGTCAGCCCACACACTGGCTTCCCTGTCTATCCTTGTGTGCATCAGTAACATGATTACCGTTCCTGTCAGTCATTAAATGCCCCCTGCTATGGCCATGTAGCAGTTGTGCACAACCTCCATATGGTACAGACCCATAACGTGGTACCTATTATGTGGGGACCTATTGTATAACCTTACAAAAATTGAGCCATGCTCTTTGGGAAATGATATCAGAAGACTGACTCAAACAGGGCATTTATTACAGGGAAAAATAACTGCAAAATACAGCACCATAATGTCCCTGCATGTGGCTATATACTGTGTACTTAATTCCTAAAGGGATATAACAGCTTAAACAAGTTAGCTATTCTGTGGATAGGTGATAACTGTTAAGCATTGGGGCCCCCAACCAATCTAGGTGTTGTATACCTGAACTAAGCAGCAGAGCGCACTACCTGCCCATCCGTTCAACTCTTACTGGCCACACTTGGAGCAAGGGGACAAATGTACAGTGAGACTCTGGCTACGTGATAACTTGTTAGGCTGGAATACCACATTTAAAGGTTTTTTCCTATCTTCACAAATGGTTATTGTTGGATAATGCATGCAAGTACAACCAATTTACTGCTTACTCCAATTTTCAGGTACTCGTGAGTAACATGTTTTTGTTTACAGGTCGTTGCCTTAGAGACTGACCACCACTGCTAGACTGCATAAAATACACAAGCTCTTTTCTATTGATATTGTAAGCATTGTTCTGATGCTGGTCAGGGTAAATGGAGCGTGCCATTACCTCCTAATTTTGGCCAGCTTTAGTGCAGTGCTTACAAGCTCAACGACAGCAGTGATTGGTCTCTTGGGCAACAAGCTGTAAAGAAGAAAATAATAATCTCCAGAATGGCTGAAAACGTTTAGCCAAGCAGTAAATTGCAAAAATGCTTGTTTTTAGGTCGGGGTCACACTACCGTAGAATACGGACGAGTGCTATGCAATAAAACATCGCATAGCACTCGGCCCAGCTCACATCTGGAATTATTTTCTCCTGCGACAATAATAGCACAGTAGCATAACACTGAGCTCCCGCTCGCAGCAGAGCAGGAGCCGAGGGTCATCAGCTTATTGCATCCAATGCCATACACTAGTGTGACCCCCGGCCTTGCAAAAATTATCCAGCAATATCAATCTATGGAAAATGGGAATAACCCTGTAAGTAATTATATTAGCAATTACAATGACTTTAAATAATTACTAAATTGCATATATATATATATATATATATATTTACTAAATTGTATATATATATACACACACATCAGACAGGATTGTCCTTACATAAACCAATAAACCATTACCACATTGGATTTGTTTTTTGGATAATTTCTATATTTTTGTTATAAATCTAATGCAAGATTCTGTAAGTGACTATATGTGTGTGTGTGTGTGTATGTATATGTATATATATGTATATGTGTATATATATATATATATATATATATATATATATACACACACACACACACACACACACACACACACACACACACACTTACAAGTTATGGACACTTGAAACCATGATACTCCTAGTGTATGCTTGACATAGCAATACTTTTCCTATAAGGGTGGTAGGAGCTGTGATGAACGCTTGCTGAAATAACCAATGTCCCACTGGGGACCCGTGAGGCTGTTAACACCGTATCCATATAGTTGTGCCCATACGAGGTATTTTTGAGGGCTGCAACATTTGAGCTCACTAATGAAGGAAGAGGAGCGTTACTGATGGGTTATAATTACCCAGAATGAGTTAATAAGCTGGTAGTTGAACATTGGGAATTGTGTTAATGTTACAGTGCAGAGCACAATATCAGTTAGGCGCAGTTTGGTAGTGCGGACACTTTTGACTGGGATGTCTAGGAAGCAAGTCACCAAAGTCTTAAGAGTTTTCCCTTTTTTTTGTGCATTTTATGTTGAACAGCAGCCCAGCACACAGAAAATAATCGCATCCTATGAATCAACATATTTTATCCGCTCTCCTTTAAAAGGAGCCTTTTTTTATACTGTTTAAAAAGAAAAAAAAAAGCAGCTTCATAAATCAGCTCAATGCAAGCCGTTTCTGCGCCTCAGTATGACATGCACATAGCAGGTTTCTTTATTCCCATGAACCATTTGGTGGACGTTCAGGTTACTACAGTGGAGTGTAGATAAATGGAGGGCCCTTGGGGTAATCTGTAAAAACAAAAAAAGTCAAAGCAGGCCATGCATCCAATATCGGCTAGTAGCTTTAATTAGATGATTTTGTTCCCTGGTCATGTGGGATTTCGTTATTTGCATTATTTCCCTGTACGTCCCGTAATACACGGGTTATTTAGGCAATTCCCTTTATTAACCCTTAGAATGGACTGCCAATGACTGGGGTCCTTTCTCATTTCTTTTCCTGTACTGGTGATGTCCCAATCTGCATGGAGAAGATATTAGAGCGTTTCTTTCCCTGTACAGTGGCCCCACATCTGCAATGGGTGATCTTGTATTAACCCTGCATGGACTGAGCGGAGATGTGACCCCGTGTCCTAAAGGTGCAGTGTTGTGTGGTCAATCTTGTGTTGGTTTGTTACAGGTTATGCACAGCTGACCAGCTTTTTATAAATTACTCTGAGTGTCAGAAATATATTTTTGTAGACAATGAACAATATGCCTTTTTTCAGCTGGATAGCTAAAACTGTGAAACATTGAGAAGCTGTCTGTAAACAAGTGTTCTATATTTCCATTGTTTTGTTTGTTTTTTTTCCTTTCATTTTTTTTTTTTTTAATTTGACTGCAAATACTTTAATTTTTCACTTGTAGTACTTAGAAACCGATTTGTTAGGATAGTTTTCTGTCTCCTAATCATTTCTCTATAATATTTTAATAAAGTCCTACAACCAATGTTATAACTCGTCTGTGCTTTATAAAATACCCAAAGCCAAATTTTTGGTCTTTATAAGGCCTGTTTCACACTTCCGTTTTTTCAAATCCGTCAAAATCCGTTGTTTTCCGTAAAAAAAAACGGATCCGCCATTTTTTGCAGGATCCGTTTTTTTTTTGTCCCATAGACTTCCATTACGGTTACCGCGGATCCGTCAAAAAAACGGATCCGTTTTTAAAAAACCGGATCCGTTTGCATCAGTTTCCGTCAAAAAAACGGAAACGGATCCGTTTGGCGGACACAAAAACGGAAGTGTGAAACAGGCCTAAGGTGTGAAAACACAAGTGGATCTGATAAGGGGGAGTCAAATTCCTATAATATATTCAGGTGTATGTAAAGTCAGCAAAACTTTGTGACTGTGTCCAGTAGTTACTATATAACATGCCTGAGTACCACAAATGTGCTCTCCATGGTTTTATATAAATGGCAACCTCAAAGCTTCCCTATGGGAAGAAGTGTCCAAACAACAACTGCACAATTAGCTTTCTGCACTCATGAGGGGCAGCCGCCTATGTCTTCTACGCTAACGAGGGATGAAATGAGGATCACTCTCCTCATGAATACTGCAAACCTAGAACTATAGGTCCATTACATTCTAATTGGCCATTCACTAATCAACAAAGTAGTGAACCCAAAGGCTCATGTACACACAAGACTATTTTCATGTCCAGTAGTCATCCCTTAGAACGGTCCAGCAACAATCCATCCATTGGCAAAAAAAATTGTGCAGACAACTTTTTTTTGTTCTTTTTTCAAAAACTGATTTCAGCTGGATCTGTTTTTTTTAACACTGAAGTATTGAAGTCTGTGTAAAGGTACTGTCACACTCAGCGATGCACCAGCGATCCCGACCAGCGATATGACGCGGTCAGGATCGCTGGTACATCGCTAAGTGGTCGCTAGTGAGCTGCCACACAGGCAGATCTCACTAGCGACATCGCTGGGGTCGGGGGTCGCTACTTACCTGTCAGACGAGGCGATCCTGATGTCCTCCCGCCTGCGTCCACGTGTCGCTCGTCGTCACAGCAGGAAGCTGACGATGAGAAACGGTCCTGGACGTTCTCGCGCGATCAGCAATAACCAGCAGGGGAGCCGGTTGGAGGTAAGTATCAGACACAGCGATATCGCTAGCAATATCACTATAACGTCACAAAAACCAGTGACGTTATAGCGATATTGCTAGCGATATCGCTTAGTGTGACAGGCCCTTAAAACTGATACGTTAATTAGCCATTTGTTCTATTTGAAACTGATCTTTTTTTTGCTTATTGGATCATTTTCAAGTAGATTACTTAAAAGTTCACATGTCAACTAATATACGGTATATTAAATATTTTGCAGCACCAGAAAGAAAAAAACATCCGTTTCATATGGAAGAACAGACGGCTAACACATCCGTTTTCCATAGACTTCAATATGAAAAAAAAAAAATTGCAGCTGAAATTAGTTTTTTAAAAACAAAAGTCTGTGCAACTTTTTTGCCAATGGATGGCCGGATGATTACTGGACATGTGAACATAGCCTTAGGCCGGGGTCACACTTGCGAGTGTGATGCAAGAAACTTGTGCAAGTCTCTCACATCAATACTCAGGACCGGAGCTGCGGCTGCATGTATTTCTGTGCAGCTGCACACTTCAGTCCCAAGTGCCAGCGGAAGTGTCGGATATTGATGCGAGTCTCTCGCATCACATTTGCAAGTGTGACCCCGGCCTTGGAGGAGTCATCAGAACCTGCTGCTTTCGGTGGGAACTGCTGACCTTCTGATGTTATGTCGGAGTAGAGAAGAATCTATTCCAGCAGGAAATAATCCATTGCATCCATTTGCTTTTATTTCATAATCTGCAATAAAAAATTATATTGTGGTACAGTGTTAAAACCAGAATTATTTATGTAAATACTTTCATGCCCAAAAATGACAAAAGTATTCCCGAAGGGATACCTTTTATTGGCTAACCAGAAAAAATATATTTGCAAGCTTTCAGAGCACAGGGGTTCCCTTTTTCAGGCAGGTTTATAAATGAATTAAGACAAGAGCACAACATTTAGGCCGGGGTCACACTAACCGACGCAAAATACGGTCCGTAGTTTCCATGCGTAATACGCATGAACGACCCCTAAATTGTGCTCCGTATGTCATCCGTAAGCAAGGTGTGGTCGCGTATTTTGCGCATGTCAGCATCTGTATGGAATCCGTATTGCGAGATTTTCTCGCAGCCTTGCAAAATGGATATTTAACGGTTTTGAGGCCTGCTAACTATTTAAATCATTAGCCTGCACCCTATTTATTGCCTCAGGAACAGGTGGCTGCCTCCATTCTGTCCATTTGTGACCTTGCCTTGACAAGGTGTGTTGGTGTTGTATGTGCAACATGGCAGACAGTCTGACTTTCAACACAACTGAGCAGGTTCTCTTCAACTTGGTTTTGTCACGCCGCTTTGGTCACCATACCCAGTGATAGTGGATCCACGGAGGAGGAGACGCATGTGGGTACATCAACTTTAGAGGCAATGACTCACAAGAGGTCATTTTCACCGCCTCTATTCTCTGCGGGAGCATCCTGCAAAATTCTACCAATATTGTCGCATGAGCCTTGCAACATTTGATCGACTCTTTGAGACAGTGCGCCCTGGGATAACCTTTCAGGACACAAGGATGCGTAAAGCTATATCTGCAGAGGAGCGACTTCTCACATTACGGTATGTACTACACAACCATATTCTCTATGTTCATGATGTGTTGCCAAAAGTATGTATTTATTGCTTCATGGACTAATTTTAATGCCCTCACCTTATTCCAGATATGTTGAAACTTACAGACCAGAATGTTATGTGTAATATGTACTGAATATCACTTAGTCATTGTGCGACCAAATATGTGTGTGTTAGTAGATCTGAAATCCTAACAAGTTTGGTATGTATGTACCTGTTTTTTGTTTAATTTGTGCATTCTAAAATGTCCCTTTTCTGTTGTTCTTCAGCTTCCTGTCCACTGGCCTGTCTTATGCCGCCCTCCACCATGAGTTTCTGATTGGAAGATCTACCATTTCTGGCATACTCAGGGCGACATGTAGTGAAATATGGTCAAGACTACATCAACTCGTCATGCCCGAGCCCAGGATGGAAGACTGGTTGACGATATCAAGGGACTTTGAGGAGGAATGCCAGTTTCCTAATTGTATTGGGGCCCTTCATGGCAAACATATCCGGGTGCGTAAGCCGCCAAACTCTGGCTCCCAATTCTTCAATTATAAACAATACTTTTCTGTTGTATTGTTGGCTCTGGTCGACCCTCAATACAAGTTTATAATTGTTGACATTGGGGCCTATGGAAGGACGGGAGACTCTCGAGTCTTCAATACTTCCATTATGGCTCGGCGGCTACGCACCAACCAGTTGGATCTACCACCACCACGCCAGCTACCAGGCTCCACTCAAGAATCTGTCCCTTACGTCCTTGTGGCAGATGAGGCGTTTCAGTTAACGCGCAATGTCATGAGGCCATATCCCCGGCGCAACCATGACCACTGGCGCAGAATTTTTAACTTGCGCCTATCACGTGCTCGGCGACTGGTGGAGTGTTCCTTTGGCATTCTTTGTGCCAAATGGCGGGTACTCCAGTCTGCTATTCAGCTGAGTGAACAAAATGTTAATGAAGTAGTTAACCCCTTACCTACAATTGACGTAATATTCCGTCCATGTGACCATGGACCTAATTACCATGGACGGAATATTACGTCATCGCGATCAGCGGCGCCCACGTGGTGAGCGCCGCTGATCGCGGCCGAGTGTCAGCTAATTATCATAGCTGACACCCGGCACAATGTGTCAGGGGCGGTCACGGACCGCCCCCGACACGTTAACCCCTTGCACACCGCGATCAAACGCGATCGCGGTGTACCGGGGGTTAAAGGGAAGCATCGGCAGGGAGGGGGCTCCCTCCGTGCTTCCCTGAGCCCCCCACGGCAGCGCAATGTGCAGTGCTGCTGCGGGGGGCTCTTTCCCTACAGGCCCCCGGATCCAAGATGGCGACGGGGGCCTGCAGGGAGCTGACTTCCTCACTGCCTGCAAAGCGCAGGCATGAGGAAGTCTGCAGCAGTGCCTGTGACAGATCGCTGACAGTGATGTCCCACCTGGGACAAGGTAATAAAGTAAAAAAAAAAAAAGTGTTAAAAATAATTAAAAAAAAATCGCTAAATCAGTAAAAAAAAAAAAAATATTCCCCAATAAATCCATTTTTTCAAAATAAAAAAACCCAAAAACAATAAAAGTACACATATTTGGTATCGCCGCGTCCGTAATGACCTGCCCTATAAAACTGTCCCATTAGTTAACCCCTTTAGCGAACCCCTTAAAAAATAAAAATAAAAAACGAAGCAAAAAATAATGATTTATTATCATACCACCGAACAAAAAGTGCAATAACGCGCGATCAAAAAGACGCATATAAATATGCATGGTACCGCTGAAAACGTCATCTTGTCCCGCAAAAAACGATCCACCATACAGCATCATCCGCAAAAAAATAAAATTATAGCTCGCAGAATAAAGCGATACAAAAATAATTATTTTTTATATAAAATAGTTTTCATTGCAAAAAACCGACAAAACATAAAAAAAGACCTAAATGAGGTATCGCTGTAACCGTACTGACCCGAAGAATAAAAACGCGTTATCAATTTTACCGCACGCGGAACGGTGTAAACGCACCCCCCAAAAGAAATTCATGAAACGCTGGTTTTTGTTCATTCTGCGTCCCAAAAATCGGAATAAAAAGCGATCAAAAAATGTCACGTGCCCGAAAATGGTACCAATAAAAACGTCAACTCGTCCCGCAAAAAATAAGACCTCACATGACTCGGTGGGTCAAAATACGGAAAAATTATAGCTCACAATATGTGGTGATGCAAAAACTATTTTTACAATAAAAAGCGTCTTTTAGCGTGCGACAGCCGCCAAACATAAAAACCGCCATAAATCGTAAATCAAACCCCCCGTTATCACCCCCTTAGTTAGGGAAAAATAATAAAACTAAAAGAAAATGTATTTATTTCCATTTTCCCGCTAGGGTTAGGGGTAGGGTTAGGGCTAGGGCTCAGATTAGGGTTAGGGGTGTGTTGAGGTTCGGGTTGGAGTTATAATTGGGGGTTTCCACTGTTTGGGCACATCAGGTGCTCTCCAAAGGCAACATGGCGTCTGATCTCAATTCCAGCCAATTCTGCTTTGAAAAAGTCAAATGGTGCTCCTTCGCTTCCAAGCTCTGCCATGTGCCCAAACAGTGTTTTACCCCCACATGTAGGGTATCAGCCTACTCAGGACAAATTACAAAACAACTTTTGGGGTCCAATTTCTCCTGTTACCCTTAGGAAAATAAAAAATTGGGGGCAAAAATATAATTTTGCGGAAAAAAATGTTTTTTTTATTTTCACGCCCAGGCGTTATAAACTTCTGTGAAGCACTTGGGGGTTCAAAGTGCTCTCCACACATCTAGATAAGCTCGGTGGGGGGTCTAGTTTCCAAAATGGCGTCACTTGTGGGGAGTTTCAATAGTTTAGGTACATTAGGGGCTCTCCAAACGCATATGACACCCGCATACCAATCCATCAAAGTCTGCATTCCAAAACGTCACTACTTCCCTTCCGAGCCCCGACGTGTGCCCATACAGTAGTTTTCTCCCACATATGAGGTATCAGCGTACTCAGGACAAATTGGACAACAACTTTTGGGGTCCAATTTCTCCTGTTACCCTTGGGAAAATAAAAAAAATGGGGACTAAAAGATGATGTTTGTTGAAAAAATACGATATTTTTATTTTCACGCCCGGTCGTTATAAACTTCTGTGAAGCACTGGGGGGTTCAAAGTGCTCACCACACATCTAGATAAGTTCATTAGGGGGTCTAGTTTCCAAAATGGGGTCACTTGTGGGGGGTTTCCACTATTTAGGTACATCAGGGGCTCTCCAAACGCAACATGACACCCGCAGACCATTCCATCAAAGTCTGCATTCCAAAACGTCACTACTTCCCTTCCGAGCCCCGACGTGTGCCCATACAGTAGTTTTCTCCCACATATGAGGTATCAGCGTACTCAGGACAAATTGGACAACAACTTTTGGGGTCCAATTTCTCCTGTTACCCTTGGGAAAATAAAAAAATGGGGACTAAAAGATCATGTTTGTGGAAAAAATACGATTTTTTTATTTTCACGCCCGGACGTTATAAACTTCAGTGAAGCACTGGGGGGTTCAAAGTGCTCACCACACATCTAGATAAGTTCCTTGGGGGGTCTAGTTTCCAAAATGGTGTCATTTGTGGGGGGTTTCTACTGTTTTGGTACATCAGGGGCTTTCCTAACGCGACATGGTGTCCGATCTCAATTCCAGCCAAAAACGTCAAATGGCGCTGCTTCCCTTCCGAGCTCTGCCATACGCCCAAATAGTGGTTTACCCCCACATGTGGGGTATCAGCGTACTCAGGATAAATTGCACAATATCTTTTAGGGTCCTGTTACTTTTGGAAAAATAAGAATTGAGGGTGAAAAGATCATTTTTGTGGAAAAAATATGATTTTTTAATTGTACTGCTGTACGTTATAAACTTCTGTGAAGCCCTTGGGGGTTCAAAGTTCTCACCACACATCTAGATAAGTTCCTTGGGGGGTCTAGATTCCAAAATGGTGTCATTTGTGGGGGGTTTCCACTGTTTTGGTACATCAGGGGTTTTCCAATCGCGACATGGTGTCCGATCTCAATTCTAGCCAAAAACGTCAAATGGCGCTGCTTCCCTTCCGAGCTCTGCTATGCGCCCAAATAGTCATTTACACCCACATATGGGGTATCAGCGTACTCAGGACAAATTGCACAATAACTTTTAGGGTCCTGTTACCCTTGGAAAAATAAAAATTGGGGGTGAAAAGATCATTTTTGTGGAAAAAATATGATTTTTTAATTGTACCGCTGTACGTTATAAACTTCTGTGAAGCCCTTGTGGGTTCAAAGTTCTCACCACATATCTAGATAAGTTCCTTGGGGGGTCTAGTTTCCAAAATGGGGTCACTTGGGGGGGTTTCCACTGTTTAGGTACATCAGGGGCTCGCCAAACGTGACATGGCGTCCGATCTGAATTCCAGCCAATTTTGCATTGAAAAAGTCAAACGGCGCTCCTTCCATTCTGAGCTCTGCCATGCGCCGAAACAGTGGTTCCCCCCCACATATCAGGTATCAGCGTACTCAGGACAAATTGCACAATAAGTCTTGCCGTCCAATTTCTCCTGTTACCCTTGGTAAAATAAAGAAAATTGAACCTGAAGTATTTTTTTTGTGAAAAAAAGTTAAATGTTCATTTTTTTTTTTATATTAAAAAAATTCCTGTGACGCACCTAAAGGGTTAATAAACTTCTTGAATGTGGTTTTAAGCACCTTAAGGGGTGCAGTTTTTAGAATGGTGTCACTTTTGGGTATTTTCTATCATATAGACCCCTCAAAGTGGCTTCAAATGTGAAGTGGTCCCTAAAAATAAAATGGTGTTGCAAAAATGAGAAATCGCTGGTCAATTTTTAACCCTTATAACATCCAAACAAAAAAAAATTTTGGTTCCAAAACTGTGCTGATGTAAAGTAAACATGTGGGAAATGTTATGTATTAAGTTTTTTGTGTGCCGTATCGCTGTGATTTAAGGGCATAAAAATTCAAAGTTGGAAAATTGCGAAATTTTCAAAATTTTCGCCAAATTTCCGTTTTTTTCACAAATAAACGCAAGTTATTTGAATGCAATTTTACCACTAACATGAAGTACAATATGTCACGAGAAAACAATGTCAGAATCACCGGGATCCATAGAAGCGTTCCAGAGTTATGACCTCATAAAGGTACAGTGGTCAGAATTGTAAAAATTGGCCCGGTAGTTAACGTGCAAACCACCCTTAGTAGTGAAGGGGTTAAAGCCTGTGTGGTTCTTCATAACTTCACCAGGATACATGATTGTTCCTCCTCTGCTGGTGTTGTGCGTGGGTTGGACAATGTTCCTAGGGCGAGACGACCTATCACCCCTCAACGTAGACCGCTCTCTGGCCTCAAAGTGCGTGATATTTTCACAAATTACTTTGTCACCTGAGGGTGAAACTTCTTGGCAAGAGCATGCTGTGTCTGTTATAATCTTTTGGTTTGTGTGTGTCTAAATATATATATTTCTACCCCTTATAATTCTTTGAGTGTTTTATTGCATTGGTAAGCTTATGTTAGTATGCTGACACTGTTTTTTATAATTGACACAGAGACGTTAAATGTAGTAGACAAATGTTTACTTTTGTCTTTTTTTTTTTTTTTTTGGGGGGGGGGGGGGTTAACCAAAACATATTATTGCCATATGAGAACTGTGGCAATGGGCCAAATTGGCCTTTTTGCAGATGTCAACATTTGTTCAAAATAACATTTACACATATAGAGACAAAAAACAAAAAAAACATTATGCAGTACCAAAATGGCTACATTATAAATTGTGGAAAGTTGGGGAAGAAGGCGGAAGACCAGCCTGTGGTTGCTGCTGGCTACTTTGCCCAACATCGCCCTGTGTGGGGGCATACTGTTGCCCATGATGTGGGTAATGTACTGCCTCCTGGGATTGTTGTGGGTACTGGCCAGAGTGATACTGAAGAGGGGCATCTTGTTGGGTCTGTTAGGCCCGTGCCTCATACCCTCCAATATATCCATGTCGTCCCCAACCAGGTTGGGACCAGCCTCCAAAACTGGGTGGGAACAAGTGGCCATATTGGTGAGGTTGGCTAGAGCCAGACATATGTGGCTGCTGTTGGGAAGGTTGGGTAGGGGGAGGAAGGGGGTGAGGTGTAGGCCCACGTATTTGAGGATCCTCAGAGCCTGCTTGAGCAAGCATGTGTGTGGGGTGTCTAAGGCGCATTAGATTTCTGGGTGAAAGCTGCCACCTCTCCAGATATTCAAATAATTCATATGGTGTATTGGGGTGTGTGCAAGCATCAAGCAGGATCTGAAAACATCCTCGAATACGGAGCCTCGCCTCACGGGAAAAGGCACGAAGGTAAAAGGCCAGGCTGCGCGAGTATGCCTCTTCGCCATCATCAGTATTGACTCTAGCCAAATAGTTGAGGACCCCAATGTCCACATTTGTACGTGTATCCTGGGCAGGGATCTGGCGCCTTCTTCCTCGCCGGGATGGTCCAGCAGGCTGTGGTGAGGCCCGGATCTGGGCAGTTGGGCTGCTGCCCATGTTGCCCTGCTCCTCCAGTATGGCTGATTGTGCAGCAGCAGACGGTCCTGGTTGTGGGGTTTGTGGCACAGGCACTGGGTTTTCCTGCGAGGATTCTTCACCCATGCTTCTTGTAGGGGGAGAAGATGGGCCAGCCACCTCATCCCCTACAGGATCAATGATGGGCTTTGTATCTGAGCCAGTTCCTCTCTCCGTAAAGGTTGGACTGAGTTCTGTTATGAAATAGAACAGAGCCAAAAGTAAATCAATATTTTTGGCCCTGTAAAGTATCTGTGTAATGTGGTGTGAGGTATCTACTTACGGTCTCAGATCCAGAATAGGGGCGAGGAAGGAGAGGCGGTCATAATAAATGTATTTCCGCTTTAGGTGGCCCGCATCACCACTCCTGGACCGCTGCTGACGTTCCCGCCTGTATTGGTCGCGGATGCTGCGCCACCGTCTCATCACATCTTCCACTGCAATGTGACAGGAAATATTCTCAATTTCACATATTTGATATGTCACATTTGCTAACCGTAGTCTAGGCATGTGGCCTTCTGTGGTGTGCTTTCTACCCAGGGTGGTATATATAATTGGGGCATCCAGGCCTGATACACAGGGTCACAGTAGTTCATGTATCAAGTAACTACACTTACTAACTTGGTAGGCTAGGAGGATGAGGAGCTTGTGGCCTGGGCCAAATTATGGCAGTGTAAAACCATGGGTCACATCAAAATCTACCCACCTCATGAGTAAAAAAAGTAGAAGCACAGGAAGGGGGGGGGCCGATTCTATATTCATTTTTTTGATGTGAGGTAATTTTACACAGTTTTCGGGTTGTACTTACTCAGTTGCTGCTGCTCCTCACGTGGCCGATCACCAAAATCGTGGAACATCTGGCGACATATGCGCCTCCATAACGCCTCCTTTCTTGCCCGGTTGGCATAATGGGCATCATGTTGGTCTCAGATTTCTGGCCGCTCCTGCACTAAGACAATAAGCATCTCCACATTGAGGAAATATGGCGCCATGACGCTGATGTACTCCGTGGAGGCGTACTTCCTGGATGTCTGGAGAGCTTTTTGAGTTCCTTTGCATGTCTAAGCTTCCTGATGATGGATTGGCCCATTTCCTGTCACCTGCCAAAAGACCTGCGTATTTCTCGCAAGTCACACGTGTGGTCCGTGTGTAATCCGTATTTTTTGCGCACCCATAGACTTGCATTGGCATACTACGGGTGTAGTATACTGACAATCGCAGCATGCTGCGATTGGCACGGACCGTAGAATACAGACGAGAAATATACGGCTGTTGGGAGCTGCCCCATAGAGAATCATTTGTCCGTGTGTGATGCGTGCTTTTAACGCCTCTCACTCGAACGTATTCCTCTCTAGTGTGACCCCGGCCTTAAGAGATATTACAACCAGGATATTTGTTCATGAGGTGGAAGGGGGTGATGCCTCCTAAGGATAAGCCAAGAAAATAAAATTGGGGTTTTTGGAGAGGCAGTGGGAATGTCCCTTAGTTATCTGGAGTCCATCTGATAGAAGTGTGAATTGTGTCCATGTAGTGAGTCATAAATCCAGGTGTCAAATTGAGTCCTATTGTCAAAGAATTGAACATCCTTATTGGTTTGAATTCCCAAATTCTTCTCTCTGTTGTCAGTCCTCGATTTTGTGCACATACAGCAGTGGAATAACAAACTGCACAGACAGCATAGACAGGCGGTTATTTATCTGACTGCTGTATGTTCATGAAATAAAGTAGATGCTTATGAAGGAAAAAAAGCATGTGGTTAGATATGTGGATTATTTTCTGTTGCTAGAATTATTACATCTCATTTGGACCACTGAGCCCACTGCTTTGAGTCCACCATTGTAATATGCCTGGAGGAACAAATAAGTAATGCTGATCACTTGATTATCTGTACAGAAGAACAATTGGGTCATTGGTATTTCAATTGCCAGTCCGTTTGTTTTCAGAGATCAATGTTTTCTCAGCTCTCACAGGAAAAACATGTGTCTGAAGGTACTGTCACACTTAGCGATATCGCTAGCAATATCGCTATAACTTGTGACGTTATAGCGATATTGCTAGCGATATCGCTGTGTGTGATACCTACAACTGGCTCCCCCGCTGGTTATCGCTGATCGCGCGAGAACGTCCTGGACTGTTTCTCGTCGTCAGCTTCCTGCGGAGAGACGAGTGTGGAGCCGGGCGGGAGGACGTCAGGATCGCCTCGTCTGACAGGTAAGTAGCGACCCCCGACCCCTGCGATGTCGCTGGTGAGATCTGCCTGTGTGGCAGCTCACTAGCGACCACTTAGCGATGTACCAGCGATCCTGACCGCGTCATATTGCTGGTTGGGATCGCTGGTGCATCGCTAAGTGTGACAGTACCTTGAGGGAGCTGGGAAAGGGCTATCTGCTGAACAAACGTTTGGTCGCCAGTTATCTTGTGTATGTATGTATGTGTATATATGTGTATGTCTCTACTCTCTATCCTGTCAGTTTCCGCCCCAGAAAGAAATACAGGCAAGACTGGTGAAATGGCGATCAGGCATATAAATACCATTGACTGTGCATGCCATTCACCATGCCCATATGACTGTGCACTTTATCCATCTATAAATGGAATATACACTACGGAATATCAAATTGTTACCATATCTCCACTCTATTTTTAAGTAGTCCTTTAAAAAAATGCTAATTTCTCAAAGGATGTTTAAACAGCAATGAATTTCTCATCTGCAATAAAATTTACCAAAAAACAATTATATTGCACATGTTCTTATGTTTTATGTATTAAAGGGGTTGTCCGCTACTAGGACAACCCTTTCTCATTACCCATGCTTGGCCCGAATAAAATAAGTCTATACTCACCACCTGTGCTGGCACTGGTGCTCCCGTGGCTCTTGTGCAGTTGTATGACACGTGGTGCCTGGCCCCCAATCATTGCTATTACCACACGAGAGCCCCAGGACCACGAATGCCAACGACGCCAGCATGGGAGAAGAGCATAGGCTTTTTTATTTTATCAGGATCAAGTGTGGGGAATCAGAAATTGTCCTGGGCCACGTGCACACTTTCAATATTTGGTGACATTTTTTTACCTTTGTATTTGTAAGCCAAAACCAGGAAAAGAATAATAGGAAAAAGTATAATAGAAACCCGTCACCACTTCTGGATTTATCACCCACTCCTGGTTTTGCCTTACACATACTGAGGTAAAAACTCAACAAACACTAAACGTGTGAACGTGACGTAAGTTGTTAAATTTGAAGGCCAAACATAAACCCTTACATTATATATGGTATCAAGTCATTATATATGGCTTTAATGGTATTAATTCAATTATAGCAATTTAGTGCTGTATTTATAGGAATATTTTTAATATTTTTTTTTCTCAGTTTGTTGAGTTTTTACTAAATCCCTGACACATGTCTCTTAAATGCCGGTATATTTTTATTGTTTTTTACATTTTTGCTGGTGTATTGGAGCGGACTGCAGCACTCGTTATTTCTACATTGTACTGTAGGAATCAGACAATTGCTGTCTTGTTGCAGCCATGGTGCTTCAGACCAAGCAAAGCTGACCAGGCTACTATCTGGGATGACTAGTCTGAGTTGGGTCCCTGGTGGCTTCTCCACAACCGATCTCCTAAATTTATCAGTCTGTGTATAATGGAGCACCTGTCAGAGGGGTCTGGATGGGGAGAAGCCACCAGGGATCTGCCCTGGTCTAACCAGCTGAAACCTTTTCCCTGGCTGGCTTATCACTAGAGTTGAGCAAATTTGTTCGGGTCCCTGCTTATTCGGCAAGCTATAGCGCTTACTGAATAAGCTGCAGAGGGAACCCGGGTACATGGAGTGCGCCGACTGTTCAGCGCCGCAGCTGCATGTGTTGCGGCTGTGTGACAGTCACAATGCATGCATGGAGAGCCTGTGTGCTGGGCTCTCCTTCATGATCTGTCGGCGCGCTCCACGTACCCTGGTTCCGTCTGCAGCTTATACGGTAAGTGCTATAGTTTGACGAATAAGCAGGAACCCGATCAAATTTGCTCACCTCTACTTATCACAGTATATTTACGGTAGTTTTTAACGTCACAGCTTCTCAGAGTACAACATACAAGGCTGGCATTGCTCAGCTGGACACCGATTTGTGCTGTTTGTAGTTCACACAGCATGGATCTCATGATAAGTTTACCTGTGGGATGTGAAGGAAAACTGGGGAACCATTGAATTTGCTATAATGGTGCCTGGATATCAGCCAGGAGCACTAAGTAATTGCTGAACACAATTTCCATATTCAATGGTGTTCATTTTTAGGGATACTTACAAATTGAACCTTTTTTTTATTTTAACCTTATGTGTGTGCGCATGTATAGATACATTATACATATATAAACAAGTTTCATATCTAATCTGGTTGTAGCCATGACACTAGTATAAACCTTAATTAAGGCCATATTCATGTGAGGTATTACTAGAAATAAAACATTGTTTTATTAACCCCCTTTCAGGACATCAGCTGTACATATACGGCGTCATTTGGAAGTGAGAGTATGTAGTTGGTTCACGTAGCGATCCTGCCCCATACCTGGCAGGTGATGTCTTGGTATTACAGCCAGGACCTGCCGCGATTGTTAACCTTCTAAAGGCCACTATCAATCTCTGATAGCAGCATTTAACGCGCCCCAGCATGCGAGTGTGCCATTCTTTCTGTCCACTGCCGCCCCCATGACACGATCACGGGTCTTTGATGAATTGTCATGACAGCCGGGGGTCAGCTGATGACCCCTGTGCCTGTCATTACAGAGCTCCTTTAAAACCTTGGCTGTGGCCGGGATCCGAAGGAGTCCGTGATTCTTGCTACATGAAACTATGCTGTGGCATCGCTGTATGTAACACAAGTGATCAGACGTTCACGTTAACAAGGGTAAAAAGTGGAGGAAAAAAGTAAAAAAAAAAAAAAAAACCCTAATACTGTGTGCCCACGTAGCGTTTTTTAAGCGTTTCTGCAGCACTTTTAGGCTGAGTGCAGACAGAGTTTTGAGCCCTGCGGATTTTTCCGTGCAGAATGGAAGAAAACCGCAGGTCAAATGACCTGCATTTTTCCTGCGGATTTCTTCCATTTTTCACGCGGTTTTCATGCGGTTTTTGTGCGGTTTTCCATTGCGGTCTTCCCCCTGCGGATTTGGTGACAGGGGAGATAGAAAACCGCACAAAAGAAGTAACATGCTGCGGATTTTGTACCGCACGAAAACCGCGCGGAAAAATCCGCAGCGTCTGCACAGCGTTTTTTTTTTTCATTCATTTTAAAGGTACTGTACATCACAATGCGGATATGCAACGTTTCTGTGCGGTAAAATCCGCTGCGGAAACGCTGCAAATCTGCATCGTGTGCACATGGCCTTAGACAAGCGATTCTGCTTAGGAAAAGCATCCAATGGTTTTGTAATGGAAAACGCACATATTGTGCCAATGGTGCCTTTTTAACCTCTGCGGAAACGCTTAGCGGTAAAAAACGCAGCATGTTCATTAATTTTGCGGAATTGCCCACGATTCAGCATACCATCAATTATATGGGCAAAAACGCTTAGGAAAACGCATGCAAAAACGCTTGACAAACGCTTACAAAAGCGCGTCAAAAACCACCTGCGTTTTCCCGGGAGCAGGGTGTGCGATTCTGCTCAGGTTTATTCTGCATGAGAATCGCTACGTGGGCACATAGCCTAAAAGTTCAAAAATGACCCCATTTTCCCTAATGGAAAATAAAGATATTTAAAAAATAAACGTGGTATTGCCACATTCAGAAAAGTCCAATTTATCAAAATATAAAACCAATAAACCTGATCAGTAAACACCATAAACAGAAAAAAATTCAAAAAAGCCAAAATGATGTTTTTCTAGTGGTGCAATTTCACAAAAAGTTGTAACAAGTGATCAAAAAAATCACATCTATCTCAAAATGATAGTAATAAAAATGTAATCTCACCCTGCAAAAAGTCAGCCATCACACAGCTCCATCAGCCAAAAAATCAAAATGTTACAGGTCTGGAAAATGGTGACACAACCCCCCCAGTTTTTTTTTTTACAAACTTGATTTTTTTTTTCACCACGAAAATAATGAAAAAAAAAACTGGACATGATGGGTATCGCCGTAATCGTATTGATGTGGAGAATTTTTACCACAAAATGTACACTGTAAAACGATTCCCATAAAAAATGGTCAGAATTGTGTTTTTTTCACACTTTCACCACACCTGGATTTTTTCCCCCGTTTTCCAGTATACTGTGGGAGAATGACTGGTGCCATTCAAAAGTTCAGCTCGTACACTAAAAACAAGGCCTCACACAGCCATACTGACAGAAAAATTAGATTTATGTCTCTGGGAAGAAAGGGGGGAAATAATGGAAGCGAAAAAACTAAAGTGGGCTGCGGGGTGAAGGTCTGAGTTTAGGATAGAAGAATCCCAGGGGTGCTGTGCTACCAACATATATGTGATTTTAGGCTCTAAATATATATATATATATAACTTTATGTGTGTATGTATACACTTATGAAGCCCCTTCAAAATAATAGGGGCAGGGCCGTGTGTCTGTGGAGGAGGACCAGCGTACAGTTGCTCACACTGTATTGCGCATGCGTCCACTTTGACCTTGTCATTCCCCGCATTGGTCAGGCCCACCCACTTCCAGGCGCCATCCTCCTCGGTGTACTCCCCTATCGCTCCGCTTATTATCCTACAAGCCACGCCCATTGAATTGCGAGCCGTGCTCTAAGCGCATGCGCATTGCTTCACTGTATACTGACTGATCCCATCACTCCAGTATCCACCTCCGCCTCTTTGTCGCTTCTGAGCTTCTCTCCAACTGTGAATTGACCAATCGAATCATTACTTGTTTCCAGGCTAAGCAAGCACCGTGTACTCCAAACCACTAGGGGCGCTGTGCATTACAATCCTCACTTGCTCACACAGTTGAAGGGGTGGGTTGCTCTGCGTACTATTCCCTGTCAGCAGGGGGCGCTAGAGCATATGTAGTAGAGGCTGGACTACACACGACATAGGGCGGTTTGAGGCATTGTTTTGGTGGCCGTTTCCCTCCTCACCACACGGGGCGCTGTTGACTCCTCGCAATGCGCTCCCAGCCGCTCGGCGGCGTCGTTGTGTAACGCGTTGTGTCCGCGGGTGCTGCAGAGGCCTCGCTCGCTCTTTCACGTCCGGTGATCGCGCTGTGGTCTCGGTAACCAGCCGGAGAGACATGGCGGCTCCGGTGTCTCCGGTGGGGAAGCGGCTGAGGCTGCTGTTTGACGAGAGCTCTTCCGGACGGGAGGGAGCCCCAGATCCGCCTGTCCCGTTGGGGAAGCGGGCCTGGGAGGGCGGAACTGTGCGGGGGCTCAAAGGAGCGGCGCCCGAGGAGCTGGCGGTAAGTGGCCACTCCCGCCTCTACCTCGCTGTCTTCCACACTTCGGACTCACTCGGGGCTCGGTGTGTAGTTTCGGCCTAGTCCGGCCCACTCCCGGTGCTCCCACTCCCGGCCCCGTGACTGCGGCCCCTCCCCCAGTGTAACTATGGAGGAGTGCGGATCTATGAGGGACCCCCGGAGTGTGCGCTGTGCCCCTCACTTCACTGCACTCACCACCAGTGCGCCCCCTATCAGCTGCACAAAGTTTCTCCCACAAAACAGAACTCGCTGATGTCACATTGAAGTGATCCCATAGCACGTCACTGTGATCAGCCCGGGAATCTGCCTAATAACATAACACACTACCCAACTGATGTTACATTGTAGTGATCCTGTGTGATCCCATAGCACGTCACTGTGATCAGCCCGGGAATCTGCCTAATAACATAACACACTACCCAACTGATGTTACATTGTAGTGATCCTGTGTGATCCCATAGCACGTCACTGTGATCAGCCCGGGAATCTGCCTAATAACATAACACACTACCTGATGTCACATTGTAGTGATCCTGTGTGATCCTATAGCACGTCACTGTGATCAGCCCGGGAATCTTCCTTAAAACATAACACACTACCTAACTGATGTCACATTGTAGTGATCCTGTGTGATCCCATAGCACGTCACTGTGATCAGCCCGGGAATCTGCCTAATAACATAACACACTAACTGATGTCACATTGTAGTGATCCTGTGTGATCCCATAGCACGTCACTGTGATCAGCCCGGGAATCTGCCTAATAACATAACACACTAACTGATGTCACATTGTAGTGATCCTGTGTGATCCCATAGCACGTCACTCTGATCAGCCCGGGAATCTGCCTAATAACATAACACACTAACTGATGTCACATTGTAGTGATCCTGTGTGATCCCATAGCACGTCACTGTGATCAGCCCGGGAATCTGCCTAATAACATAACACACTAACTGATGTCACATTGTAGTGATCCTGTGTGATCCTATAGCACTTCACTGTGATCAGCCTGGGAATCTGCCTAATAACATAACACACTAACTGATGTCACATTGTAGTGATCCTGTGTGATCCTATAGCACGTCACTGTGATCAGCCCGGGAATCTGCCTAATAACATAACACACTAACTGATGTCACATTGTAGTGATCCTGTGTGATCCTATAGCACGTCACTGTGATCAGCCTGGGAATCTGCCTAATAACATAACACACTAACTGATGTCACATTGTAGTGATCCTGTGTGATCCCATAGCACGTCACTGTGATCAGCCCGGGAATCTGCCTAATAACATAACACACTACCCAACTGATGTTACATTGTAGTGATCCTGTGTGATCCCATAGCACGTCACTGTGATCAGCCCGGGAATCTGCCTAATAACATAACACACTACCTGATGTCACATTGTAGTGATCCTGTGTGATCCTATAGCACGTCACTGTGATCAGCCCGGGAATCTTCCTTAAAACATAACACACTACCTAACTGATGTCACATTGTAGTGATCCTGTGTGATCCCATAGCACGTCACTGTGATCAGCCCGGGAATCTGCCTAATAACATAACACACTAACTGATGTCACATTGTAGTGATCCTGTGTGATCCCATAGCACGTCACTGTGATCAGCCCGGGAATCTGCCTAATAACATAACACACTAACTGATGTCACATTGTAGTGATCCTGTGTGATCCCATAGCACGTCACTCTGATCAGCCCGGGAATCTGCCTAATAACATAACACACTAACTGATGTCACATTGTAGTGATCCTGTGTGATCCCATAGCACGTCACTGTGATCAGCCCGGGAATCTGCCTAATAACATAACACACTAACTGATGTCACATTGTAGTGATCCTGTGTGATCCTATAGCACTTCACTGTGATCAGCCTGGGAATCTGCCTAATAACATAACACACTAACTGATGTCACATTGTAGTGATCCTGTGTGATCCTATAGCACGTCACTGTGATCAGCCCGGGAATCTGCCTAATAACATAACACACTAACTGATGTCACATTGTAGTGATCCTGTGTGATCCTATAGCACGTCACTGTGATCAGCCTGGGAATCTGCCTAATAACATAACACACTAACTGATGTCACATTGTAGTGATCCTATAGCACGTCACTGTGATCAGCCTGGGAATCTGCCTAATAACATAACACACTAACTGATGTCACATTGTAGTGATCCTATAGCACGTCACTGTGATCAGCCCAGGAATCTGCCTAATAACATAACACACTACATAACTGATGTCACATTGTAGTGATCCTGTGTGATCAGCCCAGGAATCTGCCTAATAACATAACACACTAACTGATGTCACATTGTAGTGATCCTGTGTGATCCTATAGCACGTCACTGTGATCAGCCCAGGAATCTGCCTAATAACATAACACACTACATAACTGATGTCACATTGTAGTGATCCTGTGTGATCAGCCCAGGAATCTGCCTAATAACATAACACACTACCTAACTGATGTCACATTGTAGTGATCCTGTGTGATCCCATAGCACGTCACTGTGATCAGCCTGGGAATCTGCCTAATAACATAACACACTACCTAACTGATGTCACATTGTAGTGATCCTGATCCTGTGTGATCCCATAGCACGTCACTGTGATCAGCCCGGGAATCTGCCTAATAACATAACACACTACCTAACTGATGTCACATTGTAGTGATCCTGTGTGATCCCATAGCACGTCACTGTGATCAGCCCGGGAATCTGCCTAATAACATAACACACTAACTGATGTCACATTGTAGTGATCCTGTGTGATCCCATAGCACGTCACTGTGATCAGCCCGGGAATCTGCCTAATAACATAACACACTAACTGATGTCACATTGTAGTGATCCTGTGTGATCCTATAGCACGTCACTGTGATCAGCCCGGGAATCTGCCTAATAGCATAACACACTAACTGATGTCACATTGTAGTGACCCTGTGTGATCCTATAGCACGTCACTGTGATCAGCCTGGGAATCTGCCTAATAACATAACACACTAACTGATGTCACATTGTAGTGATCCTGTGTGATCCTATAGCACGTCACTGTGATCAGCCCGGGAATCTGCCTAATAACATAACACACTAACTGATGTCACATTGTAGTGATCCTGTGTGATCAGCCCAGGAATCTGCCTAATAACATAACACACTACATAACTGATGTCACATTGTAGTGATCCTGTGTGATCAGCCCAGGAATCTGCCTAATAACATAACACACTACCTAACTGATGTCACATTCTATTGATCCTGTGTGATCCCATAGCACGTCACTGTGATCAGCCTGGGAATCTGCCTAATAACATAACACACTACCCAACTGATGTCACATTGTAGTGATCCTGATCCTGTGTGATCCCATAGCACGTCACTGTGATCAGCCCGGGAATCTGCCTAATAACATAACACACTACCTAACTGATGTCACATTGTAGTGATCCTGTGTGATCCCATAGCACGTCACTGTGATCAGCCCGGGAATCTGCCTAATAACATAACACACTACCTAACTGATGTCACATTGTACTGATCCTATGTGATCCCATAGCACGTCACTGTGATCAGCCCAGGAATCTGCCTAATAACATAACACACTAACTGATGTCACAGTGTAGTGATCCCATAGCACGTCACTGTGATCAGCCCGGGAATCTGCCTAATAAAATAACACACTACCTAACTGATGTCACATTGTAGTGATCCTGTGTGATCCCATAGCACGTCACTGTGATCAGCCCGGGAATCTACCTAATAACATAACACACTACCTAACTGATGTCACATTGTAGTGATCCTGTGTGATCCCATAGCACGTCACTGTGATCGGCCCGAGAATCTGCCTAATAACACAACAAACTACCTAATTGATGTCACATTGTAGTGATCCTGTGTGATCCTATAGCATGTCACTGTGATCAGCCCGGGAATCTGCCTAATAACATAACACACTACCTAACTGATGTCACATTGTAGTGATCCTGATCCTGTGTGATCCCGTAGCACGTCACTGTGATCAGCCAGGAAGCTCTTTAATAACATAACACACTCGCTAACTGATGTCACATTGTAGTGATCCTGTGTGATCAGCCCGGGAATCTGCCTAATAACATAACACTACCTAACTGATGTCACATTGTAGTGATGCCATAGCACGTCACTGTGATCAGCCTGGGAATCTGCCAAATAACATAACACACTACCCAACTGATGTCACATTGTAGTGATCCTGTGTGATCAGCCCTGGAATGTGCCTAATAACATAACACACTCACTGATGTCACATTGTAGTGATCTGTGTGATCCCATAGCACGTCACTGTGATCAGCCTGGGAATCTGCCTAATAACATAACACACTACTTAACTGATGTCACATTGTAGTGATCCTGTGTGATCAGCCTGGGAATCTGCCTAATAACATAACACACTCACTGATGTCACATTGTAGTGATCTGTGTGATCCCATAGCACATCACTGTGATAAGCCAGAAATCTTCCAGCTAGTATATCTATTTATGAGGCTGGGTTCACACCTATATTGAGGTCAATTTTTTATTATCAGCCCAATAGACTTGAATAAGAAAGTGTCATCAGACACATGAAAGATAAAAGTGCGTGCTTCAATTTTATTTTTTCCACGTACAGATTTTTTGTGTGAAATAAACTCTTATCTGAACAGTCCAGTTGAGTAGTACTCGTCCTAGTGCTGTCCTTGTAATGTCAGTTTTCTCACGGACTGCACTTTGATCAAAACCAGTCGTGTTCTAAGCCGTATGGTCATAATCCGAGATATACACTTCATGCCCCCTACACGGGGACAGCTATGATGTTCAGCAGTGAATCATGGCTTTATCCCAGTTGCTTAATTCTACTTTTCCCTTCTGCTGAGGAGACGGATTAGTTGTAGGTGCACAAATTCCTCAGTGCTTATATACATAGATCTCTATTGTAAATATACCGTATATACTCGTGTATAAGCTGACCCGTGTACAAGCCGACCCCCCCTAATTTTGCCACAAAAAACTTGGAAAACTTATTGACTCGCGTATAAGCCTAGGGTGGAATCCATAGACTATGCCCTCATATTCTGCTCCATAGACTATGCCCCCATATGCTGCTCCATAGAATATGTCCCCATATGCTTCTCCATAGTTTATGCCCCCATATGCTGCTCCATAGATTATGCTCCCATACGCTTCTCCATAGACTATGCCCCCATATGCTGCTCCATAGACTATGCCCCCATATGCTGCTCCATAGACTATGCCCCCATATGCTGCTCCATAGACTATGCCCCCATATGCTGCTCCATAGACTATGCCCCCATATGCTGCTCCATAGACTATGCCCCCATATGCTGCTCCATAGACTATGCCCCCATATGCTGCTCCATAGACTATGCCCCCATATGCTGCTCCATAGACTATGCCCCCATATGCTGCTCCATAGACTATGCCCCCATATGCTGCTCCATAGACTATGCCCCCATATGCTGCTCCATAGACTATGCCCCCATATGCTGCTCCGTAGACTATGCCCCCATATGCTGCTCCGTAGACTATGCCCCCATATGCTGCTCCGTAGACTATGCCCCCATATGCTGCTCCGTAGACTATGCCCCCATATGCTGCTCCGTAGACTATGCCCCCATATGCTGCTCCGTAGACTATGCCCCCATATGCTGCTCCGTAGACTATGCCCCCATATGCTGCTCCGTAGACTATGCCCCCATATGCTGCTCCGTAGACTATGCCCCCATATGCTGCTCCGTAGACTATGCCCCCATATGCTGCTCCGTAGACTATGCCCCCATATGCTGCTCCGTAGACTATGCCCCCATATGCTGCTCCGTAGACTATGCCCCCATATGCTGCTCCGTAGACTATGCCCCCATATGCTGCTCCGTAGACTATGCCCCCATATGCTGCTCCGTAGACTATGCCCCCATATGCTGCTCCGTAGACTATGCCCCCATACGCTGCTCCGTAGACTATGCCCCCATACGCTGCTCCGTAGACTATGCCCCCATACGCTGCTCCGTAGACTATGCCCCCATACGCTGCTCCGTAGACTATGCCCCCATACGCTGCTCCGTAGACTATGCCCCCATACGCTGCTCCGTAGACTATGCCCCCATACGCTGCTCCGTAGACTATGCCCCCATACGCTGCTCCGTAGACTATGCCCCCATACGCTGCTCCGTAGACTATGCCCCCATACGCTGCTCCGTAGACTATGCCCCCATACGCTGCTCCGTAGACTATGCCCCCATACGCTGCTCCGTAGACTATGCCCCCATACGCTGCTCCGTAGACTATGCCCCCATACGCTGCTCCGTAGACTATGCCCCCATACGCTGCTCCGTAGACTATGCCCCCATACGCTGCTCCGTAGACTATGCCCCCATACGCTGCTCCGTAGACTATGCCCCCATACGCTGCTCCGTAGACTATGCCCCCATACGCTGCTCCGTAGACTATGCCCCCATACGCTGCTCCGTAGACTATGCCCCCATACGCTGCTCCGTAGACTATGCCCCCATACGCTGCTCCGTAGACTATGCCCCCATACGCTGCTCCGTAGACTATGCCCCCATACGCTGCTCCGTAGACTATGCCCCCATACGCTGCTCCGTAGACTATGCCCCCATACGCTGCCCCGTAGACTATGCCCCCATACGCTGCCCCGTAGACTATGCCCCCATACGCTGCCCCGTAGACTATGCCCCCATACGCTGCCCCGTAGACTATGCCCCCATACGCTGCCCCGTAGACTATGCCCCCATACGCTGCCCCGTAGACTATGCCCCCATGCGCTTCTCCGTAGATTATTCCCCCATATGCTTCTCCGCGCGGGGTTAAAATTTCGCCTCACAACATAGCCTATGACGCTCTTGGGGTCCAGACGTTTGACTGTGCAAAATTTTGTGGCTGTAGCTGCAACGGTGTAGATGCCAATCCCGGACATACACACATACATACAGTTAGGTCCATATATATTTGGACAGAGACAACATTTCTCTAATTTTGGTTCTAGACATTACCACAATGAATTTTAAACAAAACAATTCAGATGCAGTAGAAGTTCAGACTTTCAGCTTTCATTTGAGGGTATCCACATTAAAATTGGATGAAGGGTTTAGGAGTTTCTGCTCCTTAACATGTGCCACCCTGTTTTTAAAGGGACCAAAAGTAATTGGACAGATTAAATAATTGTAAATAGTTTATGCCCCCATATGCTTCTCCATAGTTTATGCCCCCATATGCTTCTCCATAGTTTATGCCCCCATATGCTTCTCCATAGTTTATGCCCCCATGTGCTTCTCCATAGTTTATGCCCCCATATGCTGCTCCATAGAATATGCCCCCCATATGCTGCTCCATAGAATATGCCCCCCATATGCTGCTCCATAGTTTATGCCCCCCATATGCTTCTCCATAGTTTATGCCCCCCATATGCTTCTCCATAGTTTATGCCCCCATATGCTTCTCCATAGTTTATGCCCCCATATGCTTCTCCATAGTTTATGCCCCCATATGCTTCTCCATAGTTTATGCCCCCATATGCTTCTCCATAGTTTATGCCCCCATATGCTTCTCCATAGTTTATGCCCCCATATGCTTCTCCATAGTTTATGCCCCCATATGCTTCTCCATAGTTTATGCCCCCATATGCTGCTCCATAGAATATGCCCCCCATATGCTGCTCCATAGACTATGCCCCCATATGCTGCTCCATAGACTATGCCCCCATGTGCTGCTCCATAGACTATGCCTCCATATGCTTCTCCATAGTTTATGCCTCCATATGCTTCTCCATAGTTTATGCCCCCATATGCTTCTCCATAGTTTATGCCCCCATATGCTGCTCCATAGTTTATGCCCCCATATGCTGCCCCATAGAATATGCCCCCATATGCTGCCCCATAGAATATGCCCCATAGACTATGCCCCCATATGCTGCTCCATAGAATATGCCCCCCATATGCTGCCCCATAGACTATGCCCCCATATGCTGCTCCATAGAATATGCCCCCATATGTGGAAAAAAATGCCATACTCACCTCTCCTGGGTCCATCGCCGCTGTCTGCCGCTTCTTGTGTCAGTGACTGTTCAGCCAGCAGAGGGGCGGCACGCACTTAACCACGTCACCGCGCCCCCTGCTGCCTAAACGTCACTGACACAGGATGCAGCAGAGACAGCGGTGAGCAGCGATGGACCGGGGGACAGGTGAATATCGCTATACTCACCCATCCTGCCGCGGTCTCTGCAGCCTCGCTCGCTTCTCCACTGTCTCCCTTCCTGTCTCCAGCGGTCACGTGGTACCGCTCATTACACTCATGAATATGCGCATATTCATGAGTGTAATGAGTGGTACCACGTGACCGCTGGAGACAGGAAGGGAGACAGTGGAGAAGCGAAGCTGCAGAGAACGCGGCAGGACAGGTAAGTATGATCTCTGACACCCCTGCTCCCCCTCCCCCGCCGACCCCCAGGTATATGACCCGTGTATAAGCCGAGAGGAGGACTTCAGCCCAAAAAAATGGGCTGAAAATCTCGGCTTATACATGAGTATATACGGTAACTTAAATTATTTCCAAAATATTATGTATTCCCCTATCCATACGATGGAGGATAACATACTGATCACCAAGGGATCTTCTTGTTGGGACCGCCAGTGTTACCAAGAAGGAGGCTTTGGAATCTGAGTAGGTGCCCAACCTCTACATTCAAGGCGGAGCTCGGTTACTTTAGTTTGAACTCCAGCGATCCGAAGAGGCTATAACCTAACAATTTAAATAGGTTACCAATATAAAATAAAAAATGCCTGCAAATTAAAAAAAAAAAAAAAAGTACTTACTAGTGATGAGTGAACGTGCTCAGATAAGGTGTTGCCCGTTCATGCTTGGGTGCTAACAGAGTTACTTCTGCGTGCTCGAATAATCTGTATGAGTCCCAGTGGCTGGCTGCATGTTTCGCAGTTGTTTCACAGCCTCAACACATGGAGGGATTGTGGGTTTGTTAGGTACTGCCTGCATGAGTTGTGGCTGTCGAACAGGCAGAGGGGTCTCGAACACATTTTTTGAGCACGTTTGCTCATCAGTTATTGTATCGACCCCTTCCTAGCGTTTGTTTACCTGTGGCCGTAGCCAGTGATGCCGATAAACCGTAGTAGGTGACTGCTGTGGTCACTAACCGGCTACCAGTAACCAAATACCAGGAGGACAAATGGGGGAAAGTAGAGGCGAGGAGTGTTTGCTTTTGGTCTTTTCAGAAGTTAGAAACTTTATTTAAAGTGGTATTCTACTGTACTGTAGTTTAGGGGATAATTATGAGATCACTGTTAAACTTTTGTCAGTGATGATGCATTTTTAGGGTATATTTAGACGCATAAGCAAATCGGACCTCAATGCACGGACTGGCCATGAGTCCCCTGACCGCTTCATAGACGTGGAGGTGCAGAATTGCTGACTGTTGTAGTTTGGTTGACAATCAGCAGCTCTGCACGGACACTGCAGCCGCTCTCACAGTGTCATTGCTGGCCATCATCACCAGCTCCGGTCTGTGACTGCTGCTGGGTACTATACTGCAGACCAGAGCCAGCAATAACACTGGGAGCGCAGCATCAGTGGTCAGGCAGCGCTCGCATGAGCTCCGTCATCAGGATGTCACATTGCTCTGCATGCCATTAGAGGGGTGCAATGGGGCACTGAGCTCTTGGCAATGCCAAGGTGCATTAAAGTCCCTTCATTTGCATATTGACTATATTGTCAAGGTGGCTTAGTGGCTAGCATTGTTGCTTTGCAGCGCTGGGGTTCTGGGTTCAAATCCTATCAAGGACATCTGCAAGGAGTTTGTATTCTCCCCGTGTTTGCGCGGGTTTCCTCCCACACTCCAAAGACCTACTGATAGGGAATCTAGGTTGTGAGCCGCATAGGGGACAGTGACGATGTCACTAAAGCGCTGAGAAATTAATGGCGCTATGTAAATGAGTAAAATAAGTAAATACATGCATCGCAGAATTAAATGGAAGCAACTAGGATGACATCTGAGAAAACATGTGCCTTTAAAGGGAATGTGTGAATAACATTTCAGTGCCCCATATGTGGTCAGTATAAAGTAGGGACAAAGACCTTGGGTCGAGCATTGAACTGCTTAGTGGGTGCCTTGCCGTGGCTCTCATAAGATCTTGTTTTTTATACTGCGGCAGTTCTGTGAGCGGCTGGATCTTCTTCCACCAGTGTGTTAATTGACAGCTTTTTTTCTGGCACTAGGAGAAATTTGTCAATCAGTGGCGAGGAAACCCTCGGCTCATGAACATGAAGCTTCCAAAACCAAGCCTTTGTCCACCATTGATTGAAGAGCTCTAGCATTTTTTCTCTTTACCTGACATCTGGACACTTGTTTCAGCAGCTGCCTGACTTTGTACAATTGCTTACTATGCAGTGACGTTGTAAAACTTCATTGCAGAGTAATATGCTGAACCGCCCAGATGTTTAAAATCTATAGACGGTCTGGACTAAGGATTATAACAATTACTGCAAGAAATCAAGATCATGAACCAGGATTGGAATGGGGTTTTTTGCCACTAGTTTATGGTGATGTCAGGTCATGCAACACAGAGAGATAAAAGATGTGCACTCAGCGTTAGGTAGAGAAAGCTGCAGGCTGAACTGGAGAATCGGTATTAAGTAAAAAAAAAGCAGGAAATCTGCCGCACTCGCATTGAGAATTTTTTAAATGATTGCTTGTATTTATTTACAGTACAACATTTCACCAAAGTGCTGGGTAGAGAAGAATGTAGAGTGACCACTCACATTTACGTTTCGACCTGTCCTGGGACTTTTTTCAAATGTCGCATTAATCACACCATCGCTGGAGCGCAAGTTGCGCAGTACACCATATCGCTGTGATTAAAGTGATGTTTGAGAAAGGCAGCCATTTTTACCAACACAGGCCAGAAAAATAATGCACTTATAAAGTGCAGCAGCCCCACTTGATAAAGGCAGGGGCAATACAGGTGCAAAATACTTATGAAACCACCACTCACAACCTAGTTCATGGTATTAGTATTAGAAATTCACACTGATAAGGCTTGTAAATGCCGCCAGTCAGACAGATGTTAGTCCACAGTGTCTGATTTACAGCCTATTATTGACGCCCATACCTGTAGATTATGTACAAGGAATATGTACGGTACATATTTACAGTAAGTCAGATTGTGGTGAGGGATGAAAGCATCCAAGTCTTCTGAGAGGGCAGTTCTGACAGGCAGCACTGTGTCAAAATTTAGTTAGGGAAGCGTTCACACGCAGTCTTCAAATGAGAATGGGGTCAGTTACACAGTCTGTATAGAGAGAGGGAAGAGCCCACACACAGCGCAGTATGCAAAGAGGAAGGAATCACATCCACCCCATACATGTTTATGCCTAGCTCAGCCACGCATGCATGTGTTCAGTAGGAGGAAGAGTGTAAGGGTACCGTTACACTTAGCGACGCACCAGCGATCCCGCCAACGATACGACGTGGTAAGGATCGCTGGTGCGTCGCTACATTATCGCTAGTGAGCTGTCAAACAGGCAGATTTACCCAACGACACAGCAAAAATCCAGCGATCCGTATAACGACCTCGCCGCTTGTTGGGACCTTGTCACACAGCAGCGATTCTGACGACTCCCGCCTGCGTCCATGATTTCTGAGTCACTAACGAGGTCGCTCTTCGGTGTCAAACACAGCGATGCGCGCTGGCCAGCGGGACACAGCAATCAAAAAATGGCCCAGGACATTTGAGCACGATCAGCGACATCGCAGCGGGGGCCTGGTTGCTGCTAAGTGTCACTCGCAACGAGATCGCTGGCGAGGTCGCTGTTGCGTCACAAAATCGGTGACACTTCAGTGATCTCGCTTTGTGAAATGGGGCCTTAAGCTGCTGCCAGTTACCTCCAGTAATAACTTATCATCTAAGAACAAAATGGTTTGGACATTCACCTTATCTCCCCTGACATGTGCTGTGGGAGAAGAGTCAGGAAGCCCCTTGTACATTAGCCCACGGTTATACATATATGTGCATGGCCAGCTTTATGCTCTCTATTTACAGATCTGCTATACACAAATTACATTTTTAAAAAAAAAAATAACAGTTCTTTCAAAAGTGCAACTATATATTTCTTATGATTTTTAAACCTGATCAAGGTTTACAGATAAGTGACCCGAGTGCCGGCGGCAGTGTCAGGTATTGATGCGCGAGTTTCTCGCATTGCAGTTGCAAGTGTGACCCCGGCCTATAGGGGAGAATATCTGGTTATGGAGGCACCATACAAGGGGTGCCTTTTAGTAGTGTAGAACTTGATTAAACAAATCTGTATGGGTGTTAGCGTGGCTGGTCTGGAGCCGGAATCTCCAGGAGTGGACGCTCTGGGCCATGGCACCGAGGGGCCCCGGGCGAGCTGCCAGGTGGAACCGACCCCTATACAGGGACCGTTAGGAGCAGGCCCAGGGGTTTGAGTACCATGGTAGCCGGTACCGAGAGGGGCAGCTCAGGATGGACTGGAGTAGGAGTGTGGGACTGAAGTGTAGATGACAGGACAGAGCTGGAACACAAGAGACAGGAGTGGAGTAAGACTGTAGCCTGGAACGTGGAGGGACTGAAGTGTAGATGACAGGATAGAGCTGGAACACAGGAGACAGGAGTGGAGTAAGAGAGTAGACTGTAACGTGGAGGGATGGCTGGAGCAGGAACACAGGAGACAGGATTAGAGAAGGACGGAAGGACTGGAGCAGGATGGAACTGGAACACCGGAGGCAGGACTAGAGGAGGACGGAAGGACTGGAGCAGGATGGAACAGGAACACCGGAGGCAGGACTGGAGTAGGACGGAAGGACTGGAGCAGGATGGAACAGGAACACCGGAGGCAGGACTGGAGTAGGACGGAAGGACTGGAGCAGGATGGAACAGGAACACCGGAGGCAGGACTAGAGGAGGACGGAAGGACTGGAGCAGGATGGAACAGGAACACCGGAGGCAGGACTGGAGCAGGATGGAACAGGAACACCGGAGGCAGGACTGGCGTGCAGCAGGGGACATGGATAGCAGGACTGCGAGGCTGCTGCAGAGAGCACACGAGAACGGGACTGTGAGACTGCAGAGAGCACATGAAGAAGCGAGGCCCAGTGTGCTAGGAAAAACAACGATCAGGCCCCTCCCTCAGGGGGAAGCGGCCTGATATGCCCCTGTCTGGCCTGCTATTGGTCAGAGGGTGTTTCCGAGTCAGGGCATAGCCGGAGCACAAGAAGCAGAAGGGAGGCGTGGCCGCGGCCTGTGGCACATGCGTATTGCATGCAGAGACGCCGTCAGCCGCACGCCTGTCAGAGGTGACCACCGTGGCTGTCGGGCGGCGTGGGTGCGGAGGCCGGGTGAGAATGTCAGAACGGCGTGACAATAGGTCAAGTCAATTCCCAGTTAAATTATTACTTTTCCATTTTAACACTGATTATTTTTCCAGTTACATAAGAGAGGGCCCATGACAGTGCACAAACCAATGTGTCTTTACCCTAGTGATGTAATGTTTTGGCAATAAAAAGCCATATCCTTAAAAAATAGGCGAGATGGGCCACAAAATTTGCACCACCATAGTGTGAACTCATCCAGACAACTTTTGGAGTATTGATTCCTGGGACTTTTGTAGCTCTTTTGTAACAACCATATTGTCTATCGATTCCTTGTCTGCACCATGAAAACCACCTTTCTTTTTTTTCCCCTCTATTAGGTGTATGTTGAATTTGATGAAAAAAGCTCCAGACCGCATTCATGGGTGCAAGTCCATGGAAAAGATATTTTGGTGATCTTGCTAGAAGGTCCACTGGTTTGGTCACCAAGGAAAGAACCTCTTATTGTCCAAGGGAGTCGTATTTGTCCCACGCATTGGCCAGCACTGGTGAGTCTCTTCCATGTTACATGTAAAGCCTAACTACACTTTAATTTTTGTACACATTTTGCCCTTTTGTCGTAAGCAGGGCATACTGGAGAGTGTTGGTACACTTTAACATTTTTTTCCCCATTGTCATTCTAGTCAGAGTTAAATATTTTTTTGCCATGTAGTTTGGCCATTTTGAATGTGAAAATGATTTATACTGTGGGGACAAATCTGGAATAAGTAATCTGTATTGCTATGCCAAGATCACTCTCACTTGTTGTCTTTTGCCTAAAAGATCATTTTGAGTCCCTGATATAATTCAGTATGTAGTCCGTCCTTGTCACATGTCATAACAGGCTGCAGACTGAAGACATACAGCTCCCGAGACATGTCTCTCAATTGACAAGCACTGTATCATATACACACCGTCGGCAGATGGTAGCACGGCTGCCACATCTGAAGAATTGTGTTGTGCTTGCAAGATCTCTAGCTTCATCCTTCTTCTTGGTCAGACTGACACTTTTATAGCTGTTCATTCAATATGTCCATAGGTAGTATGGAATAAGACATTGGATCTCAGATTTCAAGGTATCATGTTATTCAGCTTCCTATGACCTACATGCCATATAGACGGCTTAGGAGGGTTGATCCTACTGACAGATTCCCTAAGATAATTCAGTTCTGAAATCTGTCTTCATGTATTCAGTGAGACTGATATGTTTTCTTTTGCAGACATTCACAACCCTTGTGGATAAGCTGGGTCTGGGAGCCCTGGTCCCTATAGAGTTCCTGTTAGAAGGAATCTTGCATTTCCTCCCAGATGCAAGCACACTCCGTCTCTATCAGGTAGAACCTGCGTCTTGTTGTTAAGAGAAGGGTTTTTTAATTTGCCTTTTAGTCTCGATGACCGCTAATGAATATTCTTGTATTGTATTCCAGCAAATGGGAGTTGACAGCCACAAATTGGTTTTAAAAGAACAGCCGTTTTTGCGGGATGCAGTCACTGACATCATTAACTCAAGGAAAACCCAAGAAATCATTTTAAGAGGTATGTATTAAGGAGGATATTTATGTAGCCAGATCTGGATGAAATTCTATGGAGGCCCGGAGAATAACGTGTGATGCTGCTTCTTATATATCTCACATTAACCAGCTAGCAACTAGATACTATTTTATACACTGCACTGAGTAAAATTACTGGGGAAAGATACAAAAATGACATGAAAGATATTTTACAAAGCAGCTAGTTCATATATTTTTGGGTTTGTTTGTATGAAAAAAATAGCAATAGGGGTGGAATCTTTCCTTAGATTTATGCTGGCTAAATCATGGGCTCCATGAATCAGAGCCTGACGTGCAGCTCCCCGCCCTCCATCTGACGTTTCAGTAGAGGGTGGTGACCTGTGATGTGACTCATCAAGCCGCTCTTCATACATATAGGTGAGTCTCCCTATCCCTCTTGACCCCCCCACCCCAAAGAAGCTGATGCAAAACTTGCATTGTGGTTTGCACCCCACCCTCTCAGACTGCTCCATCGATTTTTATCTCTATTGCAATCTACTTCATTGCTCCTTTGGTATTTGCAGTTTACATGGATTCTGCCCATGGTGCTGTGGTATTAATGCTATACATTTAACTTCTCGCTGCTTTTTGTAAGTCTTGCTTTATTGCTTCATTGTTGGATAAAGGTAACCATGGGTGTATGCTGCTGCCACTAGGAGTCTGACACTAGGCAAAAAGGGAAAATACCTCCTCCTCAGCAGTATACACCCACCGACAGGCACAATGCTCGTCAGTTTTGCTTACTGTCAACAGGAGGCAGACCTGGATCTGATTTAAGATCCATGTTTTCCTTTTCAGGTAACCCTGTTGTTTTATTAAGCTTTTCGCTTTTTTTTTTTTTTTTTTTTTTTTTTATATACAGGGTGTAATGCCTCACCCTGTTTTCCCGCACACGAACGACCGAGAAAACAGTGTGGTGTGACCCACATCGTCCGCTCTCGGATCCGCATGGCAGGACCTTATAACTTGTTGGCTCACAGTGTTTCAGGGCGATTCCAGGTGGTCGGTCCTAGACAGTTTCCCAGCCCTCTCCTTGGAGCAGGAAGACAGTGGTCACTTGCTAGTGGCCCTCCCCTTTTTAGGGGTCCACAACGTCTTCTGTACTGTTTAGGACCATGACAGTACGGAAAGGATGATGCTCATTATATCCCGTTGATCCTCCCCTTTCTTACTTGTGGGCTCCTGATGCTATCCACGTATATGTGAAGGAGGAGTATGGACTCACGTTTCAAAGTACTATCCCTCTTCCCACCACAGTCCCTCGTCAAGGCAGCATGAGCGCATCTGTGGAGCCCATGGCACTCCCGAGGTGCCACAGCTTCTTTCTTGATTTAGTCACTGGCTTAGAGCCATCACTCTGTGCACATCCCTTTCCCTGGCGCCCCAAAAATTCCCGCTCGTTTCCTTTTTTGTCCAATGAGAGTTCATCTCTCCTTCCCCCAGTGGCTGGCCCACGCCCCCTCCAGTGATTATCAGTCTATCAGCGAGAGACTGTCCTCTCGCTCTTCAGGCCTATCACAGGGCCTTTTTCTACAGGCCATTCCACGTCCTTGGCAGACTGACCAATCAGCGGGCGAAAACTCGCACATGTGCCTTTTTTGGCCTATAGGATCTCCCGACTCATTTCTGTGGGACCCCGCAGCACGTATTGTCTGGGACCGCCCCCGCTTCTCCCGCACTCTTGCTCCGTTTCAGCAGCATCTACAGCTTCCAGCCGCAGTTCTGAGGGACACAGCAGCTCCAGCAGATGAGCAATGACAAGGCCTTCCTCTTCAGAACTGGGTAGGCTCTGCCCAAGCTGAATCTTTTTTTTTTTTAAAGGCTTAGCCCTCCACAGCAGTACCCCTCAGGCCTTCACATATGCCCAGACCTAGGGAGCCTCACTCCCTTCCCACTGTCATTCACTAAATACATAGACCTAGGTCTTTTTCAACCTATTTAACTATCAAGTTCAACCTTTCCCCACCAAGTTCAACCTTTCTCCGCCAATTGTACATTTGTCACTAAATTAACTATAACCCACAATGTTATGTGTATTGAGAAAATCATCCAGCACTTTTTTTAAAAGCTGTTATAGTTTCTGCTATTACTACCTCTTGTGGTAGGGCATTCCACAGTCTGACTCCTTTTAACTGTAAAGAACCCTTACTCTGTCGCCTCATTGGGGGACACAGAACCATGGGTGTTATGCTGCTGTCCACTAGGAGGCGACACTATGCATAATCTGAAAAAGATTAACTTTGGCTCCTCCTCTGCACTATACACCCCTGGACGGCGTCAGCCTTCTCCAGTTTTTGCTTAGTGTCGCATAGGAGGCACACCTAAAGATATTTTCCCTTTTTTTTTTTTTTCCTGACGGATTACAGATGAAGAAAAGTGGGTCTCCTGCGAGACCCCCGGCATGGCTCCTTCCTCGGCCCCTATTATAGGGTGCCCAGTTGAAATTGAGGTGGCTATTCCCCATGTCGCTCCTTCCCCAGTCCCTCGGGTACTTGTTCGAAGTCGAGATCCCCCTTCTTCCCCAACCTCTTTGGGGTCTGGGTTGAGGTCGAGGCGAGGATGAAGACCCCTGATGGTGACAGATGCACCCTCCTTAATCCCCCTCTGGGGGCATTAAGTTGAGACACCACAGGTACGGTCTATATAAGGCAGCATTCTGCAGCTTAAACAGCCGGGGACCCCAGCCTCGCTGCGGGCTCCTGTTGGGGCCGAGGAAGAGTGCAAACAGACATGGCACATACAGAGACAGGGCTCCCTGCGCCCCTGTCTATGCGGCAGCACCAGCTCCATAGCGCCTCAGGGGGACCCCCCATACGGACACTGCTATCATAGAATCATAGAATCGTAGAGTTGGAAGGGACCTCCTGGGCCATCTGGTCCAACCCCCTGCTCAAAGCAGGATTCGCTAAATCATCCCAGTCAGATGTCTGTCCAGCCTCTGTTTGAAGACTTCCATTGAAGGAGAACTCACCACTTCTCGTGGCAGCTTGTTCCACTCATTGATCACTCTGTCAAAAAGTTTTCTCTAATATCTAATCTGTGTCTCCTCCCATTCAGTTTCATCCCATTACTTCTAGTCTTTCCTTGTGCAAATGAGAATAAAGTTGATCCTTCTACAATGTGACAGCCCTTTAGATATTTGTAGACAGCTATTAAGTCTCCTCTCAGTCTTCTCTTTTGCAAACTAAACAATCCCAAATCCTGCAACCTTTCCTCATAAGACAGGGTTTGCAGACCGGTCACCATTCTGGTTGCTCTTTTCTGAACTTGCTCCAGTTTGTTGATGTCTTTTTTAAAATGTGGTGCCCAAAACTGGACACAATATTCCAGATGAGGTCTGACCAAAGAGGAGTAGAGGGAAATAATGACTTCACGTGATCTAGACTGTATGCTTCTGTTAATACATCCTAGAATTGCATTTGCCTTTTTTGCTGCTGCATCACACTGTCGACTCATATTCAGTCTGTGATCTATTAGTATACCCAAATCTTTTTCACATGTGCTGTTGCTTAGGCCTATTCCTCCCATTCTGTATATGCTTTTTTCATTTTTATTGCCCAGATGTTGGCCCCACCGCTACTGTCTCTCAATCCGGGGGGTCTGGTTCAGATCCAACCCCCTCCCGGACATCCGCGCCGGCCTGGAGCCCTCCTGGGCATCAGGCTTCTAATTTAGACCGCGGCTTCGGCCGCCTTCTCCCCGCCCCCCGGATGACGATTATGACACTATAGTGTCATAGAAGGGGCGGATCGAGGCTGAAAGGGCGCGTTTTTACATAGACCTGCGTGCCTTTTTCAGCTCTCCGCCCCCTTCTCCTCAGCGTCCCCGTGGCCATCTTTGCCGCAAGCCATCTCTGACAGGACGCCCACAGCAATGTCAGCAGTCTCCGGGGGGCACAGGACTGTGATTTGTCGGCGCTGGACCTAGGTGCACACTGGTGGGGTAAGATCACAGCTGGGTCCTCTTTACTCAGCTGTGAATCCATATCACCTACAAGGCTCTCCTATAGGCTCCTCTGCGCAGCCACCCCTGTAGGGTCCCTGATAGCCAGCCTCTGTGCACTATGCCGGGCTCGAGAAAGAGAGAACCAGGCAGGACTGTTTTTATGCATTCTGCACAGCCTGCAAAACCACTCCCCAGTGGTAGAACGTACCTGCATTGCCGGGATTGCATCCAAAACACTGGGTCAGAACCCCAGGAAGCCCCTACCAATGCTTCAGCGTCGGCTACTACGCCGGAATGGGCTGCTCAGATGTCGCAGTCTATGACACAGTCCATAGATAATCTAACCCCTCCACACTGCTGTAGGGGCATGTCTCGGCTATGAACGTTACCCAGCAAAAGGATAGCTTGTCTCGGGAACATGCCGTTTCCGACACTCACAGACGTAAGCGAACCCACAGGTCGCGGTCATCTGCGTCATCCCATAGCACACGGTCATCTCCCTCCAGGGAGAGACACCGTGATTCCAGGTCACCTAGACCGTCCTCTACCAGAGACAGACAACGCAGATTCCCCACAGCGATCTCCGACCACAGCAGACCTCCACTCCACTTTGCCCACCAGGGAACGCCTTAGTGACACGCAGGATTCGGAAGGCATCTGTGACTCCGACTCGGACAACGAAAGGGAGAGGTCTGCGGTACCTTGTCCCCCTAGCACTACAGCGCTAGTTGAGGACATAGTCTCTTCCATCCACCGCGTGTTGGAAATTTCTGATCCAACCCCGGAAGCCCCAGAACACAAAATTTGCTTTGAAAGTGTCATGAAACCACCTAAGGTCTTCCCTAATCACCCGGAGTTTCAGACGATACTTACTAAGCAGTTCTCGCAACCTGAGAAGAAATTTGCCAATCGCAAATATTTGGAAGCAAGGTACCCCTTCCCAGAGAAGGACACCAAGGGGTGCACAGACCCACCCGAAGTGGACCCCCCAGTCTCTAGGCTAGCAGCACAGACCCTACTCTCACTGCCAGATAGCTCAACCCTCAGGGACACAGCAGACCGGCAGGTAGAACGCATGGCCCGTTCAGTTTTCGAAGCGGCAGGGGCCTCCCTGGCCCCCGCGTTCGCTTCAGTTTGGGCGGCCAAGGCCATTCTGGCTTGGGCCAAAGCATCGCAAGAGGGTCTTCAAGCTTCAAATCCCGGGCTTTTAGACCAAGCGGTTCAAATAGCAGTTGTAGCAGATTACATGCTTCATGCAGCCCTGGACTCTGCAAGAGGTGTAGCGGGGATAGCAGCAAACGCTATCACGATCCGGCGTATCCTCTGGCTGCGGGAATGGAAAGCGGATGTGGCCTCAAAAAAGTCCCTCACGCATCTCCCGTACCTTAGTGGACGACTTTTTGGTGAAAAGTTGGACACAATGATATCCAACGCCACTCGGGGTAAGAGTACCTCTCTCCCTCAGCTGAAACCTAAACGCACGTTCAAACGGCGTAACCAAACACGATTCCGATCCTTTCGGAATTCTTCGGGCTAGTCCGTCTCGCGACCAGCACAAAATCGTAACCGCTCTCCACGCAGGGACAACCCACGGGCGGTGCAGAGGCCGGACAGGACCTGGCAGTCGAAAGCAGGCCAAGCGAAACCCAAGGGAGGAAAACCTCAGAACTTCGCTTCATCATGACTCACGAACTCCAGAAGACACACCACCAGTAGGCGGGCGACTTCTACTTTTAGCAAGTCTGGCTGCCTATTACAGAAGACAGGTGGGTCAGGGAAATAGTGTCTTCCGGATACAAGATCGAGTTCACTTCCAGTCCACCGACCGGGTTCTTCCTCTCTGTTCCACCAAAACCGCCAGACAAGGCTCGTGCCTTCCACCAAGCGGTCTCCTCTCTTCTTCAAGCAGGAGTCGTAGTACCGGTTCCCGTGAACTACCTCTTCCGAGGGTTCTACTCCAATCTATTCGTAGTCCCCAAGAAAGGAGGCAGCGTCCAGCCCATACTAGACCTAAAACAGCTCAAAAAATATGTACGGGTCCGTCGTTTTCGCATGGAGTCCATTCAGTCCATCATTGTGTCCATGGAGCAGGGAGAATATCTCGCCTCCATAGATATACAAGACGCATACCTGCACATACCAATTGCTTCCGCCCATCAACGGTTTCTCAGGTTCGCGATCAACCAGGACCACTACCAGTTCGTGGCTCTCCCGTTCAGGCTTGCCACGGCTCCAAGAACGTTTACCAAGGTCATGGCAGCTACCATGGACGTTCTACACTCCAGAGGCATTGTAGTCGTTCCATACCTGGACGACCTTCTCATCAGGGCTTCCACCTTCATTGACTGCGAGGACTGTGACTCAATCACAATCGACACTCTGAGTCGCCTGGGCTGGTTAGTCAACCTACAAAAGTCATTGACTACCCCGAGTCAGGCCCTGACCTTCCTGGGGATGCTATTCAACACTTCCAGGGGTCTGGTGCTCCTACCCAGGGACAAGACACTGGCTCTCCGTCTGGGAGTTCGCATACTCCTCCGCAATCCTCCTCGATCCCTCCGGTTTGCCATGAGAGTCCTCGGCAGGATGGCAGCAGCAATGGAGGCGGTACCATTTGCCCAGTTTCACCTCAGGCCTCTTCAACTTGCCATCCTCAAGTCTTGGGACAGGAATCCCTTCTCCCTTGACAGGAAATTCCGGTTGACATCGTCAACCAGGAGGTCCCTACACTGGTGGCTCAAACCAACTTCGCTTGCAAGAGGAAAATCTTTTCTCTTGAAGGTCCTGACCACCGATGCAAGCCTGACAGGTTGTGGTGCAGTGCACCTACATCACAGGGCACAAGGCAAGTGGTCACCAGCGGAAATGACTTTGCCCATCAATATTCTGGAAATTCGGGCCATCTTCCTGGCCCTGAGAGCCTTTCATCGCTCGCTGGCAGCCTCTCACATAAGGGTACAGTCGGACAATGCCACAGCGGTGGCATATGTGAATCACCAAGGCGGGACCCGCAGTGCCCAGGCGATGAGAGAAGTGGCACATATCCTCCACTGGGCGGAAGAGACGAGGTTGGTACTCTCAGCGGTCCACATTCCGGGTGTGGACAACTGGGAAGCAGACTTCCTCAGCAGACAAGGAATGGACGCGGGGGAGTGATCTCTCCATCCCGAAATTTTTCACCAGATCTGCCATCGCTGGGGGACCCCGGACGTGGACCTAATGGCATCCCATTTCAATGCCAAGGTCTCCAATTTCATGGCCAGGACACGCGACCCGCGGTCGCCCTGTTGCAGGACTGGACCCAGTTCCAGCTTCTGTTCATTTTTCCACCCATCCCCCTGATCTCCAGAGTCGTGAGGATGATCAAACAAGAGGGAGTTCCAACCATCCTGATCGCGCCGGACTGGCCCAGACGTACATGGTATGCCGACGTCGTGCAACTTACAGCAGACGCCCCCTGGCGTCTCCCCAACCGTCACGACCTTCTGTCACAAGGTTCATTCTACCATCTGAACTCAGGGGCTCTCAATTTGATGGCGTGGCCCTTGAAACCTGGGTTCTAACCTAAGCAGGGCTCTCACCAGACGTCATCACAACCATGATCAGAGCAAGAAAGCCAGCCTCTGCCAAGATTTATTATCGTACCTGGAGAGCTTTCTTTACCTGGTGCGAATTCCGTGGACAGGTCCCACTCCCTTATTCCCTCCCGAAGGTGCTGGGTTTTCTTCAATCGGGCCTGGACGCCGGGCTATCCCTAGGCTCGCTTAAGAGCCAGGTGTCAGCGCTTTCAGTGCTTTTCCAAAGGCGTATTGATAACAAGCCGCAAGTAAGGACTTTTCTCCAGGGAGTTTCCTGATTGGTTCCCCCCTACAGATGCCCACTGGAAATGTGGGATCTCAACATGGTCCTGACAGCATTACAGGCACCACCTTTCGAACCCCTTAAGGAAGTCCCACTCCGCATCCTGTCACAGAAAGTGGTTTTTCTGGTGGCAATCACCTCGCTGCGCAGGGTGTCTGAATTGTCAGCACTCTCCTGCAGACGGCCTTTCCTAGCTTTTCACCAGGACAAGGTGGTTCTCCGTACAGTACCATCCTTCCTTCCGAAGGTTGTGTCCACCTTCCACCTCAATGAACAAATTTCACTGCCATCCCTTTGCCCGGTTCCAGTTCATAGAGTGGAGAAGGCTCTGCATACGCTTGACCTCGTCAGGGCATTGCGTATATACGTGTCTAGGACTGAACCATTCCGGAAGTCTGATTCCCTTTTCCTTCTTCCGGAGGGCGTTCGCAAGGGTCAGCCGGCTTCCAAAGCTACCCTTGCCAGGTGGATCAAGTCCACCAGACAAGAGGCTTACCGACTTAACAATTCCCCTCTTCCGGCCGGTATCACGGCGCACTCTGCGCGGGCAGTAGGGGCATCCTGGGCCATTCGGCACCAGGCTTCGGCACAACAAGTGTGTAAGGCGGCCACTTGGACTAGCCTACACACGTTTATGAAACACTACAGTGTTCATACCCAGTCCTCAGCGGATGCGAGCCTGGGTAGATGGGTTCTTCAGGCGGCAGTGCCCGAAGTTTAGGGACCTGTTAGCACAATATTCGTCCATTGCTTCCCACCCAGGGACTGCTTTGGGACGTCCCATGGTTCTGTGTCCCCCAATGAGGCGCCAGAGTAAAGGAGATTTTTGTGTACTCACCATAAAATCTCCTTCTCTTAGCCTCTAATTGGGGGACACCGCTCCCACCCTGTTGCCCTTACGGGCCGTTGTTTACAGTTGAGTTCTCATATTGTTCTTTGAGCTCGTACATAGTAGCCTTCTTACAGGCATGGTTATGTTATTTCTGTTACGTTCCTCCTAATGCTTTTGCACAAAACTGGAGAAGGCTGACGCCGTCCAGGGATGTATACTGCAGAGGAGGAGCCATAGTTAATCTTTTTCAGATTATGCATAGTGTCGCCTCCTAGTGGACAGCAGCATAACACCCATGGTTCTGTGTCCCCCAATTAGAGGCTAAGAGAGATTTTACGGTGAGTACACAAAAATCTCCTTTTCCTGTTTAGCTGCCGTAAACGCCTTTCTTCCACCCATAATGCGTGCCCCCTAGTCCTTAGTGTGGTCTTTGGAAGGAATAAGTCATGTTCCAGTGTTTTGTACTGGCCACACTTATATTTATACATGTAAATGAGATCTCCGAGGCGTCTTTTTTCTAAGTTAAACAAGCCCAACTTTTCCACCCTTTCATCATACACCTGTGACCTCTGCAAAAAGAAATGGCTCTCAGGCCAGTTTTTGGCCTTCTGCCAGTTCCACTATGCAACATCACAGGAGCCCCCCTTCACCTGGGATGAGAGCACACCCCCCTCCCCCTGAGTGGGCTGTTGCTATGTCGCAATCAGTTTCTGACCTAACCAAGGTGTCGCTGTCCCAGTTGCAGGTCCTAGAGCACTTACCTAACTTGTCTGCCGCCACCAGTCCTCTGAACATTTCTCAGGACGATTCGCAGGCACCTCAACACCACTCTCAGAAGGGCAGATTAAGGAGATTACATCCAAGAAGCGGACTCACTTTAGATCCTCATCCAGCTCCCCATCCCTGTCTACTTCATCCAGGATGCCCTCGGTATCCCACGCCTCCTCCCCTGAGGTGACCCTGGGGTCCCAACCAGAGTCCCACTCAGACTCTGAGCCCGCCACAGACCAGACCTCCAAGCTTCAGGATTTGGTCAACAATCTCAAATCAGTCGTTAGCTAGACCCTTAATATTAAGGAGGACGAGGTTTCCCCCTCCCCCATAATCACTCCGTCTCGTTCAAAAGGGTAAAACGTCCTTCCTGGACGTTTTCCAATCAGAAGGAGTTTGAGGGAATCTTTACTAAACATTGAGAACATCCGAAAAAGCTCTTTCCTGGTAGAAAGCAATTAGGTATCCTATATCCCTTTAGTCTGGGCCTCATTAACAAATGGACAGATTCACCGGCTGTCTGTCTGCCAAAACTGTTCTGTATCTGGCCGATGGTTCCTCTCACCAACAGAGATCAAATCTCTATCCAAATCAGTCTTTGAGGCTGCTGGCGCTTCCCTCTGTCCTGCCTTTGCTTCCACCTGTGTAGCAAAGTCTGTTCCGCATGGGCAAAACTCCTTCGACATTTTATCAGCTGCCTCTCCAGACGAGCTGACTGACTTTGTGGATCAGATCTCCTATACAGGAAAATATTTACTTACCGGGTCCCTGGACGCCGCCAGCTGTTGAGCCCGTGTCACCAGCAGTATCGTTGCCATACAAAGAATCATCTAGCTTAAGGCCTGGGATGCGGACCCAGCTTCAAAGAAGCTAACCTCCCTATCCCACGGTTCAAGACTCACTGGGTCTAAACAGGATCAGATAATTTCGGAAGCTACCGGCGGTAAGATCACTTCCCTTCCTCAGCTTAAACCTAAACGTTCCTTCAGGTGAGACGTTCTCTTCAGTTTCGTCCCTTCTCCTACTAACAGGATCGTTCTCCCGCTTAGGAGAGGAGGAAGCCGTCCTTTAAGCTAGTCGTTCACTGGCACACAAGGAGTCGCTCTTCAAAACCCTCAGTGTCCCGGGCCAATAGACTTTTTTTATGTATAACTGTTCACTCCCACCTGGGAATCCTCCCAGGGTGGGTGGCTGTCGTCTTCTCTTCCGGGAGGCATGGTTTTCTGTGGTTGATGACGCCTGGGTCAGAGAGATCGTGACCTCAGGCTACAAGATCAAATCCATCCTGAACCCCAGGAAGATGTTTTTTCAGGTCTCACCCCCTAGGCTCCCTGCTCAGGTCCCAGGTTTCTTTCAAGCCATCTCCTCTCTCCTTTGGACAGGTGTCATCGTACTTGTTCCTTCTCAGGAAGGTTTTTCAGGTTTTTATTCCAAGCTTTTTGTGGTTCGAAAGAAAGACTGTTCTTTTCATTCGATTTTGGACCAGAAATGGCTAAACTGTCGAGTCCGCCTCTACGTCATTTCAGGATGGAATCTCTTTGTTCGTTAATCACCTCTATGGAACCTGAGGAGATCCTCTGCTCAGTGAACATTGAGGAAGCCTACTTTTACATTCCAATTTGTGTCCCACATCAGAGATTTCTCCGATTCGGGATTCAGGAGGAAAACTATCAGTTCACTGCTCTCTCCTTCAGCCTAGCCTCGGCCCCCATGGTATTTATGAAGATGATGGAAATTGTCATGGCCATTCTTTGATCCAAGGGGATAGTAATTATCCCCTATCTGGACGATCTCTTGATCAAGGGTTTGTCCTTTCAAGACTGTCGCCAGAGTCTTCAGATCACCTTGGACACTCTTGACCATCTCGGCTGGATAGTCAACACAGCAAAGTCTTTCCTGAATCCAAGTCAACGCCTGGTATTCTTGGGCATGCTATTCAATACCACTACCAAGATCCTCCTTCCAGAGGAAAAGATCTCCTTTCTCAGTCTGAAGATTCGTTTTCATGAGGAATCTTTCTCTGCATCCCCTTCTGCTACTCATGCGTGTACTCGAGAAGATGGCTGCCGTGGAAGCTGTGCCTTTGCACATTTCCATACCCTTTCAGCTTGAAACAAGAGGATCTCTTCCCTGGACCGTCCCATTCTACTGGCCCTCCCATTGAGACAGTCTCTGACATGGTGGATCCTCTGTCCCTCCCTTCTACTCAGAAGATCATGCCTTCCTATCCACTGGCAAGTTGTCACCACCGCCGCCAGTCTCCTCGGATGGGTAGTGGTCTTCCTTCATCACACAGTCCAGGGTCGCTGGAATTCTCGGGAGGCCTCCCTTCTCATCAGTCTACTGGAAATCAGAGCAGTTTACTTCACTGGCAGGAACTTCTAGCAGGAGATCCAGTTTACGTTCAATCAGACGCTACCGCCGTAGCATACATAAATCTCTAGGGCGGAACGCGCAGCACGTCATGACATAGATATCAAGGATTCTGATTTAGGCAGAGTGCCATGTGCCAGCAATATCGGCAGTGCACATTCCAGGGGTGGACAATTGGGCTACCGACTATCTCCCCCCCCAAAATGCTCGATCTTTCTTTACTTTGCAATTACATAAAACGTCATTGCTGAGTCAAATGAAGATTGCCCCAAAGTTTTGCATCATTAGGCAACCTGCAAGTAGTTAATTTATTGCCTTATTGTAGTTTTTGGTCATTTTTTCTAGGTATTTGCAGTATTCAAGGTCAAGAGGTCAAGGTATTTAGACCAGATGAAAATGAAAAATGGATGTGTGGAATTGTAACTCATCAAGACCCTATTACTCGTATAATAAATGTAACAATAAATGAGGTAAGGATGAGTTGTTTTAATGTACTACTTAATGATGTGAATTTGTACCAGTTATGACTTGTATTGTTTAAGATTATTGTACTTGTTTTTATGTATACCCCTCCTCACATGTAAAGCGCCATGGAATAAATGGCGCTATAACAATAAATAATAATAATAATAATAATAATAATTTGCTTTTTTCTTTTGTACGTATTGCCTTTTTTAGGTATATTACATGTGAAGGAAAGAACAGTTAAAGTTAGAGTAGTCAGACTGTGGAATACCCTAACCCAAGAGGTCATTAATGCAAATACAATGTCAGCACTTAATCTGCAGGTTAATATTGTTTTAAATCTGTGTGGCCAATGCACTGAAAGCCCAGCTACCAGGAGGAAATGAACTTTATTCTTTTAAGCTTTCAGTCATAGAGGTGTGGCCGGCGCAGCTTCCGTCACCGCTCAGTGTATAGTGAATAGCTGCTATAACCACACCCTGCACTGATTGACAGCCAACTTGGCTGTGTTGTGGGTGTAGTTACATCCGCCACTCATCTTGTGCTGAATAAACTGTGTTCCAAATTATTATGCAAAAAGAGTTTAGGAGTGATAAGGTTAGAATTTTTTTGTTTGTCATTTAAACTCATTGATGGTGATGTGTGTCAGGGCTCTTTATATCACTGAAAGCAATTGCAGATACCTGTGCAAATTAGTTTGGCAGGTGTGTCTAAATAAAGGCAAGACTACTTAAGAAGGCTGTTCCACATTATTAAGCAGCCTACATTTTTTGCCAAAATGGGAAAGAAAAAGGATGTGTCGGCTGCTGAGAAGCAACAAATTGTGGAGTATTTAGGTCAAGGCATGACTACAATCAACATTGCCAAGACACTTCATCGTGATCATCGCACAATCAAGAAGTATGTAGCTGATTCCCAGCACACACGTGTGCGTGCTGATAAGAAAAAATTAAGGACTCTTTACAACAGGCAATTGCGTCAGGTTAAAAGAGCAGCTGCAAAAATGCCTTGTCATAGCAGCAGACAACTTTTTGAAGCTGCTGGTGCCTCCAACGTCCCCCGAACAACAAGATGCAGGGTCCTTCAGAGGTTTGCAGCTGTGCGTAAGCCATCCTGTCGACCACCTCTATCCACTGCACACAAGCAGAAACGGCTCCAGTGGGCCAAACGATACATGAAGACTGACTTCCAAACTGTTTTGTTCACCGATGAGTGCCGTGCAATGCTCGATGGTCCATATGGATGGATGGAGTGGAGGATGGCTGGTTGATGGACACCCCATGAAAACACGGCTAAGGCGCCAACAAGGAGGAGGTGGAGTAATGTTTTGGGCTGGAATCATGGGGAGAGAGATTGTCGGCCCCTTTAGGATCCCTGAAGGGGTAAAGATGAACTCCATAATCTATGTGGAGTTTCTAAAACAGCACTTCCTGCCATGGTTCAAGAGGAAGAACAGTGCTTTCCGCAGCAAGATCATTTTCATGAATGATAATGCACCGTCTCATGCTGCAAATAACACATCTGCATCTCTGGCTGCTATGGGCATAAAAGAGGACAATCTTATGGTGTGGCCACCATCTTCCCCTGACCTCAACCCCATTAAGAACCTCTGGAGCATCATCAAAAGGAGTGTCTATGATGGCGGGAGGCAGTTCACATCTAAGCAACAGCTCTGGGAGGGTATTCTGTCCACATGCAAAACAATTGAAGCACAAACCATCCAAAAACTGACAAATTCAATGGACGAGAGAGTTCAGAAGCTTCTTTTGAACAAGGGGTCCTATGTGCAAATGTAACATCACCTAGAATAAAGTTTTGACTTGAAAACTGTTTGATTTCATTTTGTAATAAGCTGATAATGCTTATTTCACAATTGACCATTTTTTTGTTCAAAATAAAAAGGTTGAAAACTCTGCTGTGCATAATAATTTGGAACATGCATTTTGAGTGTTAATTATTTTTAAAAATATACTGTTTTCATAGGCACTTTCTTCAAAAACATTTCAATTATACTAGAATATTAGATGACTGGAAAATAACAATGACTGCAATTCATATAGGTGATTTAGAGAAAATATGAGGAAATATTTTTTGCATAATAATTTGGAACACAGTGTAGTGATTGAAGCTGTGCCGACCGCACCTCTATGACAGAAAACTGGAGGCTGCCTGGAGAGCCGCGGTAAGTCCGTACATTGCAGTCCAGTCTGACATAGGGCCGATTTGCACAGACGTCTGAATGACCCCTTATACTGGTATATGTGCACGATTCTTTTATTTCACTTGACTACACTACTTTTGCTGTACAGTTGATCTTCTGTGAGTTGGTAATAATATAGTGAAAATATGCAGATTATAGTCTAACCGTATCATGATAGATGATACTACTAGGCTACACTCAATAGTTTTGAAAAATAATGATGAGCCACATCTTTTATGCAATCATATCCTCAATGTCTGTTTTCATTTACATGTATGGAATGTATTTTCACTTACATGTATGGAAAAATATACTCTTTAGACAACCTGTCATTTTGTAAAAATTTTCTGATTCTGACGCTTTAACCTCTTTCGTACTGCGTCAGCCCATCACAGAGATAGTCATATTTGTTTTTTTCCTGGAGAGCTGTATGTGAAATCTCTGCTTACAGTCACACACTGCATTTTTTCAGAATCTTTTCTTTCACCCCTCCCTCCCAATATGCAGCTGGTGTAGTAGTTTCAGACACTGGCGAGCTGCGATTGGCAGCATCTGGGAGGAAGTGGTGACAGCACACACCCCCAGAGAAGACACAAGAAACGCCCAGTTAGACTGCATAGCGGAAATTTCACATGCTGCACTCCAAAAGAAGCAAATCGAATTATCTTTGCATTGGAGTGATTTAGGGCAAAATGGAAAAGTGCAGCAGACTCAGGGGAAGTCAGGAACTTTACAAGGTATTTAACTCTTTAATATTGGAATTAAGTTGAACTTAATATGCTCTCACTTTCCAGTTCCTGTGTCATTGAACTATTTCTTTTAAAAGGCTTGTTAAATAGTAGACTGTCAAAATGTAATTTTTTTTTTCTCTGTACCTTTTGTTCACTTTGCACACAGACAGTGGTTTGCTTGTAGTTTTCAATGCCGCTTGGGTGACAGTAGCGATAAGGCCCCCTTATACTCTATAAGCTAATGCAGTCAGTACTCAAGAAGTATGTACTTTATGCTTTTGCTAGAAATGTGTGGATTTATTTTTTAAAATTTTGAATCACAATTTCCTCAAATTCTTACTTTGACTTTTAACTTTTGACAGGCAGGTGAAGCGGAAACAGTTGATCCTAAATTGGTGCACGTGGTGCTAGTCGATGACTCTGTTTTAGAGCCTGAGGTAATATATTCTATTTGTAATTCATGGTAAAAAAAATGTGAGCGATTATTGCAGCGTATGGTAGAAACAACATATGGTGAAATGTTATATTGTTCGTGCTACATTACAAAATATTGATCTCTAGTCTGAAACTGAAAACCATTATGGTAGGAGTTTGAGCAAGGTTACATTGGCATCCCTGAAACATCCTGTGTCAGCCTCTATTCCTGTGAAGACTTGTCAATAAGGCCTATATCAGTGGTTCCCAAACTCCAGTCCTCGCGGACCCCAACAGGTCATGCTTTCAGGATTTTCATAGTGTTACACATGTATGAGAATTCATGATGCCTTGATGATACTTCCATCACCTGTGAAATACTAAGGAAATCCTGAAAACATGACCTGTTGGGGTCCGCGAGGACTGGAGTTTGGGAACCACTGGCCTATATAATAGAGGTTTCCACCACGATCGCATGATACTTGCCTGCTGAAGAAACTCCCTGCGGATACCTGGATAGCATTTTGCCTATGGTTTAGGATTTGTTTACCCATAGAATGTTAACATTGGAAGGGACCTCCATGGTCATCGTGTCCAACCCCCTGTTCTATGCAAGAATCACTAAATCATCCCAGACAGATGTCTGTCCAGCCTCTGTTTGAAGACTTCCATGGAAGGAGAACTCCCCACCTTTCGTGGCAGCCTGTTCCACTCAGTGATCACCCTCACTGTCAAAAAGTATTTTCTAATATCTAATCGGTATCGTCTCTCTTTCAGTTTCATAGAATCATAGAATCGTAGAGTTGGAAGGGACCTCCTGGGCCATCTGGTCCAACCCCCTGCTCAAAGCAGGATTCGCTAAATCATCCCAGTCAGATGTCTGTCCAGCCTCTGTTTGAAGACTTCCATTGAAGGAGAACTCACCACTTCTCGTGGCAGCCTGTTCCACTCATTGATCACTCTAACTGTCAAAAAGTTTTTTCTAATATCTAATCTGTGTCTCCTCCCATTCAGTTTCATCCCATTGCTTCTAGTCTTTCCTTGTGCAATTGAGAATAAAGTTGATCCTTCTACAATGTGACAGCCCTTTAGATATTTGTAGACAGCTATTAAGTCTCCTCTCAGTCTTCTCTTTTGCAAACTAAACATTCCCAAATCCTGCAACCTTTCCTCATAAGACAGGGTTTGCAGACCGGTCACCATTCTGGTCGCTCTTTTCTGAACTTGCTCCAGTTTGTTGATGTCTTTTTTAAAATGTGGTGCCCAAAACTGGACACAATATTCCAGATGAGGTCTGACCAGAGAGGAGTAGAGGGAAATAATGACTTCACGTGATCTAGACTGTATGCTTCTGTTAATACATCCTAGAATTGCATTTGCCTTTTTTGCTGCTGCATCACACTGTTGACTCATATTCAGTCTGTGATCTATTAGTATACCCAAGTCTTTTTCACATGTGCTGTCACTTAGCCCTATTCCTCCCATTCTATATATGCTTTTTTCATTTTTATTGCCCAGATGTAGTACTTTGCATTTCTCCCTGTTAAAAACCATTCTGTTAGTTGCTGCCCACTTCTCCAGTTTATTTAAATCTTTTTGAATCCTCTCACTCTCTTCTCTAGTATTAGCTATCCCTCCTAGCTTTGTGTCATCAGCAAATTTAATCAGTTTACCCTCAATTCCTTCATCTAAATCGTTGATAAAGATGTTGAACAATACAGGGCCCAGGACAGAGCCCTGTGGTACCCCACTTGAGACATTCTTCCAACTGGATGTGCAGCCATTTACGACCACTCTTTGGGTCCGATCACTAAGCCAGTTATGAATCCACCTAACAGTTGCCTTGTCCATTCCATACTTAGTCATTTTTTCAATAAGGATTGTATGAGAGACTTTGTCAAATGCTTTGCTGAAGTCAAGATATACTATATCTACAGCATTTCCTTGATCCACCCAATCAGTGATACCGTCATAGAAGGAAATTAAGTTAGTCTGACATGACTTATTAGTTACAAACCCATGCTGACTCTGTTTAATCACTTCATTCTTATCCAGGTATTGACATACATGTTGTTTAATAATTTGTTCAAAGATCTTTCCTGGTATAGAAGTCAGACTCACCGGCCTATAGTTCCCTGGGTCCACCTTCTTCCCCTTTTTGAAGATAGGAACAACATTTGCTCTTCTCCAGTCTTCTGGCACTTCTCCTGTTCTCCAAGAATTTTCAAAGATTATGGAGAGGGGTTCAAAAATTTCTTCTGCTATCTCCTTCAGTACTCTGGGGTGTAATTCATCTGGACCTGGAGACTTGAATTCATTTAGGTTAGCTAAGTGTTTCCTCACTATCTTTCTGTTTATAAAATATCCTGGATTCTTCTATTCCCTTAATAGGACAGTGAATAACAGTTGATGTTACATTTCCTTTCTGAGAGAAAACAGATGCAAAATAGGAATTTAAAAGTTCAGCCTTCTCAACATCCTGTCTTACCATTTCATCATTTTCATCCTGTAAAAATCCTATAGCATCTTTGACTTTTCTTTTACTTTTGACATATCCCCAAAATCCTTTATTATTGTTTTTGACATCTCTTGCAAGCCTCAATTCATTTTCAGCTTTAGCTAATCTGATTTGTGCCCTGCAGGTTCTGCAGACAGCATTATATTCTTCTTTAGATATGCCTCCCTCTTTCCATTTTATAAACTTTTTTTCTTCCTTTTTAGCATGTGCTTAAGTTCTGTGTTCATCCATCCTGGTTTCCTTAAATGCTTCCTATTCTTCCCTCTTTTCGGAATTGTTAACAACTGTGCTTTGAGAATTTCATTTTTCAAGATTTCCCATCCCTCCTGGACATTTTTGTCTTTTAGGATATCCAGCCATTGGATCCCTCCAATTCTCTTTCTGAATCCCTTAAAATCTGCCTTTCTGAAATCTAACCTTGACGTCTGAGTCTTCACAGGTCTTCCGCCTCTAGTTATCCAAAATTCTAAAATAGCATGGTCACTACCTCCTAGGGTCCCAGCCACTTTTACCTCCTCAACCATTTCCTCCCTGTTTATAAGGATTAGATCCAAGGTAGCAGTTCCCCTTGTTTTCTCCCTTACCTTTTGGAAGATAAAGTTGTCAGCAAGAGAGGATAAGAATTTCCTTGACCTGTTAGTTTTGCCTGAGAGAGATTCCCAACAAATGTCTGGATAGTTGAAATCTCCCATGACAACTATGTCATATTTTTTGGAGAACTTGGCCATTTGATGCATAAAGAGTTCATCCATATCTTCAGCTTGCACAGGCGGCCTGTAGTAAATGCCTACAATGGTGTCCTTTCCATTGTTCTGTCCTTGTATTCTTACCCAAACAGTTTCCACAGAACTCCCAGTCTCTGAAGCTTCAATCTCTGTGCAGATATACGTGTTTCTAACATACAATGCGACACCCCCTCCTCGTTTATCAAGTCTGTTTCTTGCAAATAAGTTGTATCCTTCTAGTCTTGTATTCCAATCATGTGTATTGTCCCACCAAGTTTCAGTGATTCCAATGACATCATATTTCTTTTCCTGTGTTAGTAGTTCCAATTCTCCTTGTTTGTTGCCCATGCTTTGTGCATTAGTATAGAAGCATTTTAGTTTGTGATTGGTTTCTCTTTCTCCAATATTTTTATTAATTAGATTCTTTCGTCTTTGTTCTTCCTTTCCACTTCTAATAGCAGAGTTCTCAATAGCATTTGTCAGGTGTATGGCTTTTTCTGGTCTTTTGCTTCCCTTCCCATGTTGTTCTAGTTTAAAGCTCTCCTTACAAGTGTAAGTCGCCTTGCAAGGCGACTTCCAAATACATGCTTTCCAGTCTTCGTAAGGTGCACCCCATCTCTAGCAAGTAGTCCATCGTATAAGTAGTTCACTCCGTGATCCAGAAATCCAAATCGTTGCTGACGGCACCATCGACGTAGCCAGTTGTTCACCTGCAGAATCTTATTCCACCTCCTTGTTCCATGGCCATCCACTGGGAGGATGGAAGAGAAGACCACCTGCGCTCCCAGTTCTTTCACTTTCTTGCCTAAGTCTTCAAAGTCTCTGCAGATGGTTTCCAGGTCGTTTCTTGCGGTGTCATTTGTCCCCACATGTAGTAGCAGGAATGGGTAGTCATCTGTAGGTCTGAAGAGTCCTGATATCCTGTCAGACACATCTTTAATTTTTGCACCTGGAAGACAGCACATTTCTCTTGAAGTTATATCCGGTCTGCAGATAGCGGCCTCTGTTCCTCTCAACAGGGAATCCCCCATGACCACCACTCTCCGTTTCTTCTTCACAACATTTTTCTTTCTCCATCCAGGAGGACTCTGAAGGCGTACAAGGTTGCTGTTTGTGGGCAAAGTCTTATCCTGATGTATTTCTTCATCGTTTTCCTGCGTGAGAGCCTGGTACTGGTTTCTGAGCAGTATGGGTGCTGACTGCCTCCTGATCCTCCTGCTTCTCTGGGTCACATGTCTCCATTCCTCTGTTTCTTCAGGTGCACTTCGAATTTCTTCTCTTTCTGTAACATGAAGAGATAATTCTGCTCTGTCCAAGAACTCTTCACCTTCCTTAATGATCTTCAACGTAGCTAACCTCTCTTCGAGATTTTGCAACTTTTCCTCCAACAGGGACACAAGCTTGCATTTGTGGCATGTGAAGTTTGGCTTTTCCACTGGTAAATCTGTGAACATGTAGCAAGAAATGCAGCTCACCAAATGGCTCCTGGCCTCTTCCATCTTGAGATTTCTTAAAAACGGTGAAAGATGAGCCAAAATTTCCAATTTCCTCTTTTCAGCTGCAACGGCCAAAACCCAGTGATCGTTGAGCTCGCGGAGACTCTTCACTTATCCCAGAAGGCACTGGGAATATGCAAATGATCTCCTCAAGACTCTTCCCCTGGTTTTCCGATTTCCTCTTTTCAGCTGCAACGGCCAAAACCCAGTGATCGTTGAGCTCGCGGAGACTCTTCACTTATCCCAGAAGGCACTGGGAATATGCAAATGATCTCCTCAAGACTCTTCCCCTGGTTTCATCCCATTGCTTCTTGTGTTTCCATGTGCTAATCAGAATAAGGATGATCCTTCTACACTGTGACATTCCTTCAAATATTTGTAGACTTCTATTAAGTCTTCTCTTAGCCTTATTTTTTACAATCTAATATTCGAAGACCCACATAATGCGCAAGTGCCTTAAATTTACTGTTTTAAGTCTTGAGCTTTAACCCTGCACCATTGCAAATTTATGCAAATTTTTATAACTTTTTAGTGTATTTATTAGTTTCCCTAAGAGACTTGAACCTTTGATTGTCTGATCACTTGTACTTTATACAGCAATAATACTTATTGCTGCATATAGTAAATATCAGTCTCATTTTAAGCCCAACCACAGGCTGGGTTTCAAGGGAGCTATATGATGACAGGCACAGAGGTCTTTATTATACCTCCGGCTGTCATAACAACTTATTTGCACCTTGCGATCGCATCACGGGAGCGCTGATGGACGCATTGGATGCCACTCCCCCATGACAGTTCAATGTTAACTGTATAAAGAAGTTGTCCTCTACTTGAACAACTCCTTGTCATACCCCATGCTAGGCCCCGATAAAATAAAAAACTTATACTCTCCTCCTGTGCTTGCGTCGTTCCCGCTGTGCCGGCACCCGCTCTCCCGTGCTGTTGTTGCGCTGGTGTCAATGTCCCTGCCTTCTGTCGAATTGAGCATGTGGAAGACAGTGATCAGCTGCAACCTGGACTTCCTCTTCTTGTTCAATTTGTCCAAAGGTGGGGGCATTGACACCAATGCTGATTGGGTGCTGGGTTCACATGTCACAACAACTGTCCAAGTCCCGGTGAGAGGGAGTGCCGACACCACCAGAGCAGCATCGGCACAGGAAGTAATGAAAAGGCTTTTTTAATTTACCAGGGCCAAGTGTGGGGTATGAGAAGAGGTTGTCCTATTGGAAAACCCCCTATAACAGTCATGGGCAGAAGCTCCACTCCAGCAATGGCTGTTACAGGCAGGTTCTAACTGTAACACACATCCACTACCAGCTGGGTATGGGGCAAGCTCACTTGATGAAACCCACTCCGTACACCCTATTCCAACTTGCGCTGTACATGTACTGTAGTTATTGGTAAGGGTTTAGTAAGAGCTGTACTGTAGCACCAGATAATGGCCACTACACTCTGTTCAGCTGTGGTGTTTCGGCTCCAAAACACTGGGGCGTATGCATCAATACCATCTAATTCTTAAAGTGCACCTGTCACCTGTTTTGGCCGCTATGAGATGCGGCCGCTGCCTTTCAGGGCTTATCTACAGTATTCTATAATGCTATAGATAAGCACCCGATCCGACCTGCAAGATAAGAAAAATACGTTTTATTATACTCACCTGGGGGGGCGGTCCGGTCTGATGAGTGTCGCAGGTCCGGGTCTGGCGCCTCCCATCTTCTTGTGATGCCGTCCTCCTGCTTGCTTCATGGCTCCCCGGCATCACGCTCCTGTGCAGGCGTACTTCTCTGCCCTGTTGAGGGCAGAGCAAAGTACTGCAGTGCGCAGGCGCTGGGCCCCTCTGACCTTTCCCGGCGCCTGCGTGCTGCAGTACTTTGCTCTGCCCTCATTAGGGCAGATAAGCATGCCTGCACAGAAGTGCGATGCCGGGAGCGAGGAAGCAAGCAGGAGGGCGGCATCGCAAGAAGATGGGAGGCGTTGGACCCGGACCTGCGACACCCATCAGACCGGACCGCATCGCATGGCCCAACCTCCCCGGGTGAGTGTAATAAATGTTATTTTTCTTATCTTGCAGGTCGGACTGGGGGCTTATCTACAGCATTATAGAATGTCGTACATAAGCCCTGAAAGGCAGTGGCCGCATCTTATAGTGGCCAAAACTGCTGACAGGTACACTTTAAGCAGTGCAGACTGAGATGAAACTGTCTTAAAGTGCACCAGATTTTTTTGCAGTAATTAATGCTGATTGATAAATCTGGTGAATTTTAAGATGTTCTTGTCTAACTACTACCTCAACTTGTGCCACAGATTTACTCTAAAATGAATGGCACATTTTTTGGCCCATGGTGTCACACATTAGACTATGCTTTTTTTGACAAACTGTGCTCTTTTCAGGTAGCATACCCCTTGTCAGGCAGAAAGTGTCTAAAAAAACAACAAAAAACCCAACAACAATAAATTAGACCATTTTTTTGTGTGCAAATACTGCTAGAATTTTGACTGCTGGACCTGCACAGAGCTGATATGTGGGGTTGCCACCATTGTCCTTATCCTTATAAATATTTTTGACTAATTATGTTTCAGGAATCGTTATTAAAACTAACAAAAACAACAAAATCCAAGAAGAAAAAGGAAAATATAGATGGCCGTAGAAGAAAGATTCCTTTTGATGCAGATGGTGATTCTTCAGGCAAAAAACAGAAAGCCGAAAAGAAAGAGTTGGATAGCAATGGAGGAGATCCAAGTGAACTTACCAGGAGTTCCTGGACTAGTGGTAGTACTGCTGACCCCGCAGTGGATTCCAGATCCAAACACATGTTACATTTTGTTCCACAAATTAATCGTAATATTCGCTTTGCAACTTACACCAAAGAAAATGGCCGTACATTAGTAGTCCAAGACCAGCCTGTTAGCGATGGAACACCTCTAGCCTTACCACCCTTTTCAGCAATGGCTAGTCAAGGTACACCAATGCCAGAAACATTACGATCAGCAAAGACAAGGGCATTGCCGCCTGATAATCCTGTAAGCACAGCTGAAAGTTTACCGTCTAGTGGTGTGATGGCAACTACAGTGAGAATATCTGACACTGCTCTTTCCAGTGCACCGTCAGAAGAAAGCAAGAAACCTGGCTGGGCTGCAGGAGAGGTGATTATTTTATACTTCTTCCTTAAGTTTCTGACCATCCCGATGTGAAAACTATTTTGACAATTTTTTTCTTACACGATTGCATGTACCTGGGGGTGGTAATCATGTTTGCAATTGGGTTTCATTAAAATGTTTGCGCTGTTTAGCTCTTACAGGCTGTATATTTCCATGTGCAGTCTCCTTTGATGTGGTTTGTGGTCACAAATCAGCTGAGAGGATCTCAGAAAATGGCAGATAAGCCGCGTGTGCATCAGAGACCTGGATTCCAGAGATAGATGCAGGTCTTGTTAATGAACGAGATGGGAGAAACCCTATAAAGGAAATCTGTCAGCAGATTTTTGCGATGTAATCTGATAGCAATATGTGGTAGGGACAGAGACCCTGATTTCAGTGACATTTCACTTAGCTTACTGGATGCAGCAGTTCTACTAGTCAGTTTTCTCTGCTGCAGATCTAGCATAGCTCAGATGTTTAGCAGTGTTAACCATTGTGACAGAGCTGCTAATCAGTTGGGGGGGTGTGGTTGGACTAGGATGCATGAGGCCAGTTGTCCTGTGGTGATGATCTGCTGCTTATTTAACACTGATTTTATTGAAACAACACACAGTCCAGTCAGTGACACATAGCTGAAATTAGGGTCTCTTCTACTTCTTTATGGTGCTCTCAGGATACATAGCAAAAACCCGTGATAGATTCCTTTTAATTAATACTAATCCTTACTGCATACTCTGCGATATAGCGCTGCACATTAAAACATGTAAGTTAATTTCTACATGTGTATAGACAGTGTACAAGAAATACATTTTTCCGACTAAAGCACACACTTTTTATCAAGAAAAAAAATCTTACTCAAAAGTGTGTCCGTCTTATATTCCAGAAGCGCCACAAGTAGCTTTATGCTTGTTTTTACAGCAGAGCTGGTTCATCAAATGGATGCTGTAGCCCAGTATTTTTTACTGCAAAAAATTGAGAAAGTGACTTAAACGGAACCTGTCAGCAGGATTCTGCACAGTAACCTACAAACAGTGTCTTGTCGGCGCCGTTATACTCATTAATATGATTCCTTGGTTGTTTAATCTTTATTTATTCGGACTCCCATGACAGCACCACGAGAGAGGGGATCCGCCCTTTAGGAACAGGAAACCTACAGATACAAAAAGGGCGGCACCTCTCCCACGCATCAGTTGGTTTCCTGTTCCTGAAGGGACGGGATCCTACAGAAGACCAGGATCCCAGGCCGGCCGGCCGATACAGGTAGCGGGGGGGTCTCCTACCTCGGCCTGGTGCGGATCCCTGGAAGACGCCACGGTGGCCCAGGATGGGTAGCACGGCGGTGGCGTAGTCAGCAGGGAGCGGCGTCCGGAGGATGTCCGACTCCAGAATAAAGGCCGCCGCCGGTGAGTATGTTTCCACCCGGGGGCCCCCGGATCCGGCGGCGCTGGTGCGGTGGCCGGCGCGCTGCGGGGGATGCTGCGACCGGGGAGCGCGGTATCCCGAAGCTCCCGGGCGTCCCGCGTGACTTCCGGTCGGGCGGGGTCGCGGTGACGTCAGGGGGCGGCCGGAGGAGGTGCTTCCGGGTCGGCGGCGCCACTGCGCATGCGCGAGAAAAACAAGATGGCGGCGCCCATCGCAAACGCCGATGAGCGTCGGCTCTCCGGCCCGGTGCGGCGCCAGCTGGGGAAGGGAGCCCTATTAGGGGGGGAGGGGCGCGGCACGCATACTGCTGTCCGGAGGAGGGGTATATAGGCAGGACCCGGGCAGGGTGCCTTGCCTTGGCCACATTATTGCGAGCAGTAATGGAGAGCGAGCAGGAGCAGCAGCGGCGGCAGCAGCAGCAGCAACGACGGCAGCAGCGACAAACATCTCTGCCGCCCCTGGATGACCTTCGGCAGGTCAAGCAGAAAAAGAAAGAGTCACGTGACAGTGAACGTGCGGGACGAAATGACCAGTCCAGCCATAAAAGCTCCTCTAAGCAGACAGGAGCATCGTCTGAGAAGAATCCCCCTCATCCTCCGGTACTTGATAGTGGCACTGGTAAGTGATCTTCGTGAAAGTTCACTCAGTGACGGGGCCCCCCTTCTGTGCTTTATTCTAGGGGAAGAAGGCTTCAGGTAAAACTAAACACAGGGAATGCGCACTCTGTGCATGCCCATTACCGGACTCATGCCCCAAAAGATTATGCCCCCCCTGTATTCAGCAGACAGTGGCGGAAGAGTCGCCCGCGGTAGCAGCGAGTTTGAGAGACATTGTTAGGGCAGAAATGAAGGAAACCCTAAAGTCACTGTCCCAGCCGGAAACTATAAAGGGCGGGGTCCCGGTGGAGTCCGATTCCTCGGCAGAATGGAGGAGAAGTAGAGACTCCCAGGCTTCATCTCCCTCGTCCTCCTCAGAAGAAGAGGACTCTGGGCGGTTTTGTCTGCCTCTTGACCGGGTAGACAAGCTGGTCAAAGCAGTCAGAGGGACAATGGAAGTAGAGGAGCCTAAGCCCCAATTATCCATGCAGGATGTCATGTTCAGGGGGCTGGAGCAGAGGAAGCATAGAGTCTTCCCGTTAAATCAGAAGATCCAGGATCTAATCCACAGAGAGTGGAAAAAAACGGATAAAAGAGGGTCGCTACCACCAGCCCTCAAACGCAGATATCCCTTCGATGATCCGGCAGTAAATACTTGGGACAAGGCCCCCAAATTAGATGCGGCCATTGCAAAGGCATCGAAAAGATCCTCGCTGCCCTTTGAGGACATGGGATCCCTTAAAGATCCCCTAGACAGGAAGGCAGACACCTTCCTTAAGAATACTTGGGAGATGGCAGCCGGTTCCTTAAGACCAGCAGTGGCGTCAACATGCACAGCCAGGTCCATGATGGTCTGGTTGGACCAGTTGGAGTCACAATTAAAACAGGGTACGTCAAGACAAACAATTCTTGGGGCCCTACCAACAATCCAAGAGGGAGCAGCCTTCCTAGCAGATGCCTCGGCGGATGCAGTAAGAATGGCAGCCAGAGCAGCAGGTCTCTCTAATGCGGCTCGTAGAGCCCTGTGGCTAAAGTGCTGGCAGGGAGACATTCAGACCAGGGCGAAGCTTTGTACTATTCCGTGTGAGGGGGAATATTTGTTCGGCGCAATCCTGGACGAACTGCTTGAGAAGGCTGGGGACGACAAGAAAAAATTCCCAAATCTCTGGCCTACATCCTACCGATGCCCATTTGGTAGAAGGAGATTCCGTCTGGGGAGAAGGCCCAATTCTTCGCCTACTAGAGACCGTCCCAGATGGGAAGATAGAAGGAGAAGAGGTACGGGCTACATGTTTAGACGCTCGTCTAGAGATCAAAAGAGACAGAATCAATGACTAGCAATTCCCGTGGGAGGTAGACTATCATCCTTCCTTCCGGCATGGTCACAGATTACAAATAGTGACTGGGTGCGCAATGTAATATCCACCGGGCTTAGATTGGAGTTTACCCAGGTCCCGCGGGATACCTTTAAATCCACTCCTTTAAGATCTTCACCCCTTGAACAAGCAGCTTTAGAAGCGGAGGTCTTGAGCCTATGCCAGAAAAACGTCTTGATAGAGGTTCCGGAAGCTGAGAGAGGAAGAGGGTTCTACTCTCCCTTATTCCTGATCCAAAAACCTGATAAGACATTTAGAACGATCATTAACTTACGTTTCCTTAATAAGTTTTTGGTGAACCGTACTTTTAAGATGGAGTCCATCAATACGACAATAAAAATATTGTTTAAAGGGTGTTTTATGGCAGTCATAGATTTGAAAGATGCGTACTATCATGTACCTATCCATGCAGACTTCCAGCAGTTCCTGAGGGTGGCGGTTTCAATAGACGGCACAGTCCGTCATTATCAATATAGAGCCCTTCCCTTTGGTCTCTCAGCAGCGCCCCGGGTATTTACAAAGATAGTGGCCGAAGTGATGGCGCATTTACGGGAGGTGGACATCCTGATTGTTCCATATTTGGATGATTTTTTAATTGTAGGAAAATCAGGGGGCCATTGTACATCCCAGATAGAAAGAGCTAAGTCCAGGTTAGAAAACCTCGGATGGATATTAAATTACGAGAAATCCCAACTCCAGCCCTCAAAAATACAAAAGTTTCTAGGCTTACTATTAAATTCAGAAACTCAGCAGTGTCTGTTGCCATTGGATAAAATGCAAAAGATACAGCAGCAGGTTCTTCGGGCGGTTGATAATCCTTCTATGACCCTCTCAGACAGGCCATGTCCCTGTTGGGATCTCTAACCTCATGCATCCAGCAGTTAGGTGGGCACAATTCCATACTAGAGCCCTTCAGAAGGATGTCCTATTTAATAGCAGGGCCTTAAGACACTCCTTACAAGGTCAACTGTTGCTAAGCCCCTCGACTGTCACATCGCTTAGATGGTGGCTCGATGATGAGAACCTAGCCTCAGGGGTGCCCTGGATAACGCAGATAACCCGTGTTATAACCACAGGCGCTAGTCCCTTCGGTTGGGGGGCCCATATGGGGGACATAGTGGTACAGGGACAGTGGGATTCGGATACGGAGATCTCATCCAACCAAAGAGAGCTATTGGCGATAGAGCAGGCAGTCAAAAAACTCATTATGTACCTACAGGGCCATCACGTGAGGATACTCTCGGACAACCAGGTAGCGGTAGCATATATCAACCACCAAGGTGGAACCCGCTCCGACGCCCTGATGCGGACAACAGAACGTCTCCTTCAAATAGCAGAGGGAAGTTTTCTATCTTTGACGGCGCTCCACATCAGAGGGAAAGACACAACGTAAAGGCAGACTTTCTAAGCCGCAAGGCTCTAAAGCAAGGAGAATGGGCTTTGAACAGGGATATTTACCACCAGATTGTCCGCATATGGGGTCGGCCAGAGGTAGACCTCTTTGCCACCAGAGAAAACAGAAAAGAAAAATCGTTCTGCTCTCTGAATCCCAGGGAAAATCCACTAGCAGTGGACGCCCTCCTGATAAGATGGAACTTTTCTCTGGCATACGCCTTCCCGCCATTAAATCTTCTACCTCTGGTAGTAAGGAAGATCAGGGAAGATCGGGCAAGAGTCATATTAATTGCCCCCTTTTGGCCCAGGAGGACCTGGTTTGCATGGTTGAGGACCATGTCTGTATGCGATCCCTGGGTGCTGCCGAACCTTCCGGATCTCCTCTACCAGGGGCCAGTCAGCCACCCACAAGTAGCGAGACTCCATTTGACGGAGTGGTCTTTGAAAGGTCACTGTTAGAGGATAGAGGGTTCTCCAAGAAGTTAATTGATACCCTCCTAAAAAGCAGGAAATTGACTACCACTAACATTTATGCTAGGACCTGGAAGCGATTCCTGTCCACCTTTCAGTTTGACGCCAGAGACGGAATTCCCACGAAACATATTCTGGAATTTCTCCAGAAGGGTCTCGAATTGGGTCTCTCCACAAGTACATTAAAAGTACAAGTTTCAGCCTTAGGGGCCTTGTTTGCATGTGATATTGCCAATAACTATTGGGTAGCAAGGTTCATCAAAGCAGCGGCTAGATCGAGACCCATACACAAAGACAGATGTGTACCTTGGGACTTAAATTTAGTCCTTACGGCCTTGACAGAAAAACCATTTGAACCTCTGGATTCGGCCTCATTAAAGATTATATCTCTTAAGGCAGCTTTTCTAGTGGCGATAACATCCGCACGTAGAGTGAGCGACATACAGGCACTTTCCAGATTGCCCCCTTACACAGAGTTCTTACAGGATAGAGTAATCCTAAGGCCAGATCCAGCATACCTTCCCAAGGTAGCATCACAATTTCACAGGACACAAGAGATAGTTCTGCCTTCCTTCCTCCCTAATCCGACCAACCCTAAGGAGCAAAAACTTCAGGCATTAGATATTAGGAGATGCTTACTTAAATATTTAGCAGCCACGGATCCTTGGAAGAAGGAGAATGCATTATTCCTATCCTTCCAAGGTCCCAGGAAAGGTTGTAGGGTATCAAAACGCACATTAGCGAGGTGGATTAGGGAGGCTATCTCTCTTGCCTACACAGCAGGTGGAGGTCCGGCTCCGCAGAACCTGAGGACGCATTCCACTCGTGCCATGGCATCATCTTGGGCAGAAAGATCTGGAGTGTCAATTGATCAGATATGTAAGGCGGCCACCTGGTCATCTCCTTCCACCTTTTTTAACCACTATCGATTAGATATGGGTGCCTCTTCAGATCTCACCTTCGGGCTAAGGGTGCTGCAGGCTGTAGTCCCGCCCTAAATTAGTTTACATCTCTGTAATTCTCTCGTGGTGCTGTCATGGGAGTCCGAATAAAGTATTAAGTTACGTACCGGTAACGGTATTTTTCGGAAGCCCATGAGAGCACCCTTAGTTCCCTCCCTTGTTCACATATAGGGGTGCACTCCTTTAGAAGATTGTCCACAATTTACGGTATGTGGGAGATGGTGTAAAAAAATATATATATTTCTGCTATATAGGGTAGATAGGTTGTATATATTATATATTGTGTACTAACCATGGTAGCCTCTCAAGCTCTGTAAACCAACTGATGCGTGGGAGAGGTGCCGCCCTTTTTGTATCTGTAGGTTTCCTGTTCCTAAAGGGCGGATCCCCTCTCTCGTGGTGCTGTCATGGGCTTCCGAAAAATACCGTTACCGGTACGTAACTTAATACTTTTCAGTTTTGAATTAATGATATGCCCTACTCTCCGGGGCTGCCTGTTGGAGGGGGGGGGTGTCTTCATGTGGTGCTTTTCTTAGGTATTCATAATTAGAGATGAGTGACTTTGATTGGGTCCCTACAGCGAGAACCGGATTATATGAAGCGCGTCGGCTGATCAACAAACAGGCTCGCCATGCATGTGTTGTGACTGTGACACAGCCGCACCAGATGCAGCTGCGGCGCTGATCAGCTGATCAGCCGACACGTTCCATGTATCCGGGTTCCCGCTATAGTTTGTTCAGGAAGCGCTATAACTTGCCGAATAAGCAGGGACCTGATCAAATTCGCTCATCTCTATTCATAATACAGACTACTGACAGGTCACTGTCAGTGACCTTCCCCCTAGTTTACATAATGAATATCTATACATACTGAAGTAAAAAAAAAAAAAAACAAACCCTTCTGCAGGCAGAGGCCAGCTGCATCATAATCGCATGTGTAATGTCCCAATAATAAATGTGGTTGATTTTATTCAGATAGCTGCGCAGTAACAGTGATCTGTGTATAGAGAAGAAAAATAAATCCTCCTCCAAGGTGGCGTGCTTGTGCAGTAGCAGCTCTTGGCTATCTCCTATAGCTGCTTCTGCGCAGGTGCGAGCAGCGCCATCTTGGAGGAGGAAATTTTTATTTTTCTTCTCCAGTAAGACGGCGCTGCCGGTGCATGCGCAGTAGCAGCTATCGGATCACCTATACACAGATGGCTGCAACCGCGTGGGCGCCATTTAAAAAAATTGATTTTTCTTTTTTTTTTTTCTATCTGAATAACGTTAAGCATATTTATTATTAGGACATTAAACATGCAATTATGCTGCAGCGCAGGTACCACAGCTGGCCTCTGCCTGCAGAAGGTTTATTTTTTTTTTTTCTTCAGTATGTGATGATATTTATTATGTAAACTAGGGGGCAGGTCAGTGAGAGTTCAGTGATCTGTCAGCAGTCTGCATTGTAAATACCTAATGAGAGCACCACATGAAAACCCCCCACCGGCCGCCCCGATCACGAGCAAATCATTAACTCAAAACTGAAAATAATGAGTAAACAACAACCACAAGACAGATTTCATCAACCAAGGTAACATTTTAATCATTGTAAGGGCGCCGACCGGACACTAGGTTATTGTGCACAATCCTGCTGACAGGTTCTCTTTAAAACAGAACTGAAAAGAGCAAGTTTAAGCTATATTTAATCTACAGTTAGGTCCATATATATTTGGACAGAAACAACATTTTTCTAATTTTGGTTCTAGACATTACCACAATTAATTTTAAACAAAACAATTCAGATGCAGTTGAAGTTCAGACTTTCAGCTTTCATTTGAGGGTATCCACATTAAAACTGGATGAAGGGTTTAGGCGTTTCAGCTCCTTAACATGTGCCACCCTGTTTTTAAAGGGACCAAAAGTAATCGGACAGATTGAATAATTGTAGATAAAATGTTCATTTCTAGTACTTGGTTGAAAACCCTTTGTTGGCAATGACTGCCTGAAGTCTTGAACTCATGGACATCACCAGGCGCTGTATTTCCTCCTTTTTGAAGCTCTGCTAGGCCTTCACTGCGGTGGTTTTCAGTTGCTGTTTGTGGGCCTTTTTGTCTGAAGTTTAATCTTTAACAAGTGAAATGCATGCTCAATTGGGTTGAGATCAGGTGACTGACTTGGCCATTCAAGAATATTCCACTTCTTTGCTTTGATAAACTCCTGGGTTGCTTTGGCTATATGTTTTGGGTCATTGTCCATCTGTAGTATGAAACAACCAATCAGTTTGGCTGGATCTGAGCACACAGTATGGCTCTGAATACCTCAGAATTCATTTGGCTGCTTCTGTCCTGTGTCGCATCATTAATAAACACTAGTGACCCAGTGCCACTGGCAGCCATGCATGCCCAAGCCATCACACTGCCTCCGCCGTGTTTTACAGATGATGTGGTATGCTTTGGATCATGAGCTGTACCACGCCTTTGCCATACTTTTCTCTTTCCATCATTCTGGTAGGGGTTGATCTTGGTTTCATCTGTCCAAAGAATGTTCTTCAAGAACAGTGCTGGCTTTTTTAGATGTTTTTTAGCAAAGTCCAGTCTAGCCTTTTTATTCTTAATGCTTATGAGTGGCTTGCACCGTGCAGTGAACCCTCTGTATTTACTTTCATGCAGTCTTCTCTTTATGGTAGATTTGGATATTGATGCGCCTACCTCCTGGAGAGTGTTGTTCACTTGGTTGGCTGTTGTGAAGGGGTTTCTCTTCACCATGGAGACTATTCTGCGATCATCCACCACTGTTGTCTTCCGTGGGCGCCCAGGTCTTTTTGCATTGATGAGTTCACCAGTGCTTTCTTTCTATCTTTCTCAGGATGTACCAAACTGTAGATTTTGCCACTCCTAATGTTGTAGCAATTTCTCGGATGGGTTTTTTCTGTTTTTGCAGCTTAAGGATGGCTTGTTTCACCTGCATGGAGAGCTCCTTTGACCGCTTCTTTCCTTCACAGCAAAACCTTCCAAATGCAAGCACCACACCTCAAATCAACTCCAGGCCTTTTATCTGCTTAATTGAGAATGACATAACGAAGGGATTGCCCACACCTGTCCATGAAATAGCCTTGGAGTCAATTGTCCAATTACTTTTGGTCCCTTTCAAAACAGGGTGTCACATGTTAAGGAGCTAAAACTCATTTCACTTCCAATTTTAATGTGAAATGAAAGCTGAAAGTCTGATCTTCAACTGCATCTGAATTGTTTTGTTTAAAATTCATTGTGGTAATGTCTAGAACCAAAATTAGAAAAATGTCTCTGTCCAAATATATTTGGACCCAACTGTATTATAGTAATTCCATGTTTTTACAGTCTGGAGTCAAACTATACTAATTTGCCTTTAAGTTCTCTAAAGCACTCTAAGACATTACTAATTTCTACTTTTGTACATTAGCCCTTCTTCTTTTGAGCCTTTTTGATGTATTGCAGAATTTCAGAAAAAGCCTGCCTATCAAAAGTGGTTTTGGCATGCCTGGGCATCAACCAACCTTTGGAGAGGACAGGAACCAATCCAATGGCACAGTTCAAGGAAACAAGCCTGTTGGCTTCCAGTTTGGAACTGGTAGTATCCAGGAAGATGCAAAAGAAGCCGATCTGTCTAAAAATCTGTTTTTCCAGTGTATGTCACAAAACGTTCAACCAAGTAATTACTTTACTGCCATCTCAGAAAGTTCTATAGAAGAGCCTTCAAGCAAGGACCCTGGGATGTCATGCAAGGAAGGACTTTCATCTACACTTTTCAAGCCAAAGGCTCTCACCCCACAGGAAACAAAAGCAAACACTAAACCACCCTTTTCTGAATCCATGCCGAAACTCATCCCTGCATTTCCTGGAAAGGTTTTACCTCCTCGACCACCTGAAACCCATGAAAACCTTTTTCTGCAACCTCCAAAACTGTCACGAGAAGAACCATCTAACCCATTTTTGGCATTTTCCGATAAAAAGGATATTTCACCATTTGGCTTTGCAGCCCAGAGTTCATTACCTGGAAATACTTCATCCTCTATTTGGCAAGACCCGCACAGAGCTGATGAACCCAGCTCTTTGCTGAAAACGAAACCCCTTTTTTCTACAGAGTCACTTAAACAGTTACCCTTAACTTCAGGTGCATCAATAACTGAAACTCTTCAAAGTTCTACATTTTTGGGAAACGGACGGTCAAATTCCCCAGCAAATAGCTTAAGTCAACCAATTGAGATGCCAACATTGGCTTCTAGTCCTACTGAAGATAAACCTGCAATTGGATCTGGGCAAATGGACAATCCATTGTTAAGAACATTCACTGCTTTGTCAAGTAGACTTCAACCCGGTGTCCTCCCCTCATCAGAATTTTCTCATGATGGTAAAGCTGCTTTTGACTCTGTTAATAGGTTCACATTGGATGAACGAAGTCGGACGTCTAAACAAGACTCTGATTCCAGTGCTAACAGTGATTTGAGTGATATGAGTGATTCAGAAGAGCAGCTTAACTCTAGGGCTGGCTTTAAGGGAATCCCAGAGCATCTTGTTGGGAGGATTGGACCTAATGGAGAGCACATTGTGGACTTGTTATTAGCAAAAGGTAGAGGAAAACAGGTTCCAAAAGCAAGGCCAAGAACTACTGCTCCACTGAAAGGTAAGAGGGAAAGGGAAAAATAAAACGGTATTCGTATCTTGGAAAATTATTGCATAGCCACAGGGTATGCCGAAAATGTCCGATAGATGTGGGTCCCAACTCTACGATCTGTACCTTTTGTGGAGATTGGTGGCCCCTATCTACCACTGCATGAAGGTGGCGAATGAATGTAGACGTGGCTACACATGGATCACATTTCTGAATTGTGATATACGATATTTAATTCCCAACATATGAGATACATGTACCTAGTCTGCTAGATGGAGTTCCCACAAAAGGCAGCATATGTATTTTATATGTAGAGGTGGCTTGACTATTGTAGCGCCCAAGATCAGTCACAATTGATCACAGCATCTAAACTCTTAGGGGTACCATCTCCTATCCCATTGCACTCCTCACCTGTGATGTGATAGTGGACGGTGTTGTTAAGGAAGTCGGTGACTTAACAATTGCCCCTAGGTCTGTATCAGACCACCAATCACATGATAAAGTTCCCCTTGTAATTTTATAATGGATAAAAATATTTAGGTAAAGAAAAACACAAAAATTGATAGCGACATTTAAATAGTTAAATAGTAAGAATCACAGCTATTGACATTCACTGCTGTTATAAGCAGATGCCTCCTTCACACACCCGTATAAACATGTATGTAAAAAGCTTGTACCAGCGTCGTCAGTGTGTCCTTTCTACCGTCAATGTGTGTCATCAGTGTGACCGTTTCTACCATCAATGTGTGTCATCAGTGTGTCCAATTCTACCATCAATGTGTGTCATCAGTGTGTCTGTTTCTACCATCAATGTCTCATAAGTGTGTCCTTTCTACCATCAATATGTGTCATCAGCTTGTCCGTTTCTACCATCAATGTGTGTCATCAGTGAGACCGTTTCTACCATCAATGTGTGTCATAAGTGTGTCCAATTCTACCATCAATGTGTGTCATCAGTGTGTCCGTTTCTACCATCAATATGTGTCTTTGATGTGTCCGTTTCTACCATCAATGTGTGTCATCAGTGTGTTCGTTTCTACCATCAGGATGTCTTAGCTGTTTTTCCGGTAGGGATAAAGAAAGAAATTACAAAGCTCCTCCTACACTTTGCAATGTTAAACAAGGATGCCATCTGTGTACTGTACATGTTTTTCACAAACCCAAAGACTTGCATTGGCCTTGACATTTGTGCTACCAATAAAAAAAGGACATATCTCCGTGTGGTTTGCATGGACACATGGTCCATGTAAAGATACGAACATGTGAGCAACCCCATAGGTTATAATGGGTACGTATGGAATCCGTGTAAAAAAAAACTGTTGACAAGTACTGGAAACATGGGCATGTGAAGGATGCCTAACAGCCAGCATCTGCTTTGCATGGATCGTGCACAGCTCCTGAGCCCGCTCCGTACACACTCCTCTTCACTCTGATGTACATTTATAGTATACTGTGAGCGAAGGGGCATTTTTCCATTTTTTGTTGGTTTGTTTTTTCCTGCCCCTCTTCCATGCACCATCATTTTTTTTTCTTTGACATGGCCAAATATGTTTGTTTAACTTTTTTTTATGGAGTAAAGAATGGGGTGTTTGAGATTGATATCTCTATCTTACCTATCTATTAGGGATGAACAAATAGCTTTGGATAAGAGCTTATAGTGCTTCCCGAATAGTTAGCTCGGTATCCTGGATACCTGAAGCGCTCCTGATCATCAGCGGTTTGGCACCACAGCTGCATGTGTCGCGGCTATGTGGCAGTCACAACACATGCATGGAGAGCTTGTTTGTCAAGAGCTGCTACTGCGCTGGCGCGGGTGGCACGATCTTTGAGGAAGAAATGTTCTTTTCTCCGTCGCCTCATTGGGGAGCACAGGACCATGGGGTGTATGCTGCTGCCACTAGAAGGACACTAAGTAAACACAAAAAGATTAACTCCTCCTCTGCAGTGTACACCCACACACTGGCTCCAGCCGAACCAGTTCAAGCTTGGTGTCAGTAGGAGGCACATGTTCTGATCTTCAGACCACATCTTTAGTTTTTTTATTTTTCTCTTTATTTTTATTCTTACATTTTTCAAAGGATTACAGAGGGCGACGGATCCCTTAAAGGCGCCGCTCACCCCAAGCCTACAACAGGCGGGAACTTGGGATGTTGCCTCCACGCATCCCCTCCTGCATTGTTTGTTACCAGTATGCCTGAGAGCTTTTTTAGGGGAGACTGGTCCTTTCAGGGCACCGCTTTTTCCACACCGGCAACAGATGGGAACATCTAGTGTCGCCTCCATGTACCCCTCTCTGCATCCAGGCTTATATCCCCATTTATGTGCCGGAACAACAGCCCTGTCCCATCCTGGGGGCGTTAACCCCTTGGATGTCCTGAGGCACTTATGGCGTCTGTGTGCAGCCCCCACTGACTGGATTCTTTGGGGAAATGGGAGCCAATGGAGGGATTTGCAGAGGGAGGAAACAGGGGAGTAGCGAGGAGAGAGGTGGATTAGTCGGGCAGCAGAATTGAGGACAGACTGGAGTGGTGCAAGAGAGTTAGCAGGGAGGCCACAGAGGAGAGTGTTGCAGTAGTCAAGGCGAGAGATGATGAGGGCATGTAAAAGAGTTTTAGTAGATTGAGGACTGAGGAAGGGACTGATTCTGGAAATATTTTTGAGTTGGAGGCAACAGGAGGTGGCAAGAGATTAGACGTGTGGTTTGAAGGACAGGGCAGAGTCGAGAGTTACTCCGAGGCAGCGGATTTCTGGAGCGGGAGAGAGCGTGATGCTGTTTACCATAATAGATAGGGTAGGGAAGATACGTGAGATGGAGAAAAGATAATGAGTTCAGTTTTGTCTACGTTGAGTTTTAGGAAGCAAGAGGTGAAAAAGGAGTATATGGCTGATAGACACTCTGGGATTCTGGACAGCAGAGAGGTGACCTCTGGGCCAGAGAGGTAGATCTGAGTGTCATCTGCATACAGGTGGTACTGGAAGCCATGGGACTTTGAGTTGTGCTAGGCCAAGAGTATAGAGGGAAAAAAGTAGGGGCCCCAGGACAGAGCCTTGGGGGACTCCAACAGAGTGGGGGCGGGATGAGGAGGTAGTGTGGGAGTGGGAAACGCTGAATGTGCGGTCAGAAAGGTATGAGGAAATCCAGGACAAGGCAAGGTCTTTGATGCCAAGGGAAGAAAGAACCTGTAGCAGTAGGCAGTGGTCAACTGTGTCAAAGGCAGAGGACAGGTCAAGAAGGAGGAGGATGGAAACTGTCTGTTAGCTTTGGCTGTGAGTAAGTCATTAGTAATTTTGGTCAGGGAAGTTTCAGTGGAGTGGTGGGGGTGGAAGCCAGATTGCAGGTTGTCAAGGAGGGAGTTAGATGCGAGGTGGGAGGAAAGTTGAGAATCAACATGCTGTTCAAGGAGTTTGGAAGCAAACGGGAACAGTGATATGGGGTGATAGCTGGGCATAGCAGTTGGGTCAAGGTTTGATTTTTTGGGGATGGGTGTTATGGTGGCATGTTTGAAGGCAGAGGGGAAGGTACCATAAGTTAGGGATAGGTTGAAGAGATGGGTTAGGGCTGGAATGATCATGTTAGGTTGGGGAGCAGGTGGCAAGGGATGGGGTCAAGTGCACAGGTGGTGATGCGTGATTTGGAAAGGAGATGAGTAAGCTCTCCTTCAGTGATGTTGGAGAGGGAGGTTATTAGGGAAGGTCTGGTATGTGGAGTAATTGGGGTGGTGGAACTGTAAAGGTTTGCCTTGTTTGAACAGTTGTTTTGGGTAGTGGGATAATGAAGAGACAAGGTTTGTGAAATAGGTCTGTTTAGCAGAGGTGAGGGCTAATTTAAAGGCAAGTGTAGCTTGTTTGAAAGCAGTGAAGTTGTTTGGTAGGCGTGTTTTCTTCCAACGCCGCTCCGTGACCCTGGATGCTTGTCGAATTTTTTGGTGAGGTTGTTGTGCCAGGGTTGCCTATTGGTTTGTCGCACTGTGCCATGCATGAAAGGAGCGACTGAGTCTATGGCTGATGTAAGGGTGGCGTTGTAGAAAGCGGTGGCACTGGCCGTGTTGTGGAGTGAAGATATGGTGGACAGAGGTAGAAAGTCTGTGGATGTCTAGGTGTGCGAGGTTTCTGCGAGAATGTGCTAGTGGCTGGACATGGGGGGCAGGTGAGAAGGACAAGAATGAGAAGGTGAGTAGATGGTGGTCAGATAGGGGGAAGGGAGAGGTTGTGAGATTAGATATGGAACAGAGGCGGGTGAAGATGAGGTCTAACATATGTCCATCTGTGTGGGTGGCTGTGTAGGACCACTGAGTAAGTCCAAAAGATGAGGTAAGTGACAGGAGTTTTGAGGTTGCTGGCTGGTGGGTGTCAATGGGGATGTTGAAGTCCCCCATGATGATGGTGGGGATGTCAGCAGAGAGAAAGTGGAGGAACCAGGTGGAGAATTGGTCGATGAAGGCAGTGGCTGAGCCCGGTGGTCGGTATATGACAGCCATTTGGAGATGAGAGGGAGAGTAAATACGGACAGAGTGAACCTCGAAAGAAGGGAGGATAAGGGAGGGTGGGGGTTGGATAGGGTTGAAGGAGCAGTTTTTAAAAAGGAGGAAACCCACTCCTCCACCTTGTCTGTTGCCAGGGTGAGGAGTGTGGGTAAAGTGGAGGCCGCCATAACTCAGTGCGGCCAGGGAGGCCGTGTCAGGGGGAGTCAGCCAGGTCTCAGTGAGGGCCAGGAAGAAAAGGTTGCGGGAGGTAAAGAGGTCGTGGATCACGTGGAGCTTGTTGCAGACGGAGCGAGCATTCCAAAGTGCTCCAGAAAGAGGGTGCGGGAGGGTGGGGGTCAGTGGCACAGGTTTTAAGTGTGAGGGATTGCGGTAGTTTATCTTAGTGTGAGAAAGATATGGGTGAGAATTAGTGGGATGTATGAGGCAGGGAGGGCCAGGATTGGGGGATATGTCACCAGCAGAGAAAGGGGAAGCAGGTGGGTGAAGGAGAGTGATCGTCTTGTATTGTATTTTAGTAGGAGAGGTCTGAGGTTAAGGAGTATGTCTGCAGATAAAGCGAGGTTGGTGGGGGGTAAGAGAGAGGGGGAGATAGTTATTTGGTTGGAGGGTGCGGGGGTTTGAGGTTAGCGAAGGAGAGTGAAGATTAGTGGAGCAAAATGGTGATGGCAAATGTGAGCATGGTTAAAGAGCAGGAAATAAAAAAAAGCAAGTAAAGTAAGAAAGCAGTGGTTAGTCTTACCGTCTGACCGATTTCTGGATTATTTCTGGTATATTTCTCATGTATCACTTTAATCACTATGATTAGCACTAGGAAACCTGCATCGGGGAGCATTTATCACTGCACCTGAAAAGCTTTTTTCACATGGTGCAGGGAATGCGGTCGTTCTCCTCCTTGCCTTGTCCATTACGACTATTTTGCAATTCCTTCAGACTGGTCTAGACCCAGGCCTAGCACTTAGTTCCCTCAAAAGGCCAGATTTCTGATTTATCAGTTTTGTTCCAGCCCCGGATTGCTTCTAAGTTGTAGGTAAAGGCCTTCATTCAGGGAGTCTCCCACGTGGTACCCCCCTATAGGAGGCCGTTAGATGCCTGGGACCTTTACTTGGTCCTGGGTGTTCTACAGAAGGCTCCCTTCAAGCCACTGCAGGACGTCTCTCTCACCCACCTTTCATGGAAGGTTGCCTACCTTGTCGCGATGACATCAATCAGGCGGGTATCGGAACTAGCCGCTCATTTCTGTCGAGCTCCTTTTCTAATTTTTCACCAGGACAAGGTTGTTCTCAGGCCGTCCCCGTCCTTCTTGCCCAAGGTGGTCTCTTCCTTTCACCTTAACGAGGACATTGTCCTGCTTGCCCAACATCAATACACCGTTTTGAGAGGGCTCTTCGCACTCTAGATCTGGTGAGGGCTCTCAGAAGGTACATCTCATGGACGGCATCCTTCCATAAGACAGACTCTTTATTCGTTCTTCCTGAGGGTCACGGGAAGGAACTTCTCGCTTCAAAGTCCACAATAGCAAGGTTGATACGCTCGACTATTCAAGAGTCTTACCGTGTCCGAGGCAAGCTATCCCAGTGGGGATTAAGGCACACTCGACTCGTTCGGTGGGTGCCCCCTGGACCATTCGGCACCAGGTGTCGGTGGAACAGGGTTTGCAAAGCTGCGACTTGGTCCAGTCTGCACACCTTCTCGAAGCACTACATTCACATTCAGGCTTCCGCAAATGCGGGCCTGGGAAGACGGATCTTGCAGGCGGCGGTAGCGCATCTCTAGGCAGCTGGTCCGTGGGGTTTGGTCTGTTCTGTCGATTCCCCACCCAGGGACTGCTTTAGGACGTCCCATGGTCCTGTGTCCCCCAATGAGGTGACGGAGAAACAGGGATTTTTGTGTACTCACCGTAAAATCCTTTTCTCCAAGCCACTCATTGGGGGATACAGCACCCACCATGTTGGCCTGACGGCTTGAGTATGTTCTTTTTGGTTTTACGTTTTTATACTCTCATATAATGTTCTTGATTTTCTACTGCTTTGTCATGGAACTGGTTCGGCTTGAGCCAGTGTGTGGGTGTATACTTCAGAGGAGGAGCTAATCTTTTTGTGTTTACTTAGTGGCAGCCTCCTAGTGGCAGCAGCATAACACCCCATGGTCCTTTGTCCGCCAATGAGTGGCTCGGAGAAAAGGATTTTACAGTGAGTACACAAAAATCTTTGTTTTTCTCTAGCAAGATGGCACCGCCTGTGCAATAGCAGCTATCTGATCACAGGTGCGGCAGGCGCCATTTTAATTTTTTTTTTCTTTGTTATACACCTCAGGAAAAGATGGATTTTTGGTTCTTACCGTAAAATCTCTTTCTTGGAGCCTTCATTGGGGGACACAGATTACCATGGGTGTATGCTGCTGCTGCTAGGAGGCTGACACTATGCAAAACAATAAAAATTAGCTCCTCCCCGGCAGTATACACCCACCGACAGGCACCAAGCACCTCAGTTGGTGAAAAAGCAGTAGGAGAAGCAACCAAAAACCATGAACATATGTACCAATGCAACAAGGGACTCTAAGACCCAACACGGTACAACTTAAACAGGGAGGGTGCTGTGTCCCCCAATTAAGGCTCCAAGAAAGAGATTTTACGGTAAGAACCAAAAATCCATCTTTCTTTATCGCCTTATTGGGGGACCCAGATTACCATGGGACGTTCCAAAGCAGTCCCAAGGGTGGGAACAGTAATAAGGAACGAAAGTAACGGAAAGGCTTAGGTCGGCCGGTGAGCCACCGCCGCCTGCAGAACCTTCCTACCAACAACAGCATCAGACGAGGCCTGGGTATGAACCCTGTACAACCTCGTAAAGGTGTGCAAAGACGACCAGGTTGCGGCCTTGCAGATTTGCATGGCCGAAGCCTGGTGACGAACAGCCCACGAAGTCGCCACAGCCTGGGTGGAATGAGCTCTTACTTCCGGAGGGGGTCGTTTTTCCTGAAGACGATACGCTTCCAGAATGGTAGAACGAATCCAGCGAGCGATCGTGGATTTGGAAGCCGGAAGGCCCTTCTGGCGACCTTCAGAGATGACCAGCAAGGAATCGGACAGACGACAGGAAGATGTCCTGGCGAGATACACGCAGGGCTCTAACTACGTCCAGTTTGTGGAGAGACTTCTCAAGCGGATGAGAGGGAGCCGGACAAAAAGAAGGAAGAACGATATCCTCATTGATATGGAAAGAGGAAACCACCTTTGGAAGAAAAGAAGGAACGGGCCTGAGGACGGCTTTGTCCTGATGTTGAATCAGGTAAGGGGAACGACATGACAAGGCCGCCAATTGAGAAACTCTTCTGATGGATGTAATGGCGATCAAAAAGGTGACCTTCCACGAGAGAAGGGACAAAGGAATGTCCTGGAGAGGCTCGAACGGCGCCTTCTGGAGAGCGCTAAGAACGAGGTTGAGATCCCACGGGTCTATTGGCGAATGATGAGGAGGAGCCACATGGGAGACCCCTTGGAGAAAGGTTTTGACCTGTGGTAGAGAAGCTAGCTCTCTTTGGAAGAGGATAGAGAGAGCGTAAACCTGGCCCTTGAGCGTATTGAGGGACAGACCCGCTTCTAAACCAGACTGAAGAAACCCAAGGATAGATGGGATAGAAAGGGACATTGGGAAGACTTTTTTATCATCGCACCAACGGAAAAAAGCCTTCCAGTACCTATGGTAAATGCGGGAAGAGGCTGGTTTCCTGGCTCTGATCATAGTTTGAACAACCTGACTGGACAGACCTGATTCCTTCAGGATTGCGGTCTCAACGGCCATGCCGTAAAACTCAGAGACTGAGAATTCTCGTGGTAAAGGGGGCCTTGCGAGAGAAGGTCTGGAAGCCTCCAGGGGACGTCCGCGAGCATGTTGACCAGTTCCGCGTACCAAGGCCGTCTTGGCCAATCTGGAGCGACTAGAATCACTGGTACGCCTTCTGATTTTATCTTTTTGACCACTCGTGGGATCAAGGCCAGAGGCGGGAACAGATAAGGAAGTTGAAACTGTGACCATGGAGTCACCAGAGCGTTGCATGCGACGGCTAGAGGGTCCCTGGACCTGGCTACGAACTGCGGCACCTTGTGGTTCATCCAAGATGCCATGAGGTCGACATCCGGGGTGCCCCAACGGTGGCATATCTGATTGAAGACTGTGAGGTGTAGGGACCATTCGCCGGACGCTAGGCCCTGGCGACTCAGAAAGTCGGCTGCCCAATTTTCCACCCCTGGAATATGAACGGCGGAGATTGCCGGAACGTAACGTTCTGCCCAGCGGAATATCTTGGCCACTTCTGACATTACTTGCTTGCTGCGCGTGCCCCCCTGATGGTTTATGTACGCCACGGCCGTGGCGTTGTCCGACTGAATACAGACCGGCTTGCCGGAGAGGAGAGGCTGCCAGTGAAGAAGGGCCAGGAAGATTGCTCTGATCTCCAGAAGATTGATTGGGAGAAGAGACTCCTGTGGATTCCAGCGTCCTTGGGCCGCTTTCTGATGGAACACGGCTCCCCATCCCAGAAGGCTCGCATCGGTGGTGATGATTTGCCACTGAGGCGGAAGGAAGGACCTCCCTTGGAGAACTGACGCTGGCCATAGCCACCAAGTGAGAGATTGCCTCACTCTGAGAGGGAGCAGAATAGGACGGTCCAAGGACATCGTGGTCTTGTCCCAGGCTGAAAGCAGAGACAGCTGGAGGGGGCGAAGATGAAACTGCGCAAAGGGTACTGCTTCCATGGAAGCCACCATCTTCCCCAGGACCCTCATGCAGGACTGAATGGGAATGGGAGTAGGCCTCTTGAGAGTTCTGATGCCCTTGGAAAGAGTCGCAAATTTTTCCCCTGCAAGAAAAACACGGGCTAGATTCGTGTCGAATTCCATGCCCAGAAAGGTCAGACGCTGGGTGGGGGTCAGAACGGACTTATCTTTGTTGACTAGCCAACCGAGGCGGCCGAGAGTGTCCAGGGTTATCTGAAGACTCTGGAGACAGTCCTGGCGAGACGATCCCTTGATCAAAAGATCGTCCAGATAAGGGATGATGAGGATCCCTCTGGAGCGAAGGATGGCCATGACGGTCGACATCACCTTCGTGAAAACACGGGGCGATGAAGCTAGGCCGAAAGGAAGAGCCGTGAACTGAAAGTGGTCTCCCTGAATCGCAAATCGAAGATACTTCTGATGTTGCACACAAACCGGAATGTGCAGATAGGCATCCCGAATGTCCACCGAGCAGAGGAATTCCCCGGGTTCCATGGAAGCAATCACCGACCGAAGAGACTCCATTTTGAAATGAAGAATCTTCTCGTGGCGATTAAGCAATTTGAGGTCCAGAATTGGACGAAGGGAGCCGTCTTTCTTGGGGACTACAAATAGATTGGAGTAGAACCCGGAAAACCATTCGTTTGAGGGAACGGGAACAATAACTCCTGCGGAAAGAAGGGAGGAAATGGCTTGCAGAAAACCCGGAGTCTGGGACCGCTGTCGCGGAGGCCGAGACTGGAAAAAACGTCTGTTCGGGGGGGAAGCAAATTCGATCTTGTATCCGGATGCGACGATTTCTCTGACCCAAGCGTCACGACAACTGACAGCCAAGCATCCACGAAAAAGGAAAGTCTGCCTCCCACCCTGGAAGAAATTCCAGGTGGGGGTGACCCGTCACTTAGAAGAAAATCTGCCGGAATTGGCGCCTGAAGATCTGGAGTATTGTCCTCTAGATCTCCAGCGAGGAGCAAGTTTGTAGGAAGGTTTCCTCTGATCCCGCTCCCTGGTGGAGGGCGGCCGATCTTGTTGAGCAGATCTCTCCGTGGCAGAGAAGGGACGAAAGGGCCTGAATGGTCGAAAACCCTTTCTGTTGAAAAAACGTTTCGGTCGAGACTGGGGAAGAGAAGTGCTTTTACCACCAGTGGCATCGGAAATTATCTGATCCAGCTTGGCTCCAAAGAGTCTAGAGCCATGGAATGGCAGATTGGTAAGCGACTTTTTTGAAGTAGTGTCCGCGTTCCATGACTTTAGCCAGAGGACTCGGCGTACAGCTACTATGTTGCTGTTAGCCCTTGCTACGCAGCCGGCCGCGTCCAAGGAGGCGGCCAAAAGGTATTTTCCCGCATGGTTAACCTGATCTGCAAGATCCGCCAACTCGTCTTGAGGAGCTGACGCTGAAATGCCCCTGCGAAGAATTTTTGCCCAAGCGGAAATGACTTTCGCCACCCAGGCGGATGCGAAAATAGGGCAGAGAGAGGCGCCGGATGCCTCAAAGATAGACTTAGCCAGAGATTCAATCTGCCAGTAGGATCTTTAAGCGATGCCCCATCTGGCAGAGAAAGCACCGTTTTTGAGGCTATCCGGGAAACTGGAGGATCCACCTCAGGAGCCTTGGACCACTTTGTGAGCAGGTCTGCGTCAAAGGGGTACAGTACGTCTATGTACTTGCGGCCTGAGAAATGTTGCTCAGGGCGCTCCCAGTGTTTGGATAAGGTAGAATCGAAATCTTTGTGATTGGGAAAGGTTCGAGATGGAGGTCTTGCTCGTTTAAGGAGAACAGAGCACTCCTGAGGGGGAGTCTTATCCTGCTTAATTTTAAGTGTTTGGAAGAGTCTTATTTCAGCTATATCGACCATGTCCCGTGTTTTAGACACGCTGTTCCCTTCTGAACTAGCTTCCGATTGAGAGTCATCGCCTGACTGAAGGTTGTCATCCGAGGAAGGAGAAGGAAACCTGGGAGAAGCAGAAGGGCCCTGCGAGCTAGAGGACGAAGTAGACAGAGCCCGCTTCCTAGAACTCCTGCCCTGTCTGTCTCTCTGAAGGTCGCGGTCAGGTGCGGACGACTCACCCTGAGAGGCGGTCGGGGCACAGGTGGCTGTAGATAGCTGAGGTAATCGTTCTAAGACCTGGACCAGCGACTGAGATACTTTTGTCAAGTCAGATACTGACTGAGACATTACAACGGCCCACTCCGGGGGGAGGGGGGAAGGGAGAGTGTTCTCAGCCTGGGACTCTGTGCGCTCCTGAGATGCTGACATATTTGAAGGACTGCAGGGGGGGCAGAATGGGGACAACCGACCCGATGCCCACTTCTTTTTACAGCGCGCACAGGCGTAATAGGTAACGGTGGGCCTGAAGCAGAGATCCCCTGAAGGGTTGGGCATAGGTACACACTGCACTGAATGGCCACAGGAATTATGGAAGAACTGCGGAGGAGAGCTAATCTTTGCCTCAGAGCAGAGCCTACCGAGATTCTGGCAAGCAGCAGAAAACGCCGAAGCCAAGCAACACAGAAGGAGTGAAAATCTAGGAAATCCTTGTGCTGGAGGCTGGGGGCGGAGCTTAGCGGCTGCGCCGTGACTGGCTAACAGCGATGGAGAGGGCATGGCCGAAGGGGGAGGCTGGCATATCAAAAGAAAAGGAGCCCTGTGATGGGCTAGAAAAGGCGCGCTGAAAAGAGCGCGCTCAGGAAGGGAGCAGGAAGCACGCTGAGTGAAAGTGAAGGGAAGACACCGCAGCCCCATGCCTAGCAATTGTGAATGAAACGCCGACATAACGTGCCGAACTGACAGTGGCCCTGCTGCTTGTGACGCTGCTGTGGTGAGTGGAGGGGGGGAACCCCAGTGTCTCCCTGACTAGTGCGGGAGGAGGGCGAGACGCAAGCGGCTGTGAGGGCGCGCGGCAGGCAGAGAGGGCGGGAGATTCAAATAACTGTGGACCTGTAATCACCAAGGTCCAACTTCTCCCTTTCACGGAAGGTTATGCGGGGCCGGAGGGAACGTACAGGCACTTACCTGACGTCCCTGAAGAGGATGACCACAGGGGCCCACGGAGAACAGGCAGGCCGCTGGGGGGGGTCCTCTGTACCCTCATCCTGCAGAAGACGGCTTGAACCTCCTGCGATCGCAGTCTTCCTCTCAGCCATGTCCCGAGAAAGGGGTGAGGAGGGGGATTCGGCAAGGACCAGCCACCTGTCCGCAACCCTTATCACCGGAAGGTGATAGGGAAAAAGTTCTGCCTGCGGTACTGAGAGTTGCGATGTGGGTGACACCACACTGCTCGCTCAGCCGCATGATATAGGAAATCAGGGTGATAACTATACCCTGTTTCCTGACGGAAAAACCTGAAAAATAAAAGAGAAAAGATTAAAATGTTCGATCTAAAACGTAAAAGAAAAAATGGATTTAACTGCGGATCTGGGGAGATCCCGGTCTGCCTCCTACAGACACTAAGCACAAACTGGGGTGCTTGGTGCCTGTCGGTGGGTGTATACTGCCGGGGAGGAGCTAATTTTTATTGTTTTGCATAGTGTCAGCCTCCTAGCAGCAGCAGCAGCATACACCCATGGTAATCTGTGTCCCCCAATAAGGCGATAAAGAAAACACAACCACATGTAGTAACTACACATTAAGCATGTAATTATGCTGCAGAGCAGGTGCCATGGCTGGTACCTGCCTGCAGAAGGGTTTTGTTTTGTTTTTTTTCAGTATGTACAGATATTCATTATGTAAACTAGGGGGCAGGTCAGTGAGGGATCAGTGACCTGTCAGCAGTCTACATTATGAATACCTAAGCAGAGCACCACCTAAAGAACCCCCCTCCATGCCAGCCCTGGGGCACTGGCATATCATTAACTAAAAAGTGAAATTAAAGATTAAACAAGCACAAGACAGATTTCATCAACCAAAGTATCATTTTAAACAGTATAATGGTGCTGACCTGACACTGTCTGTAGGAAACTGTGCACAATCCTGCTGACAGTTTCCCTTTAAATGCTGCTGCTGTCAGTGCCAATCACTGTTAGACAGATGTCGGCAACGTATTACTGCCGACATCTGCCCTGTATATAACGTGCACAGTTCTTGAGCTCTCTCCGTACACACTTGGCAAATGTACTATTGTTGCTGGGAGAGGTCTCCTTTTTCTGCTGACTTTCATGAAATCGAAATTAGCGGCGGGAAGAAAATAGTGTTGAAGGTCGATTGTTTATTTGGAGCAAAACACAGGTCGACCATTGAAGGATGTCAGCAGCCCTGGCTATGGTGTGTGCTGTTCATACCAAATGCTTCCTTTGTATTTTTCTTGGGTTTCTGAAGCACATGGCATTGGAGCAGCTCCTCCAGGTCTGTATTATAGAGCTCCGGAGCAATGGTTTTCCTTCTTGATTAGATTGTACGTGGATACAATCCAGTGTTTCTAATCTGGCATAGTACAATATCAAATGACTTTTTCACAACCAGATAATGTTCTGCTCAGGAAGTTTGGGTGATTTCATGAACAATTTCTTTGTTTTATTGCAGTTGGACAGTCTGTGCTGAAAGATGTGAGTAAAGTAAGAAAACTGAAGCAGTCAGGAGAACCTTTTCTTCAGGATGGATCCTGTATCAATGTGGCACCACATTTACATAAATGTCGGGAGTGCAGATTAGAACGGTATCGGAAATTCAAAGAGCCAGATCAGGATGATTCCACTGTGGCGTGCAGATTTTTCCACTTCCGCAGGTATAGCTTTATTCTAAGTGTTTGTGTTCCCAGCAATGTAGGCATTCAGCTCCAGGTTTTATTATGCACAGTGGGGGATCATGACTTTAAAGGGAATCTATCACCAGTGTTCTGTTATGTAATCTGAGAGCAACATGATGTAGGGACTGAGACTCTGATTCCAGCCATACGTCACTTGCTTGTCTGAGTACTGCCATTTTGATACAATCACACTGTTTTCTACCATGTCTGGGTGTCCACATCCAGTAGGCATATACTCCTGAAAATGATACACAACACAGAACATGGTGACTCAGTCTACACCATTATAGTCAATGGCCCCATCGGTACATATGCCCGAAACCCGTTTTGCGGGGAGTTCGGACATAATCTCCGTCGGGACCACTGTACGTAGCGAAGAATGCAGTTTGGATGGGGCCTAACAGGTATGAATGCAAGTCTCTGTAGTCAGACCTCCACTGATCAATAAGTTATCACCTATTTCCAGGACGTCCACCTGACAGCACCATGGAGGACGTCCTCCTCCTCCTTACAGGGACAGGAAAGCACACGAGAGGTTAAAAGGCCATGTCCCACCCCCTTTCCCTCAGTGTTTTTCCTGTCCCTGCACGGAGGGACACGCGAGAGCTTACCGGAGGGGCCCAGGGGATCGTGCGGCCGGTCCAATCCTTCCCCTGTCAAGAGGTCCCGGGGCCGAAACTTCCCGGTGGGGAATCCCTCGGCTCCAAAGGCCAGGAGCAGGACGACGCTCCTGGAGGGAGCCGTTCCTCCCGGTGGGGGGGCTCTCGGCTCCAGGACGGGTCGGCTCCCCGCAGGCGGCTGGCCGTGCGGGCACCGACAGAAGTGGGCGCAATCGGCCGCGGCGGGCCGAGTACCCGCAGGACGACGCCGACGGCTGGGCATTGGAGGCCGGAGCGCCATAGCAGGCGGGGAGGCGGCTCCCTGCACGCGCCGAGCGCGGTCGCGCGCAGATGCCCGGCAGGAAGTGGAGGCGCGGCTTACCAGCGTCACATCCGGTGACGTCAGACGCCGGTTTCAAATCCAGGGCGCGCGCGCTCCTGGACCAAAGCGTTCTCCAGAGTCGTCACAGGTCGTTCCAGGCTGTGTGACTGCATCGGACGCCAGGGGATGGAAGGCAACACTGCATCTGGTGGAGGGGTAAGTGCGCATAGCGCAGACCACCCTCCCCACCCGTCCCCACAGCCCAGATCTGATGAGGTGCCCCTTATGTTATCAGGAAAAGGGAACCCCGGCAGAGTCCCCCTCGGGGAAGGACCCGGCGAAAGCCACCTCCAAATCAGTCAGATGTCCGGTGTGCAGAGTAAAGCTGCCAGACACCTATAGCAAGACCCTATGCGGTCCCTGTACCTCCAGGGTCATAGGCGAGGAACAGCCATCTCTACTTTCCGAAATGAGGTCGCTGATAAGGGAAGAGATTCAGGCCTCTACAACCCAGCGTCGATCCCCCAGCCCTGGGCCAAGTCGCAAGCGTCCGAGGTGGGAACCAGTCCCAGTATCAGAGGCGAGCCCTAGCGAGGAATCCGATTTCCGGGACTCAGATCAGGAGGAAGAAGGCGAGATCCTGGGGGATAGTCAGGAGCAGAACAGAAAGTACCTATTCAGACTGGAGGATATGGACGAGCTGGTACACACGGTCAGAATTACCATGCAGATGGAAGAAGTCCCTAAGCCACAGTCCAGACAGGACTTAATGTTTGGAGGACTGGTGTCCCGCAAACAGGTGGTGTTCCCTGTAAGCGAGCACATCAAAGCAATGATCCTGGAGGAGTGGAAAGAAGCAGAGCGTCGGTTGACACTCTCCCGAGACTTTAAAAATAGACTGCCCTTCGATCCCGAGGAAACTCGGGCGTGGGAAGAAGTCCCTAAGATCGACGTCCCAGTCGCCAAGGTTACTAAGAATTCGGCTATCCCAGCCGAGGACTCATCCGGTCTTCGAGACCCGATGGATAGAAAGGCGGACGTCTTGTTAAAAAGAGCATGGGAGACGTCGGCGGCCCTGATTAGAGCCAACATAGCAGCCACCTCGGTGGCTAGGTCTATGTTCCTGTGGTTGGGGCAGTTGGAGGAACACCTAACCAACAAGACCCCGAGGTCAGAGATACTAGCATCTCTTCCTCTCTTGAAATCAGCCACGGCGTTCCTGTCGGATACGTCGGCGGAATCAGTTAGGTTTGCAGCCAGAAACAGCTCCCTCTCTAATGCGGCCCGGAGAGCAGTCTGGCTTAGATCCTGGTCGGGGGATAACCCTTCTAAAGCAAAGTTATGTGCCATCCCTTTCTCGGGTCTGAGGGTGTTTGGTCCAGCCCTGGATAATATCCTTGAGCTGGTGTCCGATAAGAATAAGGGATTCCCGGAAGAAAAGCCCAGGCGGTCCCAGTCCTTTCGGAGAGGCTCCTTCTTCAGAGGACAGTCAGAGTTTAGGGGCCGGGCGAGGTCTAATAGAAGCTCCTACAAAGGCTCCTTCAGCCAAAGTGGGAGGAACAGAGGTCCCCCATTTGCATCGACATCTAGATCGAGGAGACAATGACGCCATAGGCATTGGGGGGAGACTTCGCCACTTTGCAGCAAACTGGTCACGAGTCACCAACAATCAGTGGGTCCTCAGAACCATCAGGGAAGGTTACAGGATAGAGCTCTATTCTCCTCCCCCCGACAGATATATTGCCCCCACTGTCGTCCAGGAGGACTCCGCAATGTGGTCGGATCTTCAGGACATGTTAGACTCAGGGGTCATAATACCAGTTTCACCGTCAGAAAGAGGGAAAGGGCACTACTCGTCCCTGTTTGCAATCACAAAGAAATCCGGCGAGGCCCGCACCATCATAAACCTGAAGCCACTAAATGCTTGGGTCAGATACAGGAGGTTCCGGATGGAATCAATCCGATCCGCAATTCCTCTGATAGACAGGGACGCAGTTATGTGCACCCTAGACCTAAAAAAGGCATACTATCAGGTTCCTATTCATCCCTCATCCCAAGGCCTACTAAGGTTCGCGATCAGTTCACCAGCCCGGACCTGCCATTTCCAGTTCCAGGGTCTTCCATTCGGGCTGGCCTCAGCTCCCAGGATCTTTACAAAGCTGGTGGTAGAGGTGGTGGCCTACCTGAGAGATCAGGGTATTGTGATTGTGCCGTACCTGGACGACTTCTTACTGGTGGCAAGATCCAAAGAAGCGCTCATCCGAGACAGGATCCGAACAACTACTGTGATGGAGTTCCTGGGCTGGGTGATCAACTGGGAGAAGTCGGACCTCACACCAGACACCAGAAAGGTATTCCTGGGAGTCCTCCTAGACTCAGCCGACAGAATATCCTGGCTACCCGAGCAGAAGCAGAAGTCCATTCAGGCCAGAACCAGAGGCCTGTTGAAGCGTCAATGCTCCATAAGGGAAGCAATGGAGGTCCTGGGCCTCATGACGGCCTGCATCCAGTGTGTCCGTTGGGCCCAATTCCACTCGCGGTTGTTACAAAGAGAGATTCTCGCGAGGTGGGACAGGAGTCAGGCGTCGCTAGACAAACCCCTAAGGCTCTCAGGACGAGTAAAGGAGTCCCTTCGCTGGTGGTTACAGGCCAGGAACCTTCAGGTGGGCGTGCATTGGACAACCTCTCCATACGTGGTAGTCACCACAGACGCAAGTGCGTGGGGATGGGGAGCCCACATAGAAGGGAAGATCTTCCAGGGGAAGTGGCCAGCAAGCATCAAGGCCAGATCCTCCAATTTCAAGGAACTCTTCGCGGTCTGGGAAGCGTTGCGGAGAAACCGGTCGGTACTAAAGAGTCGTCATGTTCGCATTTTATCCGACAATACAACGACAGTGGCATTCCTGAAACACCAAGGAGGAACCAGACATCAACCACTACAGGCTCTGGCGGAAAAGATATTCACGTGGGCAGAACGGACAGTTCGATCCGTGACCGCGGTACATCTAGAGGGTTCCCAAAACGAAGTGGCAGACTACCTGAGCAGACAACAGATCCACCCGACAGAGTGGGAATTGAACGTAGAGATCTTCGACCAGCTTTGTCAGCGCTGGGGGAACCCCAGTATAGATCTCTTCGCAAGCCGGAAGAACTCGAAGGTTCCCAGATTCTACTCCCTAAATCCGATGGACCATCCAGAAGGCGTAGACGCCCTGAGTCAGACTTGGGGAGAATCCCTCTCTTATGCGTTCCCACCACTAGCCCTCATACCGGCAGTGCTCAGAAAGATACGCGAGGACCACGCAAGAGTGATATTGATAGTGCCATACTGGCCGAGGAGATGCTGGTTTTCCCTTCTGGGAGCCATGGCAGTAGAAGATCCAGTCGAGCTGCCCTTGTGGGAGAACATCATCCACCAGGGCCCGATCCACCACCCGGACCCAGCAAGACTCCATTTATCGGCTTGGATCCTGAGAGGGACATCCTGAAGGCAAAAGGATTGTCGGAGCAGGTCATATCCACCCTACAGGCCAGCAGGAAGCCGGTGACGTCGGCAATTTATCGGAAGATATGGAAAAGATTCTGTCTGGAGGGTGGCAGGTCCGAGCTCGTGGCAGGCACCCCTGATCTCCCTAACATACTAGGGTTCCTGCAGGCAGGTTTTAATAAAGGCCTCAAGCCCAGCACTCTAAAAGTCCAGGTTTCAGCTTTGAGCGCCTTCTTCGATTATCAGTTAGCTGCACATCCCTGGGTGATAAGGTTTATAAAAGCCACACAGCGCCTGCGCCCCACGATTAGGCAGCTCACCCCGCCATGGGACCTGGGCCTGGTACTTCGGTTCCTCTGCTCGGACACTTTCGCCCTTAGTGAGAAGATAGCCATCCCTGCTCTCACTCGTAAAACGGCCTTTCTAGTAGCCATTACCACGGCCAAAAGAATAGGGGAGATCCAGGCCCTATCCACTAAGGATCCATACCTCCAGATAAGAGAGGATAGTATAATCCTAAGGTTAGACCCGGCATTTACCCCGAAGGTAGCCTCTACAAGAAATCTGAACCAGGAGGTAGTGTTACCCTCTTTCTGCGATAATCCCCGAAATGAGAAGGAGCGGCGGCTCCACTCGCTAGACGTGAGGCGCGCAGTTATAGAATACCTAGAGGCCACCAATAGTTGGCGTGTCGACCCGAACCTGTTCGTTCTCTTTGGAGGTAGGAATAAAGGGAAGAAGGCCTCTAAGGCGTCCATCGCGCGTTGGATTACCTCAGTAATCTCGGACGCCTACCAGGCTGAAGGCGCCAGCCCGCCTGATTCCTTAAAAGCCCACTCTACGAGGGCGGTATCGGCCTCATGGGCCGAGCGGGCGGGGGCGTCAGTTGATCAAATTTGTCGAGCGGCAACCTGGGCTAGTCTTAATACATTCTGCAAACACTACAAACTAGATGTGTTAGCTGGCCAACAAACCGCATTTGGGAGAAAAGTTCTCCAGGCAGTAATCCCACCCTGAGGAGGTGCTTTGGTACTCTCCATGGTGCTGTCAGATGGACGTCCTGGAAAATAGGTATTAGACCTACCGGTAATGATGTTTCCAGGAGTCCATCCTGACAGCACGGGTAGTTCCCTCCCTGTTATGTTATACTATGTTGTATTATGTTATGTCATATGCTGTAATATGATTGTTTCATTAAACCGTTACTAGCATCATCCACCTTGTGGTACTTGTCAAATCACTGAGGGAAAGGGGGTGGGACATGGCCTTTTAACCTCTCGTGTGCTTTCCTGTCCCTGTAAGGAGGAGGACGACGTCCTCCATGGTGCTGTCAGGATGGACTCCTGGAAACATCATTACCGGTAGGTCTAATACCTATTTTTATGGATACATGATAGCCTGCTTTCCCTGGACAAGCCCTTTAATAGGTCATGCACTTTGTATTGTGAAATCTAATAACCGGTCCTCTTTAAACAGTGCTTAATTTTCTAACAATGCATTTATTTAACGTTACTATCATTGCATTTCAGGCTGGTATTTACCAGGAAAGGAATACTTCGTGTAGAAGGCTTTTTGAGTCCCCAGCAGAGTGATTCTGAAGCCATGCGTTTATGGATTCCTAATCCAGTTCCAGCGGAAGGCATTGACCTGGAGACTTCCAAATATATTCTTGCTAACGTGGGAGATCAGTTCTGTCAGTTAGTTATGTCAGAGAAAGAAGCCATGATGATGGTGGAGCCACAACGTAAGTTTTTGTGTTCTTTCTACACTTTGCTGGGACCTGTACCATATCTAAGATCTTTAGATTCCATGGCTCTCCTCACTGCGTGTTAGGCCTGTTTCACACTTACGTTTTTCTTGTCAGTTGTAATCCGCCAAAATGGCGGAGAACGGATCCGTAGGCGTCGAAATACCAACGGGAGCCACCGGACCGTTGGTGCGCCGGGATCCGCCGATCTGGGAAAGTTAAAGGAGCCGCGCTGAAAAAAAAAAAATACCGCCAATGTAGCAGAGGAGAGCTGGGATATCGCGGGACGAGATGACAGCGGAGAGCCGGGACATCGTCAGGCAGAGAGAGAGAGATTCTCCAGCAGCCAGATTGGATTTAGGGTTAATTGTGTCGCAAAAGGCAAAAATGCAGATCCGGCTACAAAAAAAACGTTTCATTGTCCGTTTGGAGATGTCAGTGGACGCCAAAATTTTGGCGGATCCGCAGAAATACGGATGCAACGGACGACCGTCAGTCAAAATCCGCCGATAATGCAAGTCAATGGGGGAAAAAACGGATCCGCCAAGAAAAATGGCGGATCCGTTTTTTTTGCAAAACGGCGGATTTTGACTGATGGTGACAAATGGATGTGTGAAACAGGCCTTACTGTAACATATAAAGCATGGTGATCCATAGGCTGCAGTATGACAAGGGTTATTATCCATGCTTGGATGGCACAAGAATCTTGGGTTGTTATTTAAATATTTTATTTTCTCAGCAGAAAAGGTTGCTTGGAAGCGAGCGGTCAGAGGTGTGAGGGAGATGTGCGATGTGTGTGAGACCACGCTCTTCAATATTCACTGGGTTTGTCGCAAGTGCGGATTTTGTGTCTGCCTGGATTGTTATCGGCTCAGAAAGAGCAGACAGCTGAGAGGTAAGGATTTCTGTGTATCCTCTGAGTGAAGGCATGCTCATAAAGCTATTATTGCATCAAAACTCTACTAGAAATTGCAAAGTGTCGAGCAAAAGTTGGACAGTAATAGACAACACCCCGCAATTTTAGACTTGTGGGATTATATATCATTCCCAAAAGATCAGCTCCCTTATCCAGAGTATAATTCCTCACTTAATAATGTATTTTGTATTCTTCATTGAGAAAATCACCCACTGTAAAGACCTTTTTTCAATGCAATTTTGGGTTCTTTTCTCAAATAGGATTCACTGTAAATGGAATCTTGATGATTTCTCATGTAAATGGACGTGTTGTTTTCTACTAGTTATTGCAGAAGATGAACCAGGTGATGAGGAGGTGTTTGCTTGGATAAAATGTGCTAAAGGACAGTCACATGAACCTGAGAACCTGATGCCAACTCAGATTATCCCTGGCACAGGTAAGCGTAAGCTATTTTTTTCTTTTCATCAAAAGTTAAAAAAAAGAAAAAAGCCATATAAACAGGGATCACCTAAAATACGCTAATATTTTATTTTGTACTCCAAAAAACTGGAAACACATAAAAACCTTTAAAAGTCATAAAATGATACGAGTAATGTACACATAGCCCTCAATAGAGCCACAGCGAGTGACATGATACGCAAGTTGGTACACATTCAAATATAGATATATTATTATTATTATTATGATTATTATTATATCTATATGGTCAGCACACCGAGGAGTATAATCAAAAATTCGACGTCATACTGATTTGTGTAGAGTGTACTAGAAAAAACAGTTTACACAATTCATAAGGGATTATACAAGGAGGTATTTAAAAGAAAATCAAACAAGGACCTAAATGGTGTACAGCCAACTATCCGGACCTTCCCCTAGCGGGGTGTATGGAATGTTGCAAGTGTGCACCCTCGGAGGTGAAGCAAACCAAGAGTCACATGGAAAACTGCACAATAAATGCAAATAACCAAACACCATGAAAACATGGAGATGTGCACACATATCAATGTATGAAACACTGGGAGCACCCACTCAATAGTGTAGTGCAAGCAGATAGTGAGGAATACGGGGGGGGGGGGAGAGATCAACGTGCATCAGATATAAAGACCTCACAAACTGGGAGCACCCATTCAATAATGTAGTGCAGATAGTAAAGATCAAGATGTATAAAAAATGGATTCCTCACGGAAAATGTTCAAACGCATGGTCCTGCCTAAATAAAGGAGTCACAAGATGAGGGCTGAGAGAATTCCCAACACGTGTCACCACTGAAAGTGGCTTCCTCAGGGGACAGTGATCCAGCTCCCAAGTACCCATGTATGAATATACAAAAATAATTGCAGCAAGTAAGAGCAGCTGTGAAGCTTACCAGGAGTATCGGTGATGACCAAGGCGGAAGTGTGTACGTCTGACGCAACGTAACCATAGAGGCATAGCAACAGATAGAACGCGCATGCGTGAAAAGCAGCGTTACAGGTTCCCATAGGAACGAAGTGGCTCTAGAGTACGCTGGCACAGAAGAAACATATATCAATGAGCAGCTTACTGGAGTAAGAGATGTAATAAGCGAATATGCGCAGAAATCCATCAGGGAATCACAACCACGTAGTCATACGTCGAGTTAACACCGATTAGTGAGAGATGCTGATGTAAACATACCATGTCAGATGCACAGGCTAAGAAGATATATGCCTCCACATGCAATAGTAGTATAGGCTCCTACAGTCAAAACGTAGGCTATACATAAAGTTAGGTCCATATATATTTGGACAGAGACAACATTTTTCTAATTTTGGTTCTAGACATTACCACAATGAATTTTAAACAAAACAATTCAGGTGCAGTTGAAGTTCAGACTTTCAGCTTTCATTTAAGGGTATCCACATTAAAATTGGATGAAGGGTTTAGGAGTTTCAGCTCCTTAACATGTGCCACCCAGCTTTGTGGGTGGCCGCGGCAGCGTTGCGATACTTCCGCGCCGCCCCGTGCTGACAGGCGGCCGCCGTCTCAAATTTAGTCCCCGGCTTCATTTTGGGCCTTCGCGCCCGTCGCGACCACGCCCCCCGTTCACTCACATAGGCCAGCTGCGCTCCCGCCCGTTCCTAGGCCCTCCCACCGCCTCTCGTGACCTGTGGCTGGGTAGGGGGGGGGCGGTTTCCTTTAGTTACTTCTTCTCCCTCCTGACCCGCACTTTTTCCTTCACCTCAGGCTGCCGCCATCTTTGCAGCCTGTCAGCCAGAGACGAAAAGCGGATGTCTGTTACCCCCTGCTGGGGCCCTGCAATTTTCACGAGCCTGGTACATCGCTTTGGGGACACCGGACCGTGAGTAGTTCTGCAACTGCAGATTGACACCCTCCTCTGCCTTTCTGTCCCCCAACCTTCCGTCATCTCTTCAGGGTTCTTCTTTTCTTCCTTCGTTATGCCTAACTCTAAGGCTGAGCGTGGCCGTCCGCCGGCCCCCACGGGCACTCTAGTCCAGTTCTTCTCATGCTCTTCTTGCAATCGCAAACTTCCCTCAGGTCAGCCTACTTCCCTCTGCCTGGACTACAGCAATCCCATTCAGCATGACCCTGTCCAGGAGCCATCTATTGCGCCACGTGAAAGCGAACCCCCCATTTCTGGTTGGGCCTCATCTCTTTCACAATCTGTGGCAGACCTCACCAGGGTGTCTCAGTCCCTAGTAGTCGTTCTTGATAAGTTGCCCCGGGACACTTCTGCAGGGTCCAGCAAGGTCGCAAGACATTCGATCTGAGCCAGCCAGCAGAAGCCGCAAAAGGCCCAGACAGGATCTCCGGCCGGGATCCTCTCCTGACCTCACATCCCCACACAGTCCTTCCCAGCAGTCGCCCTCCCGTGCCTCCTCACCCGAGCCAGGTGAAGCGTTCTCGGATGTGTCATCCGAAGAGATTTTAGAGCTGGATTCGGACCAGGACGCGGACATGAAGGTTACGGTACAGAACCTCATTGCTGCGATTAACCACACCTTCGAAATCTCAGACTCCCCTGCGAAATCCTCAGAACAGGAGGTTTCGTTCAGACGGGCAGAAACACTTTCCAGGGTCTTCGCCTCCCACTCTGAGTTTGGCAAGATCCTTACCAGGCAAAGAGAAAATCCAGCCAGGCACTTTCAAAGAGGGAAGCGCCTCGGCGTGCTGTACCCGTTTGCCAAAGAGCTCACCGACAACTGGTCTGCTTCCCCCTCAGTAGACACACCCGTGTCCAGACTTTCTAACAACACGGTCCTCCCGATTTCAGGTGTGGCGTCACTAAAGGATTCTAATGATAGAATTATAGAATCTTTAGCAAAGTCAACATTCGAAGCGGCTGCAGCGATGCGAAGGCCATAGCCACTTGGGCAGAGGATCTCCGCAAGGACATCCTAGATAAGGCCCAACCAGAGCAATTGGCTGAACTGGCTAACCAGATCTCCCATGCAGGGGATTATCTACTCTCTGCCTCCTTGGATGCCGCATCTTGCGCAGTTCAGGCGTCAAGCAACGTGGTGGCAATCTGACGTACAATTTGACTCAAGACTTGGCAGGCGGATTTGTCTTCAAAAAAGTCCCTTACCAATCTGCCTTTTCAGGGAGCGCGTCTCTTCGGATCTCAGCTGGACTAGATTATTAAGGACGCCACTGGAGGCACGAGTTCTCTCCTCCCTCAGTCCAAACCTCGCAGACCTCCGCTAAGACGTCAGTTTCGGCCCTTTCGGACTTTCCGCCGCTTCAATACAGCAGACAACTTTTCTAACCAACAGAGACCGAAGGCACGCCAGGATAGGAAAAAGGTGTCTTTCAGACCCACTCCCTCCTGGCGATCTCACTCCCAGGGCAGATCCTCCAGATCCAGATCTGGACAGTCCACATCAGCATGACTATCAACGAACCCCCGAGAGTCCTTCCCAATTGGGAGGTCGACGTCTTTTCTTCAGAGACGGCTGGCTTGCCTCAGTAGAGGACGCTTGGGTCAGGGAGGTGGTATCATCAGGATACAAGATGGAGTTCATTTCTCGTCCCCGGGATCGTTTCTTCGAGTCCCAACCTCCAAAAGATCCTGCCTTAGTTCCGGGGTTCTATGCGTCCATCGCCTCTCTCCTCACTTCCGGAGTGATCGTGCCCGTCCCCGAGTCAGAACGGTTCACAGGCTTTTACTCAAACCTGTTTGTGGTACCGAAAAAAGGCGGTACAGTTCGCCCCATCTTGGACCTCAAGTTACTCAACAAGACAGTCCGACTGCGTCATTTCCGAATGGAGTCTCTGGTCGGTAATCGCTTCCATGGAGACGCAGGAGTTCATGTGTTCAACAGACATTCAAGATGCCTATCTACATGTTCCCATATTCTCCGGGCATCAGAAATTCCTGCGTTTCGTGATTCGCCAGGAACATTACCAGTTCGTTGCACTGCCGTTCGGTCTCGCCACCGCACCCAGAGTATTTACAAAGATCATGGCGGCGTTGATGGCCTTGTTGAGAATCAGAGGTCTCGTTCTTTTTCCGTACCTCGACAACATTCTGATCAAAGCTCCATCCTTTCATCAAGCTTGCCAAAATCTTACCATCGCCCTCGACACCCTGTCCAAATTCGGGTGGCTCATCAACAAAAAGAAGTCCTGGCTTGTTCCGACACAATGTCTTGTGTTTCTGGGTCTATTGTTCGACACTCGTCGATCGAGAGTTTTTCTCCCACAAGAGAAGATTGGCTTCCTGCAGCGGGATGTACGATCGCTGCAGATCATGCGACTTCCATCTCTCCGGACAACCATGAAACTCCTGGGAAAGATGGTGGCGGCGACAGAGGCGGTTCCCTTTGCACAATTTCACTCCAGACCTCTCCAACACGCCATCCTGTCTCGGTGGAACAGGTCTGTTCTTTCCCTGGATCGCCCATTTCGTCCTTCATACGGGTCAAGCAGTCCCTCAATTGGTGGCTGACGTCTCCGCTCATCTCCCTAGGACGGTCATTCCTTCCCATTCACTGGCAGATTGTGACAACGGATGCCAGCCTCCTCGGCTGGGGGGCAGTGTTCCGCAATCACACTGTTCAGGGTCGATGGTCGACTCAGGAGTCACCCCTGCCGATCAACGTCCTCGAGATACGAGCGATTTATCTGTCTCTCGTTCACTGGGAGACACTTCTCAGGGGCCTGCCTATCCGGATTCAGACAGAGAATGCCACAGCGGTGGCATATGTCAACCGCCAGGGGGGGACACGGAGTGTCTCAGCCCTGGCAGAAGTGTCCAAGATTCTTCATTGGGCAGAGGTTTCAGTCCCGGCAATATCCGCGGTGCACATTCCCGGCGTGGACAACTGGGCCGCCGATTTTCTCAGCTGCAAGGGTCTCGCGGCGGGAGAGTGGTCCCTACATCCGGAGGTATTTCTTCAGCTTTGCCGTCATTGGGGAACCCCGGACGTAGATCATCTAGCTTCTCGCCTCAACAGGAAAGTCCCACAGTTTGTATCCAGGGTTCGAGATCCTCTCGCAGTGGGCACCGACGCTCTGGCCATTCCTTAGTCGCAGTTCGAGCTCCCCAACCTCTTCCCTCCCCTGCCTCTTATTCCCAGGCTGTTGAAGAAAATCAAGGCGGAAGGAATTCCAGTCATCCTCATCGCCCCGAATTGGCCCAGAAGGTCTTGGTTCGCGGACATCGTCAACCTTCTCGCGGACACCCCCTGGAAGCTTCCAGACAGGGCAGATCTGCTGTCTCAAGGTCCGATTTGCCACCCCAATTCTCGGCCGCTCAATTTAACGGCGTGGCTGTTGAGAACGAGGTTTTGAAACGATCAGGCTTTTCGGATCGAGTTATTCATACCATGATCCGGGCCAGAAAGCCATCGTCTTCCAAAATTTATTACCGTACTTGGAAGGCCTATTTCACTTGGTGCGAGGCCAACAACATTCCGCCTATGCGTTTTTCGCTCCCTTCTGTCCTGGCGTTTCTTCAGGTAGGGCTTGATGCAGGCGTTGCCCTCAGCTCTTTAAAAGGTCAAGTTTCGGCACTGTCCATTTTATTTCAGAAGACATTGGCCTCCCGTCTTCAGGTCAAAACCTTCCTTCAAGGAGTGGCTCATACGGCTCCTCCGTACCGAGCGCCCGTAGATCCTTGGGATCTTAATCTGGTTCTCGAGGTTCTGCAAGGTCCTACCTTTGAACCTCTCAGGGAAGTTTCCCTATCTCTCCTTTCATTGAAAGTAGCCTTCCTAGTAGCCATCACCTCCATCCGGCGCGTGTCGGAATTGGCGGCCCTCTCTTGCCGCTCTCCTTTCTTGGTACTCCACCAGGACAAGGTAGTTCTGCGGCCTCCGCCCTCTTTCCTTCCTAAAGTGGTGTTCAATTTCCACCTGAATGAGGATATTGTTCTCCCGTCCTTTTGTCCGGGTCCAGCTCACCCTCGGGAGCGCTCCTTGAACAAGCCGGACTTGGTCAGGACGATGAAGGTCTACCTAGCTAGGACGACTCCTTTGCGGAAGACAGACTCTCGTCATCATTCCAGATGGGGCGTGGAAAGGTCAGCCGGCCTCCAAAGCTACTATTGCTCGCTGGATCAAATCGGCAATTTTGGAGGCCTACCGGGTCAAACGTCGATTGGCCCCTCCGGGAATTAGAGCTCACTCTACCCGGGCAGTGGGTGCCTCCTGGGCGGTGCGCCACAGAGCTTCCGCGCTGCAGCTTTGCAAAGCTGCAACCTGGTCATCGGTTCACACGTTTGTGAAATTCTACAAAGTCCACACCTACGCTTCGGCGGATGCCAGCCTAGGTAGAAGGATCCTGCAGGCAGCGGTGGTGAGTCCGCTGGCCTGATGGAAGTTTGTTCTCCCTCCAGGGACTGCTTTGGGACGTCCCATGGTCTCTGTGTCCCCCAATGAAGCGATAGCGAAAACAGGATTTTTGGGTTGCTTACCGTAAAATCTGTTTCTCGGAGCCTTCATTGGGAGGACACAGCACCCTCCCATGTTCTACAACTCCTGTTCTTATGTTTGTTGGTTATTTACGGTTGAGTTGTCTGTTCTGCTTTTCAATCCATTCTGTTACTTCTACTACTGCTTTCTCACTAACTGAGGAATTTCCTGCCGGTCGGTGGGGTGTACACTGCGGAGGAGGAGCTAACCTTTTTTTGTTCATAGTGTCAGCCTCCTAGTGGCAGCAGCATACACCCATGGTCTCTGTGTCCCCCAATGAAGGCTCCGAGAAACAGATTTTAAGGTAAGCAACCCAAAAATCCTGTTGTTGGCAATGACTGCCTGAAGTCTTGAACTCATGGACATCACCAGATGCTGTTTCCTCCTTTTTGATGCTCTGCCAGGCCTTCACTGCGGTGGTTTTCAGTTGCTGTTTGTTCGTGGGCCTTTCTGTCTGAAGTTTAGTCTTTAACAAGTGAAATGCATGCTCAGTTGGGTTGAGATCAGGTGACTGACTTGGCCATTCAAGAATATTTCACTTCTTTGCTTTAATAACCTCCTGTGTTGCTTTGGCTTTATGTTTTGGGTCATTGTCCATCTGTAGTATGAAACGACGACCAATCAGTTTGGCGGCAATTTGGCTTCTGTCCTCTGCTACATCATCAATAAACACTAGTGACCCTGTGCCACTGGCAGCCATACATGCCCATGCCGTCACATTGCCTCCGCCGTGTTTTACAGATGATGTGGTATGCTTTGGATCATGAGCTGTACCACGCCTTCGCCATACTTTTCTCTTTCCATCATTCTGGTAGGGGTTGATCTTGGTTTCATCTGTCCAAAGAATGTTCTTCAAGAACTGTGCTGGCTTTTTTTGATGTTTTTTTTAGCAATGTCCAGTCTAGCCTTTTTATTCTTGATGCTTATGAGTGGCTTGCACCGTGCAGTGAACCCTCTGTATTTACTTTCATGCAGTCTTCTCTTTATGGTAGATTTGGATATTGATATGCCTACCTCCTGGAGAGTGTTGTTCACTTGGTTGGCTGTTGTGAAGGGGTTTCTCTTCACCATGGAGACTATTCTGCGATCATCCACCACTGTTGTCTTCCGTGGGCACCCAGGTCTTTTTGCATTGATGAGTTCACCAGTGCTTGCTTTCTTTCTCAGGATGTACCAAACTGTAGATTTTGCCACTCCTAATGTTGTAGCAATTTCTCGGATGTTTTTTTTTCTGTTTTTGCAGCTTAAGGATGGCTTGTTTCACCTGCACGGAGAGCTCCTTTGACCGCTTGTTTCCTTCACAGCAAAACCTTCCAAATGCAAGCACCACACCTCAAATCAACTCCAGGCCTTTTATTTGCTTAATTGAGAATGACATAACAAAGGGATTGTCCACACCTGTCCATGAAATAGCCTTGGAGCTAATTGTCCAATTACTTTTAGTCCCTTTAAAAACAGGGTGGCACATGTTAAGGAGCTGAACCTCCTAAACCCTTCATCCAATTTTAATGTGGATACCCTCAAATGAAAGCTGAAAGTCTGATCTTCAACTGCATCTGAATTGTTTTGTTTAAAATTGATTGTGGTAATGTCTAGAACCAAAATTAGAAAAATGTTGTCTCTGTCCAAATATATATGAACCTAACTGTATAAGCGCCAACATGTATAGTATTCCACACTGTGCTGGAGCATCCAAAGTGAAAAGGAACAGTTATTTTGGCCCAGGGATATAAAAGTATTATTATTAATGGTCCTACACTTGCACATGCTATGAATGCTCATCAAAATTGAATAGAAGATATATAGTCCAAAATATGGACACAAAGGTCCTGATAGGTGCAGATGATTGTGCAAGTATAGGATTTGCCCATGAATAATTCCAAATCTGAATTGAAATCTTAAGCTAAGCCACTCATATAAAAAGGATAATCAAGGTAAGTATCTGAGCAGATAATGTAATTCATGGAAGTGTCCAATTTTGAGGGAGCAGATAATAGCACAAGTTAAGGGCCGAAAAAGATTAAATAAATTTGATATCCAGTTTATTTGCAACTCAATGCCAGTTGCTGAAAATGGAAGATCTAAGGAGTAACAAAATGGAAAAAACAATCGAGACCAGAGGTAATGGGCCTGCCAGTATGTTGGTATAAACACAAAATATAATATATTACTGGTAAATGGCCATGAGAACCCTTACAAATGCAAAGTATTCCAAGCAGGGTAGGTGAATAAATTTTTTTCCATTTGCATTGTTCTTTATGAACCATAAGGCTATGTTTACAAGTTGCATTTTTTATTTTTCCTGTAGGCAAAACCTGCTCTCCTGGCAGTAAGAATCGTACTGCAAAAAAGCAGGTTTTTCTTTGTTTTTATTGTGTGTTTTGCTGTGGCTGTTATGCATTTTTTTTCCTGCTTTTTTCAGGGTACAGTTGTCTCTTGTACATGCTGATAAAGTTTAGTGCAAAAAAAAACCTGATTCTAATTCATCAGGTTTTAGCACCAAAAACGCAGAAAAACTTGAAACCTTCGCTTTTTGCACCACCCATTGCTTTCAATGGGTCAAATACGCTGAAAGAAGTTGTGTGCATGAAATTTATTAAATCAAATAGACATAGCTGGTACTGTAAAAAGTGAAAATTTGCATAAAAAAAGCTGAAAAAATGCAACGTGTGAACATAGCCTAAAATTGTAGCGGGGTATGTAAATGCCAGCCCCTGATTCCAGATGTGATTTAAAGAAGTCCATATTTTTCTTTGTTCAGTGCTTGATATGTATTTTATTTACAGCCCTTTACAGCATTGGGGATTTGGTGCACGCAGCAAGAGGAAAATGGGGAATCAAGGCCAACTGTCCATGTATTAACAGAAACAATAAAACTGTGTTAAGACCGGCAGTCACAAACGGCATGTCCCAGGTACTCCTCACATTCCCCATGTTATATTGTGTGTATTTCCAGATATACTAATAAGGATGTTTGCTTCTTTTGGATAGTAGTTTTTGGATTCCTATATAAGCTATAAAGTATTCAGTGACTGCAGCAAGTGCGTTTAGCACAAGACATAGATGATGTTGTACACTAGCATGTTGGATCAGGGTGAGTGTTTAGTCTTGTACAGGTAGAAAACCTGGGGTGCAGAATGTGTACAGTACAGTGCCTGATAATAGAACACATAGAATTAAGGTGCTTTAAAGGGAATCAGTCACCCTTTTTTTTTGGCCTTTCACCTGCCGGCATAGACATCGGGGGCTTATCTACAGCATTCTGTAATGCTGTAGATAAGCCTCCGATGTAACCTGAAAGAGAAGAAAAACATGTTATATTATACTCACGGAGGTGGGCGGTCCGGTCCGATGGGTGTCGCCATCCCGTCCGGCGCCTCCCTCCATGCGATGACGTCCTCTTCTCCCGTCCTGTAATGGCTCCGGCGCAGGCGCACTGCTCTGCCCTGTTGAGGGCAGAGCAGAGTCCTGCAGTGCGCAGGCGTCGGGAGAGGTCTGGGGCCTGCGCACTGCAGAATTCTGCTCTGCCCTCAACAGGGCAGAGCAATGCGGCTGCGCCAGAGCCATTACAGGACGGGAGAAGAGGACGTCATCGCATGAAGAAGGGAGGTGCCGGACCAGACCGCAACACCCATCGGACCAGACTGCCCACCTCGGTGAGTATAATATCACGTGTTTTTCTTCTCTTTCAGGTTGCATCGGAGGCTTATCTACAGCATTACAGAATGCTGTAGATAAGCCCCCGATGTCTATGCCGGCAGCTAATAGGGGAAAAAAAGGGTGACAGATTCCCTTTAACCATTTAATATCCAGTTCATTTTTTTTGTTCTTTAGTTTTTTATTTTTTTCCTTCCCTTCCAAGGGCCATAACATTTTTAGTTTTCCATCGACATAGCGGTCTTTTTTAGTTTTCGGTCAACATAGCTGTAGCTGCATGTTTTTTTGCGGCATGGCAAGATGGATTTTTGAACGACAACCATTTAACAGCAAAAAAGATTCCAAGTGGGACAAAATGATGAAAAAAATGCAATTCCATAGTGATGAGCGAGTTTGCTCGTTACTTGAGTTTTCTGAGCATGATACTCCGAGTATCTTGGGCGTGTTCGTAAATTATGTTGTGTCCACCCCCTCCCACGTAGCTGCATGATTTGCGGCTGCTAGACAGCCTGAATACATGTGGAAATTCTCTAACAAACAGACAATCCCCTCATGTATTCAGGTTGTCTAGCAGCCGCAAATCATGCAGCTGCGTCGACAAAAAATAAATCTCCGCGCACATCCAAATACTCGGAGATCACCAGAGCATGCTCGGAAAACTCGAGTAACGAGCACACTCGGTCATCACTACAGTTCCACTCTTGTGTTCTCTGGGTTTTGTTATGACGATGTTCATTCTGTGGTACAAATAACCTGGAAACGTGATTCTCTAGGTAAGTGTGGTGACCGCAGTAGCAAACTTTTATCAATTTTTTTTTTTTGCTTTTTATAGGAGGAATAAAAAAAATTCCAAGTTTTGTAAAAATAAAATATATATTTTTTTTTTGCGTCGTCATGCTTTTTTTCAGAGACCTAGAACATGGCTATTTTAGCATTGATGAAGCTGAACGAGGGCTTGTGTGATGAGCCGACTTTTTATTGATGCCAATCTGGTGTGCATATGATTTTTTTTTTTATTGTGTTTTTTTTCCTTAAGTAAAAGAGGGTGGTATCAAACAATTCAGGCATTTTGATTTTCTGTCCCTTTGCAGTGTTTACCAAGTGTGGGTACAATCGTTTGGTCACTTGTACTCTATATTGCAATAACCCAGTATTATAGTATATAAGAAAAATTATGGTCTCCCATGGTGTTCAGCAGGTGACTGAGCTCCACAGGACTACCAAGATGGCAGGCTGTGCCTCTGTCTACTAACAGGAATTCAGAGCCCCAGCCATCCCCATTATAGTCAATGTAGTCTGTGTGGTATTGATGGTGTCTATCACATCACATCCTGCAAAGTCATTTTTGATTTTCTGCTACTATGAAGGAACACAAATACCAGAAGTGTCTTGAGCAGATGTGACCCAAGCCTCAAACATATTAACATGAATATGGTCTGAATAGAGTTCTGTTATACATTTACCAGTCTGACAATCCTCACTAATGGTTCTCTACAACTCACAGTAAAGGCTTTCCTGTGCATGGTATGACATTTGTAATTGGTGTTTTGTGTTTTACCTTTTGAAGCTTCCAACTATAAATACTCCTGTCAATGACGGAGCAACACCGTCGTCATCATCATCATCATCATCATCAACTACTGCACAACTGAATGAAAATAGCCTTAAAACAGAGGATGATATAAAACCAGACATTGGTGACAACATGGCAGAAGACACCATGGCTGAACAAAATAATCTGAACAACACCGAGAATAAAAACAAACAGCAGTCCCCAGAATCTACCCCCTCCTCCGCATTGCACTGGCTGGCAGACCTGGCAGCCCAAAAGGCAAAAGAAGAAACAAAAGGTAGTACACATTGTAATCTTTATTTTCTTCACACTGTGTTATGCAGGATGTTGTTACAGATCTGACTATCATAGCCAGCTAGGTCCATGTGTAAAGCACCATCTTTTAGGAAGGAAAAAAATGCTTTAAGAATGGATTGTGGCGCTAGTGTTTTCTTAATGGCTCTGATACAACTTTCCTTCACCAACGACTATGACTGACACGTCTCTTTTTGTGCACAAATAGAGAGAAAGCTGTCAATTGTAGTGAGTAAAGTAAACTTGACCATCAGGTCTGTCAATTAGGCAATGGTTATAATTTGAAACACAACAAGAAAACACAAAATGACAAATTTGCAAAAAATACTCTGCAGTAAAAACATGATAGTAATCAGCAAGTGCTGGATAACAAATACAGGGTATTTAGTCGATACGTTTTTTGCAAAAAATGCATACCAAGCCGCTTCACCACGTCACGGTAACCCTTCACGAAGCAGTCCCTGTCTAATGTATTTAAAACCTGAACATGTGAACAGTGTCTAAATGAACAGGATACAGACAGGCGCCTCCTAGTGTATGGGCTTGTGGTGTAAGACAGCTCATTTATGTGCATGTCACACAGGAGAGGGGTGGGGTTTGCAAATTTGTCATTTTGTGTTTTCTTGTTGTGTTTCAGCCATTGGGTGGTGTGAGCATTGTCTGACCGACTTGTTCACACTTGTGCATGTCACATTTGTTTTTAATCCGTTTTTTCCTTGCTCAGCATGGTTTGGGAGACCTCACCCCTCTCCTGTGTGACATGCACATAAATGAGCTGTCTTACACCACAAGCCCATACACTAGGAGGCGCCTGTCTGTATCCTGTTCATTTAGACACTGTTCACATGTTCAGGTTTTAAATACATTAGATAGGGACTGCTTCGTGAAGGGTTACCGTGACGTGGTGAAGCGGCTTGGTATACATTTTTTGCAAAAAACGTATCTACTAAATACCCTGTATTTGTTATACAGCACTTGCTGTTTACTGTCATGTTTTTACTGCAGAGTATTTTTTGCAAATTTGTCATTTTGTGTTATCTTGTTGTGTTTCAGCCATTGGGTGGTGTGATCATTGTCTGACCGACTTGTTCACACTTGTGCATGTCACATATGTTTTTAACTGGTTATAAATTGTAAAATAAATGAAAAAATGACAAATCTAAGTCAAATCTATATTTGGAGTGACCGTCCTATACCGTCAAAGCAGTATCCGTTCTTCCAGGTACAGATACACAAAATTAAGGATTTTTTTTCGGATTATATTCGGGTGTTGCATTATATGCCTGAATATATGCATCATCAGCCAGTTATACCAAACAGATGATAATGATCATTATTTTCATATGTAGTTTGAAGCATAATTATTAAATAAAACAGAAACAGCAGTGTAAGAGTTTTTAAATTGAGGTATGAAACTGCCTAGCTCTGCTACAAAGGTGAGGTTGTGGAAGACAGCTTCATGTCGCAGGTCATACACCATGGCAAGAGTGAGCACAGCAAGACTATACAAGGTAGTTATACTTCATCAAGAAGGTATCTTGCAGGCAAAGTTTTCTAAGCAGACTGGGGTTTCAGCATGTTCTGTTCAAACTGTTTTGAAGAAGCATTAAGAAATGAGCCAGTTGTGAGGACTGTAGAAAAAGTGGTCGGCAAAGGAAGTTTATTGCATCAAATAAATGACCCGTCATGTTTACTTCTCTCTGTAATTGGAAGTTGTCAAGACCCTGGCATCAGTTTAGAACTAGCAGCAACCAGTGTGATCCAATTGCATCTCTCTACTGTGAGAAAAAAGGGAGAATAAAGAACTGGCTGAAGTGGCAGTGCCATAGAATGACACATGAAGCTAATATGGCTCACTGGAACAAAGATGAAAGACCAGTGCATAATGATTACTTATAGAAATCTGGCTAAGAGTAGTACTTATGGAAGAATTGTGGACATGTCCTACCTTAAAAACACATCATGCTTGTTTGTCTTTTATAATCGGAAATGCTCAATGCTGTGGCATCAGTTTAGAACTGGCATAAACCAGTGGGTTCCATCTACACCCATCTAATGTTAGAAGTGTGGCTACAAGTGGTCTTCATGGAAGAAATGGGGACATACCTTGAACTTGTAAACAAGGCCAAGTGATTCAACTATGCACAAAAACATTGGAAACTGAGGTGCCCTGGACTGATGAGTCAAAATGTAAAATATTTTGCTTTAATAGAAGACAGTTTGCTCACCGTAAGGCTGTAGAGCGGTACAATAGTGAATGCAGGCAACAGTGAAGCATGGTGGTGAAGGTCCTTTGCAGGTTTGGTGCTGCATTTCAGCAAATAGAGTTGGGGACTTGGTCAGGATTAACCCATTTCCGGCCAATGAGACCACATAGGCGTCATGAAAAGTCGTGCCAATACGAGCAGTGACGCCAGAGTGGCGTCATGAATTAATTGCCCTCCTGTGGGTCGGGTGACCGGGGTCACTGAAAGGTCACCCGACCCGCACACACAGGGGGCTTTGTACTTCACCACAGGGGGAGTGGCTTCGCCCCCACATGGCTACGATCGCTCTGATTGGCTGTTTCACTTTTAACAGCCAATCAGAGCAATAGTAATATTTCATCAATGAAGTTTGATGATATATTACAATCCAGCCATGGCCGATGCTGCAGTAGCATCGGGCATGGCTGGAGACACCGATCCGACCTCACCGGTGATCGGCCCCTCCGCCACTGAATGACAACGGCGATCTGCCGCCGCTGTCATCATCTGCTCCCCCCGCCTTCCCTCCGCCCCCCCCCCCCAGCTTCCGATCACCTCCCCTCCAACCCCCCCGGTACCTTCCGAGTGCCGCTGACGCTCCCGGTGTCCCGCGGTCCCGGATCATGGGCGCCGCCATCTTGGAAAATGGCGGGTGCATGCGCAGTGCTCCCGCTCGAATCTGCCGCTGCAGATTCCATTCATTCATTTTGATCATTGTGATAAACTCTCACAGTGATCAAAATAAAATAAAAAGTAAATAAACCCCCCCTCTATCACTCCCATAGGTAGGCACAAATAATAAAATAAAGAAAATATTTTTATTTTTCCATTAGGGTTAGAATTAGAGTTAGGGTTGGAAATAGGGTTAGGGTTGGAAATAGGGTTAGGGTTAGAGTTAGGGTGGAATTAGGATTAGGGTTGGAATTAGGGTTAGGGTTATGGTTAGGGTTGGGGTTAGGGATGTGTTGGGGTTAGGGGTGTGTTGGGGTTAGGGTTGGAGTTAGAATTGAGGGGTTTCCACTGTTTAGGCACATCAGGGAGTCTCCAAACGCGACATGGTGCCACCATTGATTCCAGCCAATTTTACGTTCTAAAAGTCAAACGGTGCTCCCTCCCTTCCAAGCCCCAACGTGTGCCCAAACAGTGGTTTACCCCAACATATGGGGTATCGGCGTACTCAGGAAAAATTGCACAACAACTTTGGGGGTCTAATTTCTCCTGTTACCCTTGGGAAAATAAAAAATTGGGGGTTAAAAAATGATTTTTGTGGAAAAAAATGATTTTTTATTTTCACGTCTCTGCGTTATAAACTTCTGTGAAGCGCTTGGGGGTTCAAAATGCTCACCAGACATCTAGATAAGTTCCTTGGAAGGTCTAGTTTCCAAAATGGAGTCACTTGTATGGGGTTTCTACTGTTTAGGCACATCAGGGGCTCTGCAAACGTAACAACGACCGCAGACCATTCCATCAAAGTCTGCATTTCAAAACGTCACTACTTTCATTCCGAGCCTTGACGCGTGCCCAAACAATGGTCCCCCCCACATATGGGGTACCAGTGTACTCAGGACAAACTGGACAACAAATTTTGGGGTCCAATTTCTCGTGTTACCCTTGTGAAAAATTGCGAGCTAAAAAATCATTTTTTGAGGGAAAAAAAATTATTTTTTATTTTCACAGCTTTGCGTTATAAACTTGTGAAGCACTTGGGGGGTTCAAAGTGCTCACCACACATCTAAATAAGTTCCTTGGAGGGTCTAGTTTCCCAAATGGGGTCACTTGTGGGGGGTTTCCACAGTTTAGGTACATCAGGGGCTCTGCAAATGTAACATGACTCCCGCAGACCATTCCATCAAGTCGGCATTTCAAAACGTCACTACTTCCCTTCCAAGCCCCGACGTGTGCCCAAACAGTGGTTCCCCCCCCCCCCCCCCCCACATATGGGGTACCAACGTACTCGGGACAAACTGGACAACTTTTTGAGGAAAAAAAATATTTTTTATTTTCACGGCTCTGCGTTATAAACTTCTGTGAAGCACCTGGGGGTTCAAAGTGCTCACTATGCATCTAGATAAGTTCCTTAGGGGGTCTAGTTTCCAAAATGGGGGAGCTCCACAGTTTAGGCACATAGGGACTCTCCAAACACGACATGATGTCCGCTAGCGATTGGAGCTAATTTTCATTTCAAAAGTCAAATGGCGCTCCTTCCCTTCTGAGCCCTGCCGTGTGCCCAAACGGTTCCCACCCACATATAGGGGGCGAGCGTGCTCAGGACAAACTGGACAACAACTTTTGGGGTCCAATTTCTCATGTTAGCCATGTGAAAATAAAAAATAGCGTGCTAAAAAATCATTTTTGAGGGAAAAAAAAAAGATTTTTGTTTTCACTGCTCTGCGTTATAAGCTTTTGTGAAGCACTTGGGGGTTCAAAGTGCTCACCACACATCTAGATAAGTTCCTTAAGGGGTCTGGTTTTGAAAATGGTGTCACTTGTGGGGGATTTTCTCTGTTTAGGCACACGGGGGCTCTCCAAACGCGACATGGTGTCCGATAACGATTGGAGATAATTTTCTATTCAAAAAGTCAAATGGCGCACCTTCCCTTCCGGGCCCTGCCGTGTGCCCAAACAGTTGTTTATGACTACATACGAGGTATCTGTGCACTCAGGAGAAATTGCCCAACAAATTGTAAGATCCATTTTATCCTGTTGCCTGTGTGAAAATGAAAAAACTGAGGCTAAAAGAAAATTTTTGTGAAAAAAAAGTACTTTTTTTTTTTTTTTTTTTTTAACGGATCAATTTGTGAAGCACCTGGGGGTTCAAAGTGATCACTATCCATCTAGATAAATTCCTTTGGGGGGTCTAGTTTCCAAAATGGGGTCACTTGTGGGGGAGCTCCATGTTTAGGAACACAGGGGCTCTACAAACACGACATGGCAACTGCTAAGTATTCCAGCATATTTTCCATTCAAAAAGTCAAATGGCGCTCCTTCCCTTCTGAGCCCTGCCGTGGGACCACAAATGAGGTATCGGTGTACTCAGGAGAAATTGCCCAACAAATTTTAGGATCCATTTTATCCTGTTGCCCATGTGTAAATGAAAAAATTGATGGTAAAAGAAAATTTTTGTTGGAAAAATTGAAATGTCCATTTTTTCCTTCCACGTTGCTTTAGTTCCTGAAATGAGAAATCACTGGTCAACTTTTAACCCTTATAACTTCCTAACAAAAAAAATGTTGTTCCAAAATTGTGCTGATGTAAAGTAGACATGTGGGGAATGTTATTTATTAACTATTTTGTGTCACATAACTCTCTGGTTTAACAGAATAAAAATTCAAAATTTGAAAATTGCAAAATTTCTGATTTTTTCACAAATAAACGCAAAAATTATCGACCTAAATTTACCACTAACATGAAGCCCAATATGTCACGAAAAAGCAATCTCCGAATCGCTAGGATCCGTTGAAGTGTTCCAGATTTATTACCTCATAAAGGGACACTGGTCAGAATTGCAAAAAATGGCTAGGTCATTAGGGTCAAAATAGGCTTGGAAATGAAGGGGTTAATAGTGTTCTCATTGTGGAGAAATACAGTGCTGTGCAAATTAATTGGGACAAAGCATTTTTTTTTTTTTTTTAAGTAAAATCGTAACTTGGTTACCAGTCAGTGATTCAAACCAGTTTTAACTTGCTTTGAACAGGTGTGAGTGCCTGTGGTGTGAGTGCCTGTGGTGTGAGTGCCTGTTCCAAGCAGTTAAAACTGGTTTGAATCACTGACTGGTAACCAACTTACGATTTTACTTAAAAAAAAAAAAATGCTTTGTCCCAATTAATTTGCACAGCACTGTACAAGAAAATACTTGTCCATCACGCAGTGCTCCAAATTTATTCTGCAGCAGGACAATGACCCCTAACATACAGCCAATGTCATTAAAAACTATCGTTAATGTAAAGAAGAACAAGGAGTCTTGGAAGTGGTAACATGGCTTCCACAGAACCCTGATGTCGCATAAAGAGACAGAAGAATTGCAGAATCGAATATTCACAGAAGTTCTGTGGGTAGTTCTCCAAGATGTTTGGAATAACCTCCCTGCCGAGTTCCTTGAAAATCTTTGTGCAAGTGTAGCAATTAAAATATATGCTATTTTAAAGGCAAAGGGTTGCCACACCAAATATTGATTTAGATTTGAATTTGTTTTCTTTTGGCTTCTATTGGGTTAACGTAGGCTTGATGATACCGTATTTTTCGGACCATAAGATGCACTTTTTCCCCAAAAATTTTTTGGGGAAAGTGGGGGGTGCGTCTTATGGTCGCAATATACTTACATCCGTCCATGGCCTGGTGCGGGTGCCGCGGGGCTCTGTGGTGCGGTGGTGGCGGCAGCGGGGTGTGCTCCGGTGCAGGGGTAGCGGCTCTCTGTGCGGGTCTCCGCCGGCATTTCCTCGAAGCCCGGAGGCCCCGCGCACATCTGTTGCTGGCTGCTGCCGTGTTGCGATCTGGGGACGGCGCATGCGCAGGTTCAGATCTTGTCACGAGATCTCGTTGCCGAGATGCCCGCCGCCACCCTCACCCCACAGAGCCCACCTGCCCCAGCCCAGCCAACCTGCCTCAACCCAGCTCACCTGCCCCAGCCCAGCACAGCTGCCCCAGCCACGGCACAGCCCGCCTGCCACAGCCCAGCTGCCCCAGCACAACCAACCTGCCCCAGCACAGAGCTGCCGCCACCGCACCAGCCTGGAGCACTGAATGACCACTCCTCCACCTGTACCGGATCCCTTCCCAGGTAAGCTGAATTCGGAGTGTAAGACGGACCCCCATTTGACACATTATTTTTTTCCCTATTTTCCTTCTGAAAATTGGGGTGCGTCTTATGGTCCGGTGCGTCTTATAGTCCGAAAAATACGGTACATTTGTTGTGTAAGTCAACAGGACTGGTCACACTAGTCCAGGGCAATGCAAAACTTTTTGCTCAGCTCTAGAACAGTGCAGCCCAAATTCCACCCACCTGTGGAGACCAAAGGACAAATGATTTTATTACCAATTTTCCACCATGGTGAATGGCGTTTCATCAGTGCGGTTTCATCTTTATTTTGCATTCAAGTGACACAATTGTCCATTTTGCATGGCAAATATCTGTTTCAATTTATTAACTTTAAAAGTAAAATGTGTTAATTTTAGACTTTAAATTTAACTTTATCTTTTTGCTGTTGAAAATTGATTGAACATTATAATTCATGTAGATGTGTTTTATTTCAGATCCTAGCTCACAGAAGCCTGTACAGCCAAAAGAATCAAACACTTCCTTAGGATTGGATTCCCTTAATTCAAGTATGAAGACCTCCCCATCTCCAAAACTTTTTAACAGCCTTTTACTGGGACCAGCTGCCTCCAACACAAAGAGTGAAGGCTCCAGCTTGAGGGATTTGCTTCATTCTGGTCCCGGGAAGCTTTCGCAAGGATCACTGGAAGCTGGAGTTCCCTTCCCTCCGGTCTTTAATGCCACAGTGAGTAGTTTTTTCTATTACTAAAATATAAATCCAGTGTGCTCAGGAATTTTCTTAAATTGTATGGATATTCCATAAAGTACAAGTATATTTCCGCTTCTTAATTCTGATAAGCTGCTTCGAAGCCGAAATGAAGGGGATGACTGCCAGAAAATCACTCATTGAAAAATCTTTAGTTTTCATCTTTGCGTTGCAATTTTTCTTTCAACGCAAACCACAATTTATTTTTCAGGCAAAGGGAAAATCCAGCTTACCAAACTTTCTGGACCACATTATTGCTTCTGTTGTAGAAAACAAAAAGACTTCAGATGCTGCAAAGAGAGCAAGTAGCTCGAGTGAGAGTCTCAAGGAAGGGAAGGAGATGATGATGGGTTTACATGTACTTGACCCACACACATCACATTCCTGGCTCTGTGATGGAAGGCTACTCTGTCTTCATGACCCAAGCAACAAAAATAATTGGAAAATATTTAGGGAATGCTGGAAACAAGGCCAGGTGAGCATGTGTATTTTTGGAGGGAAAATGTATTATTTAGTTAAGCTAGATGAAAATTGAATCTGGAATAACTTGATTTTTCTGTTCTTTTCAGCCTGTGCTTGTTTCTGGGGTCCAGAAAAAACTTAAGTGGGAGCTATGGAAACCTGATGCGTTTAGTCTTGAATTTGGAGATCAAGATGTGGATTTGGTGAATTGTCGGAACTGTGCTATAATTTCAGATGTGAAAGTTCGTGATTTTTGGGACGGCTTTGAAGTTATTGAAAGTAAGCACAATCTTCTTTTTGGTCTACTAATGAGTAATTTATTGAAGTGCTTCACTGTTCTACTTTCAGTATAATGCACTATATGAACAGAAAAGCGCAAATAGGGTCTTATCCGATGATAATATTAAGAAATATAAGAAATCCACTCACCTGCTATAGGAGAGATCACGTATATAAAATTGGTGGTCAGCTGCTGCACGTCCAATGGTCAGACAAGTGACCGCTGATATATCAAATCTTATGGAACTTATTTTTGGACTTCCATGCGCTGCTTGACATAATACACGATTGCAGTTATAATAGAAGATTAATAAGAGATGATTAAAAGAATGCATGAATGGGAATAAATTATTAATCTTCTATTATAACTGCAATCGTGTATTATGTCAAGCAGCGCTTGGAAGTCCAAAAATAAGTTCCATGAGATTCACTGTTCTACTTTTTAATGGATTGTGTGTTACCAGTGTCCTTATGGTTAAGGCCTTATTCACACATCAGTATTTGTAGGCCATTACCATCAGTGGCTCCAAAACAAAAAGAAGTAAGAATTCGTTTTTATATTATTGCTCTTTGTAGGATCAGCTCTTGATTTTGGATTACAAATACTTGCATGTGAATAAGGCCCAACTTTAAAATCATTTTTGAATAATCGGTTTAAAGTGGTTTTCTGGCAGAAGAAGCAATACTAACTTGATTGATCCCCCGGCGTAACTGCTCTTGTCTCAAAGCACCAGGAATGATATAAAATGTCCATTTAGTGAAACGCTGACCATATTGTCTACCTGCTACAGCGTATGATTTTCCTAAAAGAAAACTTTTCATAGCACCCCTTGTGTGTAAAAACAGGACCAAGAAGTTGAACCTGCAAAGAACCAGGTAAAGAATCAGAATAGCAGAAGCTTCTTTCGTTTTTTTTTTTAATTTTTTTAAATGTAATCTGTCAGTAGGATCAACCCTCCTAAGCCATCTATATGAGCATGTATGTCATAGGAAACTGAATAACATGATATCTTGATACCTGCAATCTGATGTTTTATTCCAGAGAAATTCTTTTTGTTTTCTTTTATGTACATGAGCTGTTCAGGGCTATACGCTGGACACAGATATGCATTAGAATCTGTCTCCAGAGTTTATATTAAATGAATGATGGTGTTACCAATGTAAGACAAGTAACTAACATAGTACAGTAGAACTGAACTTTGTCTCTTAACAAACACTTTTGCAGCTGCAGCTCTCACACCTCTGCTGTATTGGCTCACCCTGTCTGCCTGTGAGCTGTAAGCTGAAGCTGAGAGGAACCTACAGATGTAAGTTATAATCACACAGCTCTGCAGTGAGATCGAGAGCGAAAAGAGCAGCCATTACACATCACACTGGTAACCATTACATGTCTCACACTGATATCTGCGATCCGATGTCTTATTACAAAGTACCATTTTATTCAGCTTCCGCTGAGCTACATGCCCATATAGATGGCTTAGGAGCGTTGATCCAACTGACAGATTCCCTTTATCTCACTCTGAGCAATTAGGGAAAAAAAAGTTACATACTGAGCAACCCTTTAAATAGGTACTTACTAGTGAAGCTTATGTAAAGTGTCATACATGGAATAGTAGTGTGTTGGCCAGCTCTCCACCAAATATCACTGCCATCTGCAGCAGTAAAAAGCTGAATATTAAATATTGGCTTCACTGGGAGATTTAAAATAACAATTGAAATAGGATCAAAATGTGCAAAAGGCATACAAACTAGTTCTAAATCTATTTGGTGAAGAAGCATGGTGGGGCTAGTACCATCACAGACGGAGTGGCTTTTTGAATCCAAAGATCTAAACATTTTTAAAAATGTACTTTTTTTTATCATATGCCGACAGCTAGAATGTCTAATGTACAGCTCTAAGAACAAGCATTAATTACATCCAAGATAAACCTATTCTTTCTTTAGAAAGATTAAGAGCAGAGGATGGCTCTCCAATGGTCCTTAAACTAAAAGACTGGCCTCCTGGGGAGGATTTCAGAGACATGATGCCAACACGGTAAGGTGCCATTCTTGTTAAAGTGGTTGTCCGCTATTTGGACCACACCTTAAATACTCGAGTTCCCCCAGTAAAATCACAAAAGATTATACTAGCATGGGTCTCCCGGCGCTCACGTTGCATTGTCACATCAGTGCTTCAGCCAATTAATGGCCACTAATTGGTTGCTGCTCATCAATGTTCCATCAGTGTAGGTCTGCTCTGACGAAATAGTAAAGACAGGGGCCACTGATTGCCTGTAGTGCTCACATGACATGACAATGTCACGCAAGCTACAGGAGGCCCAATATTGCTGGAGATTAACATACATTTTTCATATTTTATGTGGGGGGACTTTGGCATTTAAGGAGTAGTTGTTTCACCTGTATTTTTTGCTTATAGGGGACCTATTCTTTGGGTTTTTGTTTCTTTTCAAAAGTGGAGTCTTATTCACATCGCACTGAGATCTTCGGAGCTCCCATATCTGAGCAGGTAGAAACCTGCAGTTTCTGAATGATACGGTGCAGGCTATCTTGGGACCACACTGTTCTCTATCTGCATTGCCCCCAGGTTCGGCAGATTGACTGAATGCTGATTGGTTCCCTGCAGTTAACCTTGAGACACCCAATGCTTCCACCTTTGCATGCTGCATACCACTTAAGGGCCTGTCACACTAAGCGATATCGCTAGCAATATCGCTATAACGTCACTGGTTTTTGTGACGTAGCAGCGATATTGCTAGCGATATCGCTATGTCTGATACTTACCTCCGACCGCTCCCCCGCTGGTTATCGCTGATCGCGCGAGAAGGTCCTGGGCCGTTTCTCGTCGTCAGCTTCCTGCTGGGCTTCCTGTGGCGCCGACGAGCGACGCGTGGACGCAGGCGGGAGGACATCAGGATCGCCTCGTCTGACAGGTAAGTAACGACCGCCAACCGCTGCTATGTCGCTGGTGAGATCTGCCTGTTTGGCAGCTCACTAGCGACTACTTAGCGATGCACCAGTGATCCTGACCGCGTCATATCGCTGGTCGGGATCGCTGGTGCATCGCTAAGTGTGACAGTACCTTTAGTCTTGATTGCAGCGCATGTTGCTGCCACTTAAGGAGTCCTTATCAACCCACATTTGCCTCTGTCATTACCCTTGTACATTCCTAATAAGGATCTAGTTTAGTAACTGTTTCTACATACAGTTTCGCCACTTGCGTTAGAGCTGGAGGTGGTGTCTCGACAGAGAGGGACGTAGGAGTGCTTCTCTGCTGTTCTCCTTACATGAGCAACTTCATGGGAGCCTCATTAGAACCAGTCAAGTTGAGCAAAGCAGTACCACCCATGTGTAACCAAAAAAGCAGAGCCCACAGCTCAAGTAAGTGGCTTATTCAACCCCTATTCCACCGATTCTGTTGCTACTAGGGGACTCTCGAAAATCTTCAGTACCACGCTGAGCTCCAGTATCCATGAGTGTTACTGTGGAGAGGTGATGGGGACTTTGTTCTATGTGTCCCACTTCAATCCAAGAGGATGCATTACTGTCTTTTTGAATGGTATAGGACAAGAGTCCTTCCAATGTATCCCTCCAACAGAAGGCTAAAAAAAATGTTAACAGTGCCTTACATGTCAGTGATCCCATGTAATAATTATTGATGGAATACACCACATTCACATTAATGAAACATTGTATGTTTTCACCTTGTTATAGATTTGATGACTTGATGGAGAATCTTCCTTTGCCAGAATATACAAAGCGAGATGGGAGGCTTAATTTGGCATCAAGATTGCCCAGTTATTTTGTACGGCCAGATCTTGGTCCTAAAATGTATAATGCTTATGGTATGTTATCATGTAAATAACAAAAGTGGCATTTCACTATGCATTATATATTAAAGGGAAAGGGGAAAATCCATGTGTAATTCATTAGAGAGGTCTTTAGACTTTGTGTTGTCTTAACGAGATTTCCTGTCTGCATGCCCTCTTAGGGTATGATGATGATTTATTGGGAGACCAGGGGTGTTTGGAGAGAGATGATGGATGGGGATAACCTTTATAATATAAAATGTATAATGTGGCATGTCAATTGCTGAAGAACCAGAACACTAGTATTTGCATGCCAAGTCTGTGTAAAGTGTTTTTGATAGGGAGCATGCCTGACAAAGGTTGGGATGGTTGCCAGTAAATGTTTCAAGCATTGTACAGTACTTAATATAGTGAACCAAGATTTGTGCCAAATATGGTTACTGTTTTCCCATCTCTTGGGCATGTTTGAGCTGATATAAAACCACGTTTTTAATCATGGTTTTGGCCAAAGGTCTGTCACAACTAAAACTTGCACAACATCTTTTAAATTTGAATGTTCATAAATATAACTTATGCATGTCAATAGATGACCTGAATTGGTATTAGATATGCAGTTACTCTTTTTACTCCCATTACTGTACTAGAAAAAAATATGTAAAGACCTCTTTATGTAAATCATAGAGAACATGTTGTTGCAATCAAAATTATTCAGCCTCCATTGCAAATTAAAGAGACCGTCCACTACTTCAATATTGATTACATATCCTTAGGACTTGGAAGTGCATTACCTGGCACCCCGCTGATCAGCTGTTCTGTGCCAGCGATAGCCATTAGTGATCATGTACGGAGCTGCTTCCTCTACTGATCGTGGACCCGGGCAAGTACTGCACAGCTACCCTACCCTGCCGCAGCTGCTATCAGTAGGCTCCATAACAGAGTACTTCCGGCCTCCACTGGCACAGAGGACAGCTGATCAGCGGGGTGTCACACCAACATCGATAAGACATTGATAACCTATCCTAAGAATAGGTCATCAGTGTTGAATTAGTGGACAACCTCTTTACATTTATTAGTAACCTTTTCTGCTGTATGCAATAAACGAACAGTGTAAATAGCTCAACACAACTAATATAACAAACTAGATGGAGGCCTGATGTTATCGCATCGGGAGGGCGGTAATGTTACGATGAGGACAGGCTTTGCAGCTTTTAGAATCTCTAGCCCCCCCATCCCCATGTCGTCACCCACCTATCCACTCTCTCTTTCCCCATAGGCTGACTTCTTCCATCTGTGCTCTCTTCTTTGACCTGTCTATCCCATGTGCTATCCCCCTTGTCTGCTGTCTCGCTCCTTCCTGTGCTGTGTTCTCCCCTCATGTGCTGTCCTGTTTGAGCTGTCTCCCCCCTGTGCTTTGTCTCTCACTTTCTCTCTAACCCATCTGCTGTCTTCTCCTCTCGTCATCTCTTCTTTGACCTGTGTACTCCATGTGCTCTGCTGGTGGGACCGCGCAAGAGGCTGGTACCACCAGAAGTTTCCATATTGAGACACCCATCACTTGGGTGTCCCAATATGGCGCTTGGTGAACTTCCGCCGCTTGGAATTCTGGGATCCGGACACACCTGGACGGAACAGGATGTGAAGGCATTACAAGGTACTGTAAGTATATATTAGATGGTTTCTCCAAATTCAGCACAAAATGCTACTTTTAATGACTACTCGTCTTGGAATCATTCAGCACGCTCATGCCAAGCATCTTCAGTGCACTCTGATGGTTACGACCTGCTGCAAAATATGACACATAGCCAGATACCAGCTTTTGGAAGCATTTATGAGGAATCTTCGCACATTCCTTATGGGTAATGGATTCCACTTCACTAATATTCTTGGATTTGACCTGCAACCACCTTCAAATTCCATCAAAGTTTTTTTTTATGGGGTTCAAGTGAGGTGAATCTTCCTGGCCTTCTTCTGAAACCAAACCTTTGTGTCCTGTAGAGTTGTTTCTAATATGTAGGTGCACACTATAATATTTACTCTGTCGCCTAATTGGGGGACACAGAACCGTGGGTGTTATGCTGCTGTCCACTAGGAGGCGACACTATGCATAATCTGAAAAAGATTAACTTTGTCTCCTCCTCTGCAGTATACACCCCTGGACGGCGTCAGCATTCTCCAGTTTTTGCTTAGTGTCGCAAGGAGGCACACCTAGGAGTTTTTTACTCCGTCTCTTTTTCCTGGAATTTTTTATTTTTTTTTCCAACGGATTACATAGACTGTGCCATAGACTGCGACATCTGAGTCGCCCATTCCGGCGAAGCAGCTGCCGCAGAAGCGTTGGTAGGGACTTCTTGGGGTTCTGACCCAGTGTTTTGGGTACAGTCCCGGCAGTGCGGGTACGTGCTGCCGCTGGGAAGAGTGGCCTTGCAGGCTGTGCAGACTGCATAAAAGCAGTCTTGTCTGGTCTTTTTCCTTGAGCTCGACATAGTGCCTAGAGGCTGATTAGCAGAGGCCCTACAGGGGTATCTACGCAGAGGAAAAGGAATAGGGGAGCGTTATAGGTTATATGAACTCACAGCTGAGTACAGAAAAACCCAGCTGTGATCTTACCCCACCGGTGCGCCCCCTAGGTCCAGCGCCGAAAAATCCCAGTCCTGTGCCCCCCAGAAACCGCTGTGCTGCCTTCAGCTATGTCTTCAGGTGCAGCAAGATGGCCACCGGAATTCTGAGGTGGAGGGGGAAGGGGCGGAGAGCTGAAAAGGGCGCGCGGAGCTGTGTAAAAGCGCGCCCTTCCTGTCTTGATCCGCCCCTTCTATGACACTGCAGAGTGTCATTTTCGTCATCCTGGGGGGGGGCGGGACCCCCCCGGAATGAAAAGGATGGCTAGCGGTGGGGTCTGAACGCGCACTGGGCCCTAGGGTCCCTTTGGGGCGCTATGCAGCTGGTGCTGCTGCAGAGATAGGGCGTAGGGAGGCCGGTCTCTAACAAGTGCTATGCCTTACTGCACCTCCCCTGGTCCCAACAGGAGCCCGCAGCTGGACTGGGGTCTCTGGGTTTGTAAGTGTCCCCATATTTTCAAAGGCCTTGCTTCTTTTAGGATATATGTTCGGTGAAAATGGGCAGGTATTCCTCTTGCTGATTTGGTGGTGCACTACTACATAAATGGTAAATTGCATAGAATATTCCAGCAAAGGTATGAAACATGGGGCACTTACCAAAGCTATGATACAAACTTGTCACTTTATTAAAGTCCAGAACGATAATCGTGCTCAAAAGGTCTTGAAGAAGGGAGCATGTACGTATGTACTCATGCTTCTAAGCATCTGACAACGTAATGACATCTGAACTGTAAGGTATGCCTGGGTTCATTGTCCTGTTGAAAGGTCCAAAAATCTCCAGATTCTAGTTGCTCTCTGAAGGTATGACGTTTTCTCAAAGGATCACCTGATACTTGAGAGAATCCATCATCTTTTCATCCACACGCTGCAGGTTTCAAAGTGCCTGAGGAAGCAAACCAGCCCAGGTTATCACCAAGCCACCACCTTCCTTCACTGAATGCAAGGTGCTCTTTTTAATGAATTCTTCATTGTTTTTATTCCTGTAATCCATGTGCCTGAAAAGTTAGTTTTGTTTCCTTGCTCGATGAAACAGAATTTCAAACTTCTGTATTTAATTTATATGGATATGAGCATATTGGAGCTTTCTTTTCTTGTGCGATTGGCTCAGTAGAGGTGTATGTCTAGGAGTTCAGGTATGCTGCAAGTCTTTTGTAGTCACTTGAGTGTTTTTGACCACCTCCCTCTCCAGGAATCTGGTGGCAACTGTTGATGGCTTCCTGTCTTACATGTCATGGTAGTGTGGCCAGTGTTGCTATAATTTTAAACTTGTGACCTATGCTTCCAACTATTTCTAGTAACAATCAATGCCGTAACTTCTTTTTGTATCTTTTTCCTTATTTGTACAATGCAACTAACTATCTGTTCTCCTAAATTTTTGTACCACTTTTGACAACCTGAGAATATTTGAGAACTAGAGGTCATTGTACACCAGGAGTTGGGTACGATTTCTCAGGAACACTTCTAAAAGCTGTTGTCTGTCTATATATCGCATTTGTAGCAGGTCATACAGCCAAAGGGTGCTCTGTTAAATATTAAACACGTTTTTCATGAACAAGTTTAATAATTTTCAGACAGAAGTAGTCATAAATAGTGATATTTTAATAATAATAATTATATTCCTATAGCGCCTACACATTTTGCAGCACTTTCCAATTCAGAGGTGATATGAACAGACATTACAGAGTAGCACCTAATTCAACAGATACCAAGAGGAGTGAGGGCCCTGTTCTCAAGCTTACAATCAGATTCTTTGGAGAAACCACTTTGTTGTGTTGAGCTATTTACATTGTTCTTATTTGATTGGTTTATTGCAAGCAACAGGAACTTTGTACATTTTGCTAATAAACCTGATTTGCAATGACTGTAAATACTTTTTTATTGCAAATGTATCCTTTCTGATAATTCTAAAGCATATATCACAGTTCTGGATCTACTGGAAGGCTGCCCATGGTGAGACTGATCAGATGGGAATTGGATTATTTTTGTGGCATATGCATGGGTTTTTTCCAAGCTGCGTTCAAATGAATTGGACAATTCTGAGAAATTCTTCAAGTACATGGCATGTGAACATGTCTTGGAGCTCCATACTTCTCATAAAGAATTCTCCAAGTCATATGTTCAGTCCATGCTGGGGCTTTATAACATAAAAATAGTTACAACTGCAATAGAAATATGACATCAATGTAATCGTGAAACATGATAAAATTTATGTTTAGGTAGTGATATAATACAGACTGTTTTTTCTTGTTTTAATAAAGGTTTAATTACTGCTGAAGATAGACGAGTTGGCACGACAAACTTGCATTTGGATGTGTCAGATGCAGTTAATGTCATGGTGTACGTAGGTATTCCATTAGGAGAGAGTGCTCACGATGAAGGTAATCATTTCAATAATTTCATTAGATGTCTAAAAGACATTATGATATATTATAATTCTTCGGGTCTAATTCTTAGTGCAAACTAGACAGTCTTATGTGCCCCAGACTTATTAAAGTGGTTCATGCTGTTTGATAAATCTGGAATGTTTTAAGACTGTCTAATTAGACTTTAGTTGGCTTACTTTGTGCCAGATACCACATTTTGGGACATGATTTTGCTTGTTAGATCACATCCTCTAAACCACATTCCATTTTTAGTGAAGTCATGGCCCCTTATCGGACTGAAATAGTCTAGATAAATATGGTGCAAGTCATGATAGTCCGTTTTGGGGAGTGGTGTGGCTTTAATGGTGCCAGAATTCTGGAGAACTTTGGTTGATACAATTGCCCCATTGTGTTTTAATACCGTGCTAGATGACTAACAAACGAAAATTCAATATGGATGTATGAATCATAAACAAAAGATATCCTGGAAAGATTAGCATCTCTCGTGCGCCTTGAAGCCCCTCTTGGTTTAGGCTTTCAAATGTTGGGCAGAACAGTGTTCAATAAGAAAAAAAGTGGATTAGCATTTATTTTATTCTTCTATTCCTTGGATAAACTGTATACTGACTTACGGTCGAATAAAACATGCTTGTTTCTCATATTCCTTTGTTTATACTGCCATATAATGTATGTGATAGCTATTTCCTCATAGCATAGACTTGGGCAGCCTCTATACTGGCTCTCTTATCCATTGGCGGATACAAGGGTAGGTTCCATGGCAGATTTGCTGTGGATTTCGAACCCGACATCTGCAGTGATTAGGGGTCTTGAAAATCCCTAGCTCCAGAAATGTTTTGTGTGGACTAAAGGATAATATCATTTTGCCACAGTGTAGCACATTTTCACCCGGAAGCGTAGAGGGATGAATTCCGGATCAATATGTGTGTGTAACACGTGCACACATTTCAGACACATGAAGGAAGTATCAGCATTCAGCATCAGACATTTGTATTTTTAAAGGCTGTGGATACGTTGACATGGAAAAATTTTACACACAATAGTGGTTAACGTTAGGTAATTACATTTCACTAATTTTCAGGCTGCAATCTTCGTTCCTTCATTTATTCTTAAAGCCTATGATCGCAGCTTGCAGCCTGATCCAGATTTCTATTCTTTCTCTTGTGGTATACAATTATTAATTTCAATTGTTTAGAAAGTTGCTTAACTTTGCATATAGGAAGCAAATGAACACTAAAATATTTTTTTTTAGTTGTGTCTTGATAGTTGCAGCATCTTACTAAGGTTGAAAACCAAAACAATAAGACTCCAGTTTGTCAAGACTGGCGTTGTTAATGCCAGTTTTGACAAAGGGAATTGCTGGAGTCAGGTGTGTCTGGTTCATTAAGTACCACATGCCAAGAATCAGACGTATTTGAAAAATAGCACGCGGCCTGCCACTAATCTTACTCCAGTCAATGACTGAAGTAACAGTTTTGGTTTAAAGCACCATTCCAGCATTTTTATTCCACTGCTGGAGTGGTGCTTAAAATCCAAGTCCCCAGCCCCCTGTCTGATATTCACCTCCAGTATTTTCATATGTTTTCGAAGTCGCTCCTGTCAGTCTCCGGCAGTTTGTGACCTGCTGTTTTCTCCATTGTTTCATGGAGCGAGCCAAGGATCACAACTCGATGCTTGTCTATGAGAGCCTAGTTCTGGCTTTAATAGACTTGCATTGAGAGCTTGTGATGTAGCTTCTGAGTTCCGGCCATTCAGAAGCTGCACTCACAAGACTGTGACGCGACAGTGGACCAGCGCCGAAAAACAGTGAAGATGCCGGAGGATTAGTATACGACCAGGGGCAGGGGGCCTGCCTTTAAAGAACCACTCCAGCGGTGCTCGAGTTGTGCTTTAAGGCAGGGTTTCCCAACTCCAGTCCTCAAGGCACACCAACAGATCATGTTTTCAGGATTTCCTTAGTATTGCTCAGGTGATAATTGCTTCACCTCTGCAATACAAAGGAAATCCTGAAAACATGATCTGTTGGTGTGCCTTGAGGACTGGAGTTGGGAAACCTGCTGTAAGGAACACCGTGAATTAGGCTAGGTTCACATTAGCGTTTGAGTCCGCAGCGTATCATCCGCAAATGCATGCAAAACTCATGTTTACACAGCGGTTTTTTATGCACATCATTTTACGCATGACAGAAAAAATGCTTGTGCATGTGTTTACGTTATTTGTGCGCATGCGTTTGATATGACATCAGACAAAAATGGGCATGTCTCATGGGATTTCTATATGTATTTCGAATAACGCATGCGTATCAAACGCATTCATATGCATGCGTTCCCATAGGCAGTTATGCATATTTTTTTTTACACACACATGCGCATGCTTGCAGATTTTTGATGCCTCAAAAAATGCAACATGTTGCGTTTGCCGGACGCCGCCGCCGCAGACCCGAGAAACGACGCATGCGTACACGTCAGCAAGCAAACGCATGTCCCTGCGTACACCATGTTAAAGATATGTACGCATGACGCATGCAGATCAAATGCTGCACACACAAACGCTAATGTGAAACCAGCCATAGGTGAGCCGAGGTGTCGCGTCACGCCTCGCTCTGCACTTTTCTCAACCCAACTTGTCCTATTTTGACAGAACTCGGAAAAATGTGAAAAAAGGCCAAAAGTTGTACGATATTTACTCAGCTTGAGGTGTTATACTCCAGATTTTTGGCTAAAACAATGTGATGAGTTGGGGCCTAAGAGCTTTATATATATTACAAGTGTTAAGTTTACAAGTCTGTCACCTAAAACAAGATTGGGCTAATGTAACACAACTTTCAGAGGTACTCAGGACTATTGAAGAAGGAGATGCTGATGAAGTGACAAAAAAGCGAATTCATGAGGGAAAGGAAAAGCCTGGAGCACTGTGGCATATTTATGCCGCTAAGGATGCCGAAAAGATCCGTGAGCTTCTTAGAAAGGTACAGTTTTTGTATCCAACTATGGTAGCCACTTATAATACAAAAACGCGTCATTACTCATGGTTGTGTTTTATGTTGTAGGTTGGTGATGAACAGGGGCAAGAAAATCCTGCAGATCATGATCCAATACATGATCAAAGTTGGTATTTGGATCAGGATTTACGTAAGCGTCTCTATGAAGAATATGGAGTGCAAGGCTGGGCAATTGTACAATTCCTGGGAGATGCTGTTTTCATTCCTGCGGGGGCACCACATCAGGTACAACATAATGTAGTTTTGCTTTCTCTGTGCTGTACCACAGTGCTCCAAAGCACACATGAATAACGTAGTATATCTCCATGCTTGGCAGAAGAGGCTGATTGAGGTAGTGGCACTGGCTGGATACATGGTGATGTCAGGTTCCTGCAGTATCATGCAATACCATTGTGGATATTATCACCTTAGCATCATGGCTGCAGTGCTCCATCGTGTCACATGCACAATATATATATCATGCAATACCATTGTGGATATTATCACTTTAGTATCATGGCTGCAGTGCTCCATTGTGTCACATGCAATATATATATATATATATATATATATATATATATATTTTTAATATATAAAACAAGTTGGCCACATTGTGATTCTTCCCGGTTTCCTTCGAGTATCCTATATGCACTGCTTGGATAGACACATGATTACTATCACCAATTGGGCTATAGCAGTGATATGTTGGTCTCAGCTGGGGACATTGACTACTACTATCATTATTTTTCACCTTTCCAAGAGTTTGTTAAAAATATTTTGGTGGCCAGACAGCTCCCCTTCTTCCCAGAGCCATAACTTTTTAATTTTTTGGTCAAAATGTCTGTGTGTGGGCTTGTTTTCTGCGGGATGATTTGTACTTTACTCTGTCGCCTAATTGGGGGACACAGAACCTTGTGTTATGCTGCTGTCCACTAGGAGGCGACACTATGCATAATCTGAAAAAGATTAACTTTGGCTCCTCCTCTGCAGTATACACCCCTGGACGGCGTCAGCCTTCTCCAGTTTTTGCGTTTTTGCTTAGTGTCGCAAGGAGGCACACCTTTTTTTCTTCCGTTCTTTTTTTTTTTTTTCCTTTTTTTCACCGGAAATACAGATGAAGAAAAGTGGGTCTCCAGCGAGACTCCCGGCATGGCTCCCTCCTCGGTCCCCTATTAGTGGTACCCGGTTGAGGTCGAGGAGGTTTTTCCCCATGTCTCTCCCTCCCCAGTCCCTCGGGTCCTGGTTTGAGGTCGAGACCCCCCTCCTTCCCCAACCCCTTTAAGGGGTCTGGGTTGAGGTTGAGGCGAGGATGAAGACCCCCTGACGGTGACAGACGCACCCTCCCTAATCCCCCGCATGGGGTATTAGGTTGAGACGCCTCAGGTAGGGTCGGAGATCAGGCAGCATTTCGCAGCTTCCAGGGACCCCAGGCTGGCTGAGGGATCCTGTTGGGGCAGGGGGAGGGTGCGGACTGGATGGCACAGCAGAGACAGGGCTTTTCTGCGTCCCTGTCTCTGCAACAGCAGTGGCTCCATAGCGCTTCAGGGGCCCCCCATACAAAAAACGCTACCCCTGCTACCCCCACCGCTATCCAGTCGACCATTCTGGGGGGGGTCTGGTGCAAATCCGCCCCCCCCCCCCCCCCCGGACTACCGCGCCGCTCTGGAGCCCTCCTGGGCATCAGGCTTCTAATTTAGGCCGCGGCTTCGGCCTAGCTGAAGCCGCCGCCTTTTCCCCGGCCCGCCCCCCAGATGACCAAAATGACACACTGGAGTGTCATAGAAGGGGCGGATTGATGCAGAAAGGGGGCGTTTTTACACAGCCCAGCGCGCCCTTTTCAGCTCTCCGCCCCCTCCTCCCTCTCCTCAGAGCCCCGGTGGCCATTTTTTCTGGATGAGATCCAGGAGAGGAGCATCACAGCGGTCTCTGGGGGGCACAGAACTGGGATCTGTCGGCGCTGGACCTAGGGGCACACCGGTGGGGTAAGCTCACAGCTGGGTTCTCATTACTCAGCTGTGAATCTATACTTCCTATAAGGCTTTCTGTGGGTTCCCTCTGCGTAGCCACCCCTGTACGATCCCTTATAGCCAGCCTCTGTGCACTATGCCGGGCTCAAGGAAGAGAACCAGGCAGGAATGTTTCTATGCATTCTGTACAGCCTGCAAAGCCACGCTCCCTAGTGGCAGCACGTATCCGCACTGCCGGGACTGCATCCAGAACTCTGGGTCAGAACCCCAGGGAGTCCCTACTGACGCTTCAGTGTCACAGACCACGCCGGAATGGGCAACTCAGATGTCTCAGTCTATGTCACAGTCCATAGACAACCTAACTGCTACATTACTGCAAGCTCTGCAGAGTCGGGCCCCGGCTATGGACGGTACACAGCAAACGGACAGCTTGTCTCAGGAACATGCTGCTTCCGACTCTCACAGACGTAAGCGGACCCACAGGTCTCGATCACCTGAGTCGCACTATAGCACAAGGTCGTCCCCCTCTAGGGAGAGACAGCGTCATTCCAGGTCTCCTGGGCAGTCCCCTGCCACAGACAGACAGTGCAATTTACCACAGGGATCCCCCACCACAGAAGACCCCCGCCCCAGGTCGCCCTCCAGGGATCACCTTAGCGAGGCACAGGATTCGGAGGGTATCTGTGACTCCGACTCAGATAATGAAACGGTCAGGTCCGTGGTACCTTCTCCCCCTAGCAATACAGCGCTAGTTGAGGACATAATTTCTGCCATTCATCGGGTGCTAAAAATTCCAGAGTCGCCCCCGGAAGTCCCAGAACAGAGGATTTGCTTCGAAAGTGTTCAAAAACCACCTAAGGTCTTCCCTAATCACGATGAGTTTGAGAAAATACTTACCAAACAGTTTGCACAGCCTGACAAAAAATTCGCTAATCGCAAATATTTGGAAGCGAAGTACCCCTTCCCACAGAAAGACACCAAACAATGGACAGATCCACCTGAAGTGGACCCTCCGGTTTCTAGGCTAGCAGCGCAGACTTTACTCTCTCTGCCGGATAGCTCAACCCTCAGGGACGCAGCAGACCGGCAAGTAGAACGCATGGCTCGTTCTATTTTCGAAGCGGCAGGCGCCTCTCTGGGCCCTGCGTTTGCTTCAGTTTGGGCAGCCAAGGCCATCCTGGCTTGGGCCAAAAAACTACAGGAGGGTCTTCAGGCTTCAAATCCTGAACTCTCGGACCAAGCAGTCCAGATGGCAGTGGTAGCAGACTACATAATTCATGCAGCCCTGGATTCCGCCAGAGGTGTAGCGGGAATAGCATCAAACGCCATCACGATCCGACACATCCTCTGGCTGCGAGAATGGAAAGCGGATGCGGCCTCAAAGAAGTCCCTCACGAGACTTCCGTATTTTACTGGAAGACTTTTCGGTGAAAAGTTGGACACCATGATAGCCAATGCCACTGGGGGTAAGAGTACCTCTCTCCCTCAACTAAAACCGAAACGCACGTTTAAACGAAGAAACCAGACGCGATTCCGATCCTTTCGGAATTCCTCTGGCTGGTCCGTTTCGCGCCCAGTGCAAAACCGCAACCGTTCTCCACGCAGAGACAACCCACGGACGCAGCAGCGACCGGACAGGGCTTGGCAGTCGAAAGCAGGCCAAGCGAAACCCAAGGGAGGAAAACCTCAGAACTTCACTTCATCATGACTTTAGACCTCCGGAAGACACCCCACCAGTAGGCGGCCGACTTTTACTCTTTCAGCAAGTCTGGCTGCCTATTACAGAAGACAGGTGGGTCAGGGAAATAGTGTCTTCCGGATACAAGATAGAGTTCACTTCCGTTCCACCGAACCGGTTCTTCCTTTCTGTTCCTCCAACACCACCAGAAAAGGCTCGTGTTTTCCACCAAGCGGTTTCCTCTCTCCTTCAATCAGGAGTTGTGGTGCCGGTTCCCGCCAACGAGAGATTCCGAGGATTCTACTCAAATTTGTTCGTAGTCCCCAAGAAAGGAGGCGGCGTCCGACCCATACTGGACCTAAAACAGCTCAACAATTACGTACGGGTCCGACATTTCCGCATGGAGTCCCTCCGGTCCATCATTGCATCCATGGAGCAGGGAGAATACCTCGCCTCCATAGACATACAGGATGCGTATCTCCACATACCAATTGCTCCCGCCCACCAAAGGTTTCTCTGGTTCGCGGTCAACCAAAACCACTACCAGTTTGTCGCCCTTCCGTTCGGACTCGCCACGGCTCCAAGAACGTTCACCAAAGTCATGGCGGCCACCATGGACGTCCTGCACTCGAGGCATCCTAGTCGTCCCGTACCTGGACGACCTCCTCGTCAAGTCTCCCACTTTCAAAGACTGCGAGGTCAGTGTCTCAATCACTCTAGACACTCTGAGTCGCCTGGGATGGCTAGTCAACCTACAGAAATCGTCGACCATCCCAACTCGGACTCTAACATTCCTGGGAATGGTATTCGACACCGCCAGGGGCCTGGTGCTCCTTCCCAAGGACAAGACACTGGCCATCCGTCTGGGAGTTCGCACACTCCTTCGCAGTCCTCCTCGATCTCTCCGGTTTGCCATGAGAATCCTCGGCAGGATGGCAGCAGCAATAGAGGCAGTGCCATTTGCCCAGTTTCACCTCAGGGTCCTTCAACTAACCATACTCAGATCTTGGGACAGGAACCCTCTCTCCCTCGACAGGGAGTTCAGGTTGACGTCATCAACCAGGAGGTCCCTGCATTGGTGGCTCAAACCAAACTCGCTTACACGAGGGAAGCCATTCCTCTCAGGACAATGGAAGATCCTGACTACCGATGCAAGCCTGACAGGCTGGGGGGCGGTGCACCTACATCACAGGGCAAGTGGTCACCGAGGGAAGTGACATTGCCTATCAATGTTCTGGAAATCAGGGCCATTCTCTTGGCACTGAGAGCATTTCATCACTTGCTTGCAGCCTCGCACATACGGATACAGTCGGACAATGCCACGGCTGTGGCATACGTGAACCACCAAGGCGGGACCCGCAGCGCCCAGGCGATGAGAGAAGTGGCTCATATCCTCCACTGGGCGGAAGACACAAGGTCGGTACTTTCTGCGGTACACATTCCAGGTGTAGAAAACTGGGAAGCCGACTTCCTCAGCAGGCAAGGAATGGACTCGGGGGAGTGGTCTCTCCATCCCGAGATTTTTTACCAGATCTGTCAACGCTGGGGAACCCCGGATGTGGACCTAATGGCATCCCATCTCAATACCAAGGTTCCCAATTTCATGGCCAGGACACACGACCCGCGGTCGCTCGGAGCGGATGCCCTGGTCCAGGACTGGTCCCAGTTCCGACTCCTGTACATTTTTCCACCCCTCCCCCTAATCGCCAGGGTCGTGAGGAAGATCAAGCAAGAGGGAGTTCCGACCATCCTCATCGCGCCAGACTGGCCCAGACGTACTTGGTACGCCGACATCGTCCAACTTACGGCAGACGCCCCCTGGCGTCTACCCGACCGTCACGACCTTCTGTCTCAAGGTCCGTTCTTCCACCAGAATTCAGGGGCTCTCAATTTGACGGCATGGCCCTTGAAACCTGGATTCTAACCCAGGCAGGTTTTTCACCGGCAGTCATTGCAACTATGATCAGGGCAAGGAAGCCTGCCTCCGCCAAGCTCTATTATCGTACCTGGAGAGCTTTCTTTTCTTGGTGCGAATCTCATGGACAAGTCCCACTCCCTTATTCCCTCCCGAAGGTACTAGGTTTTCTTCAATCGGGCCTAGATGCCAAGCTATCCTTAAGTTCGCTTAAGAGTCAGGTGTCGGCGCTTTCAGTCCTTTTTCAAAAGCGCATTGCTATTAAACCGCAAGTAAGGACTTTCATCCAGGGAGTTTCCCGATTGGTTCCTCCCTACAAACGTCCGCTGGATACGTGGGACCTCAATCTGGTCCTGACAGCATTGCAAGCTCCACCCTTCGAACCTCTTAGAGGAGTTCCACTCTCCATTCTGTCTCAGAAAGTGGTTTTTCTAGTGGCGATCACCTCGTTTCGCAGAGTGTCGGAATTGTCAGCACTTTCCTGCAGACGGCCTTTACTAGCCTTTCACCAGGACAAGGTGGTTCTCCGCACGGTACCATCCTTCCTTCCGAAGGTTGTGTCCAACTTTCACCTTAATGAAGAGATTTCACTGCCATCCCTTTGCCCGGTTCCGGTTCATAGAGTGGAGAAGGCTCTGCATACGCTTGACCTCGTCAGAGCATTGCGGATTTACGTGTCCAGGACTGCACCTTTCCGGAAATCTGATTCCCTCTTCATTCTTCCGGAAGGTAGTCGCAAGGGGTTGCCGGCTTCCAAGGCTACCCTTGCCAGGTGGATCAAGTCCACCATACATGAGGCCTACCGACTTAACAGTTCCCCTCTTCCGGCCGGTATCACGGCACACTCTACACGGGCAGTAGGGGCCTCCTGGGCCATTCGGCATCAGGCTTCGGCACAACAAGTGTGCAAGGCGGCCACTTGGACTAGCCTACACACGTTTACGAAACACTACAGTGTTCATACCCAGTCCTCAGCGGATGCGAGCCTGGGTAGACTGGTTCTGCAGGCGGCAGTACCCCAAGTCTAGGGGACTGTCAGCACAATATTCGTCCACTGCTTCCCACCCAGGGACTGCTTTGGGACGTCCCAAGGTTCTGTGTCCCCCAATTAGGCGACAGAGTAAAGGAGATTTTTGTGTACTCACCGTAAAATCTCTTTCTCTTAGCCTTTAATTGGGGGACACAGCTCCCACCCTGTTGCCCTTACGGGCCGTTGTTTCCTGTTGAGTTCTCATATTGTTCTTTGAGCTCGTACATAGTAGCCTTCTCACAGGCATGGTTATGTTATTTGGTTACGTTCCTCCTTATGCTTTGGCACAAAACTGGAGAAGGCTGACGCCGTCCAGGGGTGTATACTGCAGAGGAGGAGCCAAAGTTATTCTTTTTCAGATTATGCATAGTGTCGCCTCCTAGTGGATAGCAGCATAACACAAGGTTCTGTGTCCCCCAATTAAAGGCTAAGAGAAAGAGATTTTACGGTGAGTACACAAAAATCTCCTTTTTAACGACACCATTGGCTTTACCATGTCGTGTACTCGAAAACTGGAAAAGAAATTCCAAGTGCGGTGAAATTGCAAAGAGTGCAATCCCACACTTGTTGTTTGGGGTTTACTAAATGCAAAAACTGACCAGCCATTATGATTCTCAAGGTCATTACGAGATCATAAACACCAAATTTCTCGTTCGCCTTATTGGGGGACACAGAGACCATGGGTGTATGCTGCTGCCACTAGGAGGCTGACACTATGCACAAAAAAAGGTTAGCTCCTCCTCCGCAGTGTACACCCCACCGACCGGCAGGGAATTCCTCAGTTTAGCTTAGTGTCAGTAGGAGGTGGACACGGGTCTTTCATTAGACCCATATCTACCTCAGCGTGCGTCGTTCCTTTTCAGGTTTCCGGAGGGATACAGTGTGAATAGTCACAACTGTACTCCCACAAAGAGACTGAGTACGGCGTGTACTGCCACCCCGTATCCTCATAGGTCTCTACGGCAGGACCAAGAGCTCAGCACGGATGCGTGCCAGCGATCCAGATGGTCCTCGCTCCCCGTCTCCCACCCACTCGCCCACCAGAGCCTGTCGGTCTGGATGAGACGCGGACACTACAGAAGACAGACAGCGTGGGATATTGAGGTACCTTTATTGAATGCCAGACGGAGGTAAGTATGGGGGCCGAGTCACGTCTTCCTCATCCCTAGATGGGCATCTCGGCGGCTCCAATCTTATTCAAAGCGGCCACTGCGGCCGCCGCAATTACTCCTGGCCCTGGCGTCAGAAGGGGCCTTGCCCGGCGTTTTTCCCCCCGCCTTCAGTCCTGGGCCCAGCAGATGGCAACGGCGCTCTGCAGAGCGGTTGCCGCGGCAGCGCTGCGGGACCTCCGCGCCGCCCCGCGCTGACAGGCGGCCGCCGCTTTTAATTTAGGCCCCGGCTTCATTTCGGGCCTCCTTCTGCGTCGCGGCCACGCCCCCCGCCCCTTTCTTCTAAGCGGGCTTATCTCTCGCCCGTTCCAGGCCCTCCCACCGCCTCCTTCTTGCACCCCAGCCTATTCTTGGCCAGCGGGCGGTGCCTCCTTCAGCCTGGCAGTTAACGCCGCCCTTCTTCTTCCCCTGGAAGCGCGCGTTTTCCCATTCCTCTCAGGCGGTCGCCATCTTCCCAGCCTGTCAGCCGGACGCCGTTCTGTCAGCCGGATATCGCTCTCTGAGCCTATCAGCCGGATTTCGCCCTGACCTGCAGCTGCAGACAAGCCGGATAGCATTGTCTCTGGGGACACCAGACTGTGAGTAGCGCTGCATCTGCAGACGGACACCCTCCTCTGCCTTCTGTCCCCCAACCTTCCGGCACTACCTCAGTTATCACTATGTTTAACTCTAAATCTGATCGTGCCCGCTCTACTGCCCCCCCCTGCACTCTAGTCAAGTATTTTGCGTGCTCTTCTTGCAATCGCAAACTTCCCTCAGGTCAGTCCACTCCCCTCTGCCTGGACTGTAGCAATCCAATTCAGCCTGACGCCGCCCATGAGCCATCTATGGCCCCATGTGAGAGTGAACCCCCCATGCCTGGCTGGGCTTCATTTCTTTCGTAATCAGTGGCAGACCTCACCAGGGTGTCTCAGTCCCTGGTAGCCGACCTGGATAAGTTGCCCCTGGACACTTCTGCAGGGTCCAGCAGGTCTCAAGAGATTCCGTCTGAGTCAGCCAGCGTTAGTCGCAAAAGACCCAGGCAGGATCTCCAGCCGGAATCCTCCCCTCGTCCCATCTCACCACATAGTCCATCTCAGCAGCTTCCCTCCTGGGCCTCCTCTCCCGAGTCAGGTGAAGCGTTCTTGGACAGGTCTTCTGAGGGGATTTTAGAGCTGGATTCGGACCAGGATGCGAACATGAAGGTTACGGTGCAGAACCTCATTGCAGCGATTCACCAGACCTTCGAGATTGCTGACCCCCCTGCGAAATCCTCAGATCAGGAGGTTTCGTTCAGACGGGCGGAAACACCCTCCAGGGTATTTCCTTTCCATTCCGAGTTTGGAAAGATTTTTACCAGGGAAAGACAAGATCCGACCAGACGCTTTCAAAGAGGAAAGCGTCTCGGCGTACTGTACCCGTTTGCTAAAGAGCTCACGGACAGCTGGTCTGCTTCTCCCTCGGTGGACCCGCCCGTGTCCAGACTTTCTAATAACACGGTTCTCCCGCTTTCAGGCGTGGCGGCTCTAAAGGATTCTAATGATAGGATTATAGAATCCCTAGCTAAGTCCGCCTTCGAAACGGCTTCAGCGGCGGTATGTCCAAGCTTTGCTTCGTCTTGGGCAGCAAAAGCCGTAGCTTCTTGGGCAGAGGATCTTCGTCAGGGCATCCTAGATAAAGCACAACCAGAGCGATTGGCCGATCTCGGCAATCAGATTTCCCATGCGGGGGATTATCTGCTTTCGGCTTCTTTGGATGCCGCATCCTGCGCGGTTCAGGCGGCAAGCAACGTTGTGGCAATCCGACGTACAATTTGGCTCAAGGCCTGGCAGGCGGACTTGTCTTCTAAGAAGTCTCTTACTAATCTGCCTTTTCAGGGAGTACGCCTCTTTGGATCCCAATTGGACCAGATTATTAAGGACGCCACCGGAGGCACGAGTTCCCTTCTCCCTCAGTCTAAGCCTCGCTGACCTCCACCAAGGCGTCAGTTTCGACCCTTTCGGGCTTTCCGCTGTTTCAATCGGCGGAGAACCCATCCAACCAACAAAGACCGCAGGCGCGCCAAGATAGAAAGTTTCCTTCAGACCCACTCCTTCCTGGCGATCCCACTCTTCCCAGGGCAGACCATCCAGGTCTGGACGGTCTACATCTGCATGACTATCGTCGGACTCCCGAGGGTCTCTTCCGATTGGGAGGTCGACTTCTCTTCTTCAGGGATGTTTGGCTGGCCTCAGTAGAGGACGCTTGGGTCAGGGAGGTTGTATCGTCAGGATACAAGATAGAGTTCGTTTCTCTTCCACCGAATCGTTTCTTCGAATCCCGTCCTCCAAAGGATCCAGCCTTGATTCCGGGGTTCTTTACGGCCATCACTTCTCTCCTCAGTTCCGGGGTGATTGTGCCCGTTCCCGTCTCGGAGCGGTTCACAGGATTTTATTCGAACCTTTTTGTGGTGCCGAAAAAAGGCGGGGCGGTCCGACCCATCTTGGATCTCAAGCTTCTCAACAAGAGAGTACGCCTTCGACACTTTCGGATGGAGTCAGTTCGTTCGGTAATCGCTTCCATGGAGGAGCAGGAATTCATGTGTTCAATAGACATCCAAGATGCCTATCTACATGTCCCCATATTCTCCGGACATCAGAAGTTCCTGCGGTTTGCGATTCGCCAGGAACATTACCAGTTCGTCGCGCTGCCCTTCGGTCTCGCCACCGCACCCAGAGTCTTCACGAAGATCATGGCTGCGCTGATGGCCTTGTTGAGGATCAGAGGTCTCGTTCATTTTCCGTACCTCGACGATATTCTGATCAAAGCTTCCGCCTTTCAACAGGCTCGCCTAAGTTTGACGATCGTCCTAGACACCCTTTCCAAATTCGGGTGGATCGTCAACAGGAAAAAGTCTTGTCTGGTTCCTTCTCAACGTCTTGTGTTTCTAGGCCTACTGTTCGACACGCGTCGGTCAAGGGTCTTTCTCCCACGAGAAAAGATTCTTTCCCTGCAGCAGGATGTACGATCGCTGCAGACCACACAATTTCCGTCCCTCCGAACAGCTATGAGGGTCCTGGGAAAGATGGTGGCAGCGATAGAGGCAGTTCCCTTTGCCCAATTTCACGCCAGACCTCTCCAGCACGCCATTCTGTCGAGGTGGAACAGGTCGGCTCTGTCCCTGGATCGCCCTGTACACCTTTCATGCCAGGTCAAGCGGTCACTCAACTGGTGGTTGACGTCACCTCTTATCCACTTGGGTCGGTCTTTTCTTCCCATTCACTGGCAGATTGTAACAACGGATGCCAGCCTCCTCGGCTGGGGTGTAGTGTTCCGCCATCACACTGTTCAGGGTCATTGGTCGACTCAGGAATCAGCTCTGCCGATCAACGTCCTAGAAATACGAGCGATCCATCTGGCTCTCGTCCACTGGGAAAGGCTCCTCAGGGGCCTGCCGGTCCGGATTCAGACAGACAATGCCACAGCGGTGGCATATGTCAACCGCCAAGGAGGGACACGGAGTGTCTCAGCCCTGGCAGAAGTGTCCAAGATCCTTCAGTGGGCAGAGATTTCGGTACCGACAATCTCCGCGGTACACATTCCCGGCGTAGACAACTCGGCCGCCGACTTTCTCAGCCGCGAGGGTCTCGCGGCAGGAGAGTGGTCCCTACATCCGGAGGTTTTTCTTCAGCTCTGCAGTCGTTGGGGAACCCTGGACGTAGATCTGCTAGCTTCTCACCTCAACAGGAAGGTCCCACAGTTTGTATCCAGAGCTCGAGATCCTCTCGCAGTGGGCGCCGACGCTCTGGCCATTCCTTGGTCACAGTTCGAGCTCCCCTACCTGTTTCCTCCCCTGCCTCTTCTTCCTAAGCTGTTGAAGAAGATCAAAGCAGAAGGAATTCTAGTCATTCTCATCGCCCCGAATTGGCCCAGAAGGTCTTGGTTCGCGGACATTGTCAACCTTCTTGCAGACGCCCCCTGGAAGCTTCCAGACAGGGCAGATCTGCTGTCTCAAGGTCCGATTTGCCACCCCAATTCTCGGCCGCTCAATTTAACGGCGTGGCTGTTGAGACCGAGGTTTTGAAACGAGCAGGATTCTCCGGTCGAGTAATTCATACCATGATCCGAGCCAGGAAGCCATCATCTTCCAAAATTTACTACCGTACTTGGAAGGCCTATTTCACTTGGTGTGAGGCCAATAACATTGCGCCTATGCGCTTTTCGCTCCCTTCCGTTCTGGCGTTTCTTCAGGCAGCCCTGGATGCGGGGCTTGCTCTCAGTTCCTTGAAGGGTCAAGTTTCGGCGCTGTCCATTTTATTTCAGAAGACTTTGGCCTCCCGCCCTCAGGTCAAAACCTTTCTTCAGGGCGTGGCTCACACGGCTCCTCCGTATCGAGCGCCCGTGGATCCATGGGATCTTAATCTGGTTCTTGAGGTTCTGCAAGGTTCTCCCTTTGAACCTCTCATAGAAGTCTCCCTTTCCCTTCTCTCCTGGAAGGTAGCCTTTCTGGTGGCCATCACCTCCATCCGGCGCGTGTCGGAATTGGCGGCTCTTTCTTGCCGCTCTCCTTTCCTGGTACTTCACCAGGACAAGGTAGTTCTGCGGCCTCCGCCCTCTTTTCTTCCGAAGGTGGTGTCCTCCTTTCACCTCAATGAGGATATTGTTCTGCCGTCCTTCTGTCCGAGTCCAACTCACCCTCGGGAGCGGTCCCTGAACATGCTGGATCTGGTCAGGGCGATGAGAGTCTATCTGTCTAGGACGTCTTCCTTGCGAAAAACAGACTCTCTTTTCGTCATTCCAGATGGGGCGCGGAAAGGCCACCCGGCTTCCAAAGCTACTATTGCTCGCTGGATCAGATCGGCAATTTTGGAGGCCTACCGGGTTAAGCATCGAGTGGCCCCTCCGGGGATCAGAGCGCACTCTACCCGGGCAGTGGGTGCTTCCTGGGCGGTACGCCACAGAGCCTCCGCGCTGCAGCTTTACAAAGCTGCAACCTGGTCTTCGGTTCACACGTTTGTGAAATTCTACAGGGTCCACACTAGGGTGACCGGATCTCATATGGGGGGGAAAAAATGTCAGAATCTTGTTCGTCTGGACCCCACAAAACGATTCCCCTTTCCAGATATTGAGAGAGCCAAAATTTGAGCTCGATCAAACGACGTTAACCCGTGCCGCTCGTCGCTCAAAGTTTGAAAAAATCCAAATTGAGGTATTTTAAGATTTAGGTATTTTGCATAGTCTGTTAGACTATAAAGAATGTGACAACAACATTGCAGAAATAGCCCTGACCAAATTTTCGAACCATTTGTGGTATTTGAATGCAGAGTTGGTGGGATTATCGTTTTTTGATCCCACCATTACAGACAATGAAAAGTTGTTAATGGCTAATAAATTGCTCAGTAGCACAGATGAACCATCAGAGCACGCTAACCTACATGAGTTGATAATTTTACATAGTTATCTAATCTATTCTAGAGCTTTTGTTAAAGTAGTTTTTGAAACGTCAGAATATAATGCTCGGCATTTGCTTACAACTTGCAGGACATATTGCTTTTGTTCTTCATCTTTTGTCAGAAGGTCGTTAAAGTCGGTTACTTCCTACCTCTCTTAATTTTTCTTTCCTAACTTTTGGATTTACAACCCTAGCGTGCTCTGATGGTTCATCTGTGCTACTGAGCAATTTATTAGCCATTAACAACTTTTCATTGTCTGTAATGGTGGGATCAAAAAACGATAATCCCACCAACTCTGCATTCAAATACCACAAATGGTTCGAAAATTTGGTCAGGGCTATTTCTGCAATGTTGTTGTCACATTCTTTATAGTCTAACAGACTATGCAAAATACCTAAATCTTAAAATACCTCAATTTGGATTTTTTCAAACTTTGAGCGACGAGCGGCACGGGTTAACGTCGTTTGATCGAGCTCAAATTTTGGCTATCTCAATATCTGGAAAGGGGAATCGTTTTGTGGGGTCCAGACGGACAAAATTCCGACATCGATTTTTTGCGGTCACCCTAGTCCACACCTACGCTTCGGCGGACGCCAGCCTAGGTAGAAGGATTCTGCAGGCAGCGGTGGTGAGTCCACTGGCCTGATGGAAGTTTGTTTCCCACCCCAGGGACTGCTTTGGGACGTCCCATGGTCTCTGTGTCCCCCAATAAGGCGAACGAGAAAACAGGATTTTTGGGTTGCTTACCATAATATCTGTTTCTCGGAGCCTTCATTGGGGGACACAGCACCCTCCCATGCTCTACAACTCCTGTTCTTACTTTGGTTGATTTGGTTACAGTTGAGTTGTTTGTTCTGTTTTCAATCTGTTCTGTTACTTCTCCTACTGCTTTCTCACTAACTGAGGAGTTCCCTGCCGGTCGGTGGGGTGTACACTGCGGAGGAGGAGCTAACCTTTTTTTGTGCATAGTGTCAGCCTCCTAGTGGCAGCAGCATACACCCATGGTCTCTGTGTCCCCCAATGAAGGCTCCGAGAAACAGATTTTACGGTATGCAACCCAAAAATCCTGTTTTTGTAATCTCGGGTTGAGTTGGCTTTTTTTTTTTTGCGTGCCAAGCTGACGTTTTTAATGATACCATTATGGTGAAGATACTATCTTTTGATCGCCCGTTATTGCATTTTAATGCAATGTCGCAACAAACAAAAAAAACATCATTCTGGCATTTTGACTTTTTTCTCGCTACGCCGTTTAGCGATCAGGTTAATGCTTATCTTCACTAATAGATCGGGCAATTCTGAAAGCAGCGATACCAAATATGTGTATGTTTATTTTATTTTGAATGGTGCAAAAGGGGGATGATTTGTTGTTGTTTTTTTATACTTTTAGGCTGTGTGCCCACGATGCGATTTTTAAGCGTTTTTGCCGTGATTTTCGGCGCGAAAACGCTGTGAAAACGTTTAAAAATCTTGTACAGAACGCCCCCCATGCATTCCTATGGCATTCCGCACATGCTGTGCTAATGCTGCGCTTTTTTCCGCTGCGGAATCGCATCGCGGAAAAAATCACAGCATGCTCATTCTTTTGTGCGGAATCGCAAAGAATTGTCGCGATTCCGCACCCCTAGGAATGCATGAGAATCGCTTACTTCCCGCATGTGGCTATGCCCACCATGCGCGAAGTTAAGCGTCTCATGTGCGGTTGGTACCCACGGTGTGGAGGAGAGGAGACTGTCCTCCAGGCCCTGGGTACCATACCCCTGTAAAAAAAAGAATAAAAATAAAAAAATCGGGGTATATTTACCTTCCGACGTCCCGCGCTGCATTCCCGGCCTCAGCTTTCCCAGTACTGCCTTGCGGCAAGGTCCTGTAATGACGTAGTCTCGCGTGACTCTAGCGGTCTCGTGGGATCGCTATAGCAACGGGAGACCAACGTCATCACAGGTCTCGCAAGGCATTACTGGGAACGCTGAGGCCCGGGATGGCAGTGCGGGACGTCGGAAGGTAAATATACCCCGATTTTTTATTTTTTAATTATTTTTTACATTCTTTCTTTTACTATTGATGCAGCATAGGCGGCCTCAATAGTAAAAAGCTGCTCACACTTGTCAAACACTATGTTTGACGAGTGTGACCAACCTGTCAATCACTTTCCAAGCAATGCTTCAAATCGCTTAGAATGTGCTTGCATATCGCATGCGAAAATCGCGAACATAATCGCGGTAAAATCGCGCGGGGAAAAAAACGCGCGATTTCTGGGAAGGAGTCCGGTTTTCAGTGTCCGGATTTAAACGCTACGTGGGCACATAGCCTTAAAAACATATTTATTACTTTTGGCATGCTTCAATAGTCTCTGCTACATACAAGCGATGATCAGATCGCCTGCATGTAGCAGAATTGCTGACTTGCAATGAGCGCCGACCACTAGGTGTCGCTCATAGCAGTCCGGCAGTGTCGACCATAGAGCTGTTCAAAACAGCTGACATGTCTCGGTAAAGATTGTGGGCTCAACACCGGAGCCCACATCAAAGGGAGGGAGTCCGACATCAGCGTAAATGTACGCCCAATGTCGGAGAGTGGTTAAATTGAACTGATCACGTCACAGAATGCTATTACCCTGCAGATATGGGGTGAATCTGAAGGTTAATAGCGTTTCAATGCTGCCCCGTCGCTACATTGGAGGCCCAAGGCTACGAGGACCAAGTGAACTTTATTGCTCCTGGCAGCTTTGGGCTTTCAGTCATACAGGCATGGCTTCAGTCGCGTCCCAGTGCATAGTGAATGGCGACTGTAACCACGCCGTGGCACTGACTGACAGCCAGCTCTGTACTGAGTAAAAGCATTTTAACACTGTGGCTATTTCACAGACAAAACCTAAGAAAAAAAAACCAAATGAGTACATATACTGCAGTAAGTAAATAAGTAAACAGTAACAATACCTGTAAATAACACAGGGTACTTAGTTAACATTATTTTGCATACCACCACAAAAAGTGTACCCAATTGGGACGGTCCTATCCTGAGTCTAGTAGTAAAACCTTAGTGTCAACCGATCTCAATGTAGATAACGGCAGAGCAGGACAGGAGCCCGACTATTTCGGATATCTGCACATGGGAAGCTAGAGCTGTTGAGGTGGGCATTTCATCTATATAACTTTCCATGGGGATGTGTCTGAAATAGTCGGTCTCTGTTCTTCTCTGCCCTTATCTGCATTCAGGTTGGCTGACGCAAGGTAAGGGTACCATTACACTTAGCGATGCACCAGCGATCCCGACAATGATATGGATCGCTGGTGCATCGCTAAGTGGTCGCTAGTGAGCTGCCACACAGGCAGATCTCACCAGCGACATAGCAGCGGTCGGGGGTCGCTACTTACCTGTCAGACGCGGCGATCCTGACGTCCTTCCGCCCGCGTCCACGCGTTGCTCGTCTGCGCCACAGGAAGCGCAGCAGGAAGTGGCCGACGAGGAATGGTCCAGGGAGTTCTCGCGCGACCAGCGATGAGCAGCGGGGGAGCCGGTCGGAGGTAAGTATCAGACATAGCGATATCGCTAGCAATATCACTGCTGCGTCACAAAATCGGTGACTTTACAGCGATATTGCTAGCGATATCGCAGTGTGTAACGGGGGCTTAAGGTTTTAAGATCAGAGACAGGCTAGGACCATCCCGATTGTGTTTACCTTGTCTTTGGCTTGTACGCTTTTTTGATAGGGTACATTGTTAACAATATTTTTATGTTATTTACATGGGTTGTTTCTGAAAATAGAAAAAGAAAATAGTCCGTGAGTCCATTAGATTGGTCAACAACAGTATCTCACTTAACTTACTCTGTATCCTGAATGGTAGGCTTGTGTCAGTTGTTTGTTAATGTCAGAATCTGAAATGCAGCAGATAGCCTTCTGCAGACACTATGTGTGTTATGTACTGATATATACGGTATATATCCTTGGCACCATTATATTTATTGTCCACAGATCTATATGTATCCAGTATAGGGTTGAATGTAGTAATTACCATAATTAATATTCAGCATACTGCTGTTTGGACAGTACACAGTCACTCCGCTCTTTTACATACAGTCACACAGCTCTGCTACATATGTACATTTACATCTACACTGTGTTCCAAATTATTATGCAAAAAATATTTCCTCTAAATTACCTATTTGAATTGCAGTCATTGTTATTTTCCAGTCATCTAATATTCTAGTATAATTGCAATGTTTTTGAACAAACTGCCTATGAAAGCAGTATATTTTTAAAAATAAGCACTCAAAATGCATGTTCCAAATTATTATGCACAGCAGAGTTTTCAACCTTTTTATTTTGAACAAAAAAATGGTCAATTGTGAGATTATAAGCATTATCAGCTTATTACAAAATGAAATCAAACAGTTTTCAAGTCAAAACTTTATTCTAGGTGATGATACATTTGCACATAGGACCCCTTGTTCAAAAGAAGCTTCTGAACTCTCTCGTCCATTGAATTTGTCAGTTTTTGGATGGTTTGTGCTTCAATTGTTTTGCATGTGGACAGAATACCCTCCCGGAGCTGTTGCTTAGATGTGAACTGCCTCCCGCCATCATAGACACTCCTTTTGATGATGCTCCCGAGGTTCTCAATGGGGTTGAGGTCAGAGGAAGATGGTGGCTACACCATAAGTTTGTCCTCTTTTATGCCCATAGCAGCCAGAGATGCAGATGTGTTATTTGCAGCATGAGACGGTGCATTATCATGCATGAAAACGATCTTGCTGCGGAAAGCACGGTTCTTCCTCTTGAACTATGGCAGGAAGTGCTGTTTTAGAAACTCCACATAGATTATGGAGTTCATCTTTACCCCTTCAGGGATCCTAAAGGGGCCGACAATCTCTCTCCCCATGATTCCAGCCGCCCAAAACATTACTCCACCTCCTCCTTGTTGGCGCCTTAGCAGTGTTTTCATAGGGTGTCCATCAGCCAGCCATCCTCCACTCCATCCATCTGGACCATCGAGCGTTGCACGGCACTCATCGGTGAACAAAACCGTTTGGAAGTCAGTCTTCATGTATCGTTTGGCCCACTGGAGCCGTTTCTGCTTGTGTGCAGTGGATAGAGGTGGTCGACAGGATGGCTTACACACAGCTGCAAACCTCTGAAGGACCCTGCATCTTGTTGTTCGGGGGACGTTGGAGGCACCAGCAGCTTCAAAAACTTGTCTGCTGCTATGACAAGGCATTTTTGCAGCTGCTCTTTTAACCTGACGCAATTGCCTGTTGGAAAGAGTCTTCAGTTTCTCCTTATCAGCACGCACATGTGGGTGCTGGGAATTGATTGTGCGATGATCACGATGAAGTCTCTTGGCAATGTTGATTGACCTAAATACTCCACAATTTGTTGCTTTTCAGCAGCCGACACATCCTTTTCTCTTTCCCATTTTGGCAAAAAATATAGGCTGCTTAATAATGTGGAACAGCCTTCTTAAGTAGTCTTGCCTTTATTTGGACACACCTGCCAAACTAATTTGCACAGGTATCTGCAATTGCTTTCATTGATATAAAGAACCCTGACACACATCACCATCAATGAGTTTAAATGACAAACAAAAAAAATTCTAACCTTATCACTCCTAAACTCTTTTTGCATAATAATTTGGAACACAGTTTACATACATCTCTGCTATATACCGTATTTTATATAGGACTATAGGACGCACCTAGGTTTTAGAGGAGGAAAATAGAAAAAAAATGTAAGCAACAAAATATGCTCATGATGCAGTGTTATGGGGGGAGAGGAATCTGCTGCTGACACTGTCATAATGGTAATGTCTCCCAATTCTATACTAATATCACCCATCCTGGTGTGTATATATACTGCTCAAAAAAATAAAGGGAACACTTAAACAACAGAATATAACTCCCAAGTAAATCAAAACTTCTGTGAAGTCAAACTACCCACTTTGTAAGCAACACTGATTGACAATTTTACATACTATTGTGCAAATGGAATAGACAACAGATGGAAATTATTGGCAATTATCAAGGCACCTCAATAAAGGAGTGGTTCTGCAGGTGGGGACCACATCCCAGTACCAATGCTTTCTGGCTGATGATTTGGTCACTTTTAAATGTTGGCTGTGCTTTCACACTCGTGGTAGCATGAGACGGACTCTACAACCCACACAAGTGGCTCAGGTAGTGCAGCTCATCCAGGATGGTACATCAATGCGAGCTGTGGCAAGAAGGTTTGCTGTGTTCATCAGCGTAGGCTGGAGGCGCTACTAGGAGACGTGAAGGGAGCCGTAAGAGGGCAACAAGCCAGCAGCAAGACCCCTACCTCCGCCTTTGTGCAAGGAGGAACAAGAGGAGCACTGCCAGAGCCCTGCAAAATGACCTCCAGCAGGCCACAAATGTGCATGTGTTTGCACAAACCGTTAGAAACCAACTCCATGGGGATGGTCTGAGTGCCCGACGTCCACAGATGGGGGTTGTGCTCACAGCCCAACACCGTGCAGGATGCTTGGCATTTGCCACAGAACACTAGGACTGGCAAATTCGCCACTGGCGCCCTGTGCTCTTCACAGATTAAAGCAGGTTCACATTAAGCACATGTGACAGTCTGGAGACGCCGTGGAGAGTGATCTGCTGCCTGCAACATCCTTCAGCATGACCGGTTTGGCAGTGAGTCAGTAATGGTGTGGGGTGGCATTTCTTTGGAGGGCCGCACAGCCCTCCATGTGCTCGCCAGAGGTAGCCTGACTGCCATTAGGTACCGAGATGAGATCCTCAGACCCCTTGTGAGACCATATGCTGGTGCGGTTGGCCCCGGGTTCCTCCTAATGCAGGACAATGCCAGACCTCATGTGGCTGGAGTGTGTCAGCAGTACTTGCAAGATAAAGGCATTGAAGCTATGGACTGGCCCGCCCGTTCCCCAGACCTGAATGCGATTGAGCACATCATGTCTCGCTCCATCCACCAACGTCCCGTTGCACCAAAGACTGTCCAGGAGTTGGCGGATGCTTTAGACCAGGTCTGGGAGGAGATCACTCAGGAGACCATCCGCTGCCTCATCAGCAGCATGCCCAGGCATTGTCAGCACATTCAACTTTGTACAGAACAAAGTATTCAATGAGAATATTACATTCATTCAGATTTAGGATGTGTTATTTGAGTGTTCCCTTTATTTTTTTGAGCAGTGTATATCTTGGTATATATAGCCCCCCCCCCCCTTCCATGGCACCCTCATCCCCATTCTGGTATATATGGCCCTCATCCTACTGCACACATAAAAAATAAACAATTCTACTTACAGTATCTTCTCTTCTCTCCCTCGCCATGCGGCTTCCTGATCTGATGCTAGCCGCTGAATTCAGAGTGTAATCAGCGCATGACATCACTGCCATGTGCCCCCACACGCCGAGGTCAGCTGCAGGAATATTCTTTACTAGTGGGTACACTGTTAGCTGCAGCGGCTGGGTGATCACGTGTGCCTGCTATTAAAGATAAAGAATATTGACTGCTCTTCACCCCCATGGGCATGAGGAGCAGTGAATATTCCTTCTTTTTAATAGTGGACACATTCGATCGCCCAGCAGCTGCAGGAGTTGGTGGCTAAAGGTGCGCCCGCTATTAAAGAAAATGAATATTCACTGCTCTATGCTCCCATAGTCCCTCCCACCTGTCAGCGCTGGCTTCAGTGCAAAAAGGTGGTAGAAACTACGGGTGTGGGAACCATTCATTCTCTTTAACAGCGGGCACCTGTGTTAGCTGCAGTAGCTGGTGCCTGTCACCTGCTCCTATGCCACTGCCGCTCCATCCCCCCTCCACCCAATCCACAGCCTGAATATAAGCCAAAAATACATCCAGATAAGACGCACAACCTACTTTCCTAAAAAATTTTGGAGGAAAAAAAAGTATGTCTTATAGCCTGAAAAATACGGTATGCACATTTCCACAAACACACAGCTCTAATATTGTTCAGTCAGTGCTGCCAGTATCAGTTAGGAACGGTCCTAACTTCCATACTGGGGATCCCTTTAAGAGAGGCCTGGGGTCAGTATCAGAGCACTGAGGGATTTGCCCTAACATCCATACCGGAGATCGTTTAACCCCTTTCTGACATCAGAAGTACTATCCCGTCCATGGGACCCGGGCCCCTATGCCCATGGACGGGATAGTACGTCTAGCGCGATCTAGCTGATCGTACGTAATAAATTTATTTTTTAATAAAATTATTTTCCCGTTAGGGCTAGGGTTAGGGCTAGGGATGTGTTGGGGTTAGGGTTGGAGTTATAATTGGGGGGTTTCCACTGTTTGGGCACATCAGGTGCTCTCCAAATGCAACATGGCGTCTGATCTCAATTCCAGCCAATTCTGCGTTGATAAAAACAAATGGTGCTCCTTCCCTTCCAAGCTCTGCCATGCGCCCAAACAGTGTTTAACCCCCACATATAGGGTTTCAGCCTACCCAGGACAAATTGCAAAACAACTTTTGGGGTCCAATTTCTCCTGTTACCCGTAGGAAAATAAAAAATTGGGGGCAAAAATATCATTTTTGTGGAAAAAAATGATTTTTTTTATTTTCACGCCTGGGCGTTATAAAGTTCTGTGAAGCACTTGGGGATTCAAAATGCTCACCACACATCTAGATAAGTTCCTTAGGGGGTCTAGTTTCCCAAATGGTGTCATTTGTGGGGGGTTTCCACTGTTTAGGTACATCAGGGGCTCTCCAAAGGCAACATGACACCCGCAGAGCATTCCATCAAAGTCTGCATTCCAAAACATCACTACTTCCCTTCCGAGCCCCGACGTGTGCCGATACAGTAGTTTTCTCCCACATATGGGGTATCAGCGTACTCAGGACAAATTGGACAACAACTTTTGGGGTCCAATTTCTCCTGGTACCCTTGGGAAAATAAAAAAATTGGTGACTAAAAGATCATGTTTGCTGAAAAAATACGATTTTTTTATTTTCACCCCCGGGCGTTATAAACTTCTGTGAAGCACTGGGGGGTACCAAAACAGTGAAACCCCCCCACAAATGACACCATTTTGGAAACTAGACCCCCCCAAGGAACTTATCTAGATGTGTGGTGAGCATTTTGAACCCCCCAGTGCTTCACAGAAGTTTATAACGCCCGGGCATGAAAATAAAAAAAATCGTATTTTTGGAAAAAAATATGATTAATTGTACCGCTGTACGTTATAAACTTCCGTGAAGCCCTTGTGGGTTCAAAGTTCTCACCACATAACTAGATAAGTTCCTTGTGGGGTCTAGTTTCCAAAATGGGGTCACTTGTGGGGGGTTTCCACTGTTTAGGTACATCAGGGGCTCTCCAAACGTGACATGGCGTCCGATCTGAATTCCAGCCAATTTTGCATTGAAAAAGTCAAACGGCGCTCCTTCCCTTCTGAGCTCTGCCATGCGCCGAAACAGTGGTTCCCCCCCACATATCAGGTATCAGTGTACTCAGGACAAATTGCACAATAACTTTTGCAGTCCAATTTCTCCTGTTACCCTTGGTAAAATAAAAAAAAATTGAACGTGAAGTATTTTTTTGTGAAAAAAAGTTAAATGTTCATTTTTTTTAAATATTCAAAAAATTCCTGTGACGCACCTGAAGGGTTAATAAACTTCTTGAATGTGGTTTTGAGCACCTTAAGGGGTGCAGTTTTTAGAATGGTGTCACTTTTGGGTATTTTCTATCATATAGACCCCTCAAAGTGGCTTCAAATGTGGTGTGGTCCGTAAAAATAAAATGCTGTTGCAAAAATGAGAAATCGCTGGTCGACTTTTAACCCTTAAAACTTCCCAACAAAAAAAAATTGTGCTGATGTAAAGTAAACATGTGGGAAATGTTACTTATTAAGTTTTTTGTGTGCCGTATCTCTGTGATTTAAGAGCATAAAATTTCAAAGTTGGAAAATTGCGAAATTTTCAAAATTTTCACCAAATTTCCGTTTTTTTCACAAATAAACACAAGTTATTTGAATGAAATTTTACCACTAACATGAAGTACAATATGTCACGAGAAAACAGTGTCAGAATCACCGGGATCCATGAAAACGTCACAGAGTTATTACCTCATAAAGGGACAGTGGTCAGAATTGTAAAAATTGGCCCGGTCGTGAACGTGCAAACCACCCTTGGGGGTGAAGGGGTTAAGAGGGAAGATGTGCCTATGGGATGGAGGGGGGATTCATTTCTGTCGTGCGCTCTGCTCCTTTCTGGCGCAAGACAATGGCTGGGAGCTTATGTTCCTGGGGATATTGGATCTCCCCAGGTGCTCAGTGTCTGTTGAGGTGTTGTGAAGTGAGAAAACTGTTGCTCATAGCAACCAATCACAGCTCAGCTTCTTTTAAACAGCTCTGGTGAAATGAAAGATGCTTAGTTGCAAGGAGAACTGTTGCTCATAGCAACCAATCAGCTCAGCTTCTTTTAAACAGCTCTCGTGAAATGAAAGATGCTTTGTGATTGGTTGGTGATACACACACACACACACACACATACATTCACTTTTATATATATATATATATATATATATATATATATATATATATAAGCACACCCCAGTTAACACCACTAGTAACACCCAGTGTTTTAAAGGGGTGTTGCCATTTCGTACATTTGATATATCCTCAGGATATGGTATAAATAGGTCCACCTTTATCTCAATACCAGGGCCTTGATGTGAACATCCTTACAGACGGCTGTAATTCCCATTCAGTTGCATGGCAATTCGGACCACCTCTTCGTTGACAGCAGCAAGCGACAGGCTCTATTTTTGAGGTTCTCATTGGTGGGACTTGGATCTGCTATACATCTGTAACATGTCTCCTGTTCAGTGTCCATTTATTGTGCTGGGAAATACACCTATTTACCCAATTGAGACTATGTTCTCTCCGCTCCGTGTTTGTCTGGTTTTCTTCCATGTGCCAAGGACATACTGATAGGAAATTTATATTGTGAGCCTTAATGGGGACATTGATGATGTCTGTAAATCACTGTGATGACACTACAAATAATTTGCCCCTTTGATTGGGAGGTATACAAGAGATTGTTGTCTTTTCACTGCATGGAATAAAACTATTTCATACCAGGTTATCCTGTGAAAAGTTCCTAGATAACATGATCTCTGCAACCAAGGTTGCATAATCCTGTTGAATTGTGTTGTCATGATTTACACACTTGTATCCATACACAATGAGATTTTACATCATATTTACTTTATTTTTTTCTGAAGGTCCACAACTTGTACAGTTGTATAAAAGTAGCGGAAGATTTTGTCTCTCCAGAACACGTGAAACATTGCTTTCGTCTGACGCAGGAATTTAGGCACTTGTCAAATACGCATACAAACCATGAGGACAAACTACAGGTATAACAAGTAATTTCTTAGAATACATTAATTACCAGTTCTGTAAAAGAAAAACTACTTTATTTCCTTAGCCTTTTAAAACCTAAAATTCTAAAACCATTATGTATCTTTCACTTTTCATTGTATAGGAACATAAGCATCTAAAGCTTATGGACAGCTTTGCACTATTTTTTTTCATTTTTATAAAATATAGCAACTTTCATCCCATTTTGCTGTTGTAGAGTCTAAGCAACTTCCTAACATAGCTGGTTGTCCAGCTACTTCTGACGAACATCCAACAGCGAGGGAAAGCATCCAAGTTTTCAAGGAGGGCAGACTGGAAAAACTAATCTACAGTGCTGTGCAAATTAATTGGGACAAAGCATTTTTTTTTTTTTTAAGTAAAATTGTAAGTTGGTTACCAGTCAGTGATTCAAACCAGTTTTAACTACTTTGAACAGACACTCACACCACAGGCACTCACACCTGTTCAAAGCAGTTAAAACTGGTTTGAATCACTGACTGGTAACCAACTTACGATTTTACTTAACAAAAAATGCTTTGTCCCAATTAATTTGCACAGCACTGTACATAGCCGTATAATATATGCCAGAAGAAAGTATATTAAGAGGTTGTAGAATCACATAGATTATGTAAAATTCTACTGGGAAAAAGTGAGGACTCTGGGAAGGAAGGGGAAAATATATACTTCTCAGAATCGTTGTCTGTTACCAAAAGTTAGAGGAGATTCCTTATGGTCTGTAGAAGAGAAAAAAAAGACGTCCAGAAGTGAAGCTGTGATTGTATCTGACAGCTAGTGAAGAAAACAGTAGTGGTGAACGAGCATGCTTGAATGTATAGGTGCTTCTTACAGAATTAGAACATCATCAAAAAGTTAATTTATTTCAGTTTTTCAATGCAAAAAGTGAAACTCATATAGTCATTACAAACAGAGTGATCTATTTCAATGTGTTTTTTTCTGTTACTGTTGATGATTATGGCTTACAGCCAGTATTGAACAACTGAAATAAATTAACTTTTTGATGATATTCTAATTTTGTGAGAAGCACCTGTAGTCTTATCTGAGCATGCTCGGGTGTTATCCGAGTATCTTGGGCGTGCTCAGATGTTATCCGAGTATCTTGAGCGTGCTCAGATGTTATCCGAGTATCTTGGGGGTGCGCGGATGTTATCCAAGTATCTTGGGGGTGCGCGGATGTTATCCAAGTATCTTGGGGGTGCTCAGATGTTATCCGAGTATCTTGGGCGTGCTCAGATGTTATCCGAGTATCTTGGGGGGTGGTCAGATGTTATCCGAGTATCTTGGGGGTGCGCGGATGTTATCCAAGTATCTTGGGGGTGCTCAGATGTTATCCGAGTATCTTGGGCGTGCTCAGATGTTATCCGAGTATCTTGGGGGTGGTCAGATGTTATCCGAGTATCTTGGGGGTGCTCAGATGTTATCTGAGTATCTTGGGGGTGCTCAGATGTTATCCGAGTATCTTGAGCGTGCTCAGATGTTATCCGAGTATCTTGGGGGTGCGTGGATGTTATCCAAATATCTTGGGGGTGCTCAGATGTTATCCGAGTATCTTGGGCGTGCTCAGATGTTATCCGAGTATCTTGGGGGTGGTCAGATGTTATCCGAGTATCTTGGGGGTGCGCGGATGTTATCCAAGTATCTTGGGGGTGCTCAGATGTTATCCGAGTATCTTGAGCGTGCTCAGATGTTATCCGAGTATCTTGGGGGTGCGCGGATGTTATCCAAGTATCTTGGGGGTGCTCAGATGTTATCTGAGTATCTTGGGCGTGCTCAGATGTTATCCGAGTATCTTGGGCGTGCTTGATTAATATATTCAAGTCCCCGTGGTTAAGGTGATATCCTGGCACGCTCATTCATCACAAGTCAGCAGCATTCTGGACACAAAGACCTCATATGCAGCCCATATTACTGGGCATTCACATAAGTCTGAAACTAGAAAAATAAATATTATAGGGTCTGAAAATAAATGAAGGATGAAAGATTGAAAACTGAGTCTTAGAGATTGTAATAATTAAAAAGTTACTCTAAAATATGTAAATATAATTCTTCATGTAAGATGTCCATAGTGTTTAATCATAATAGGTTTACAGAAAAATATGGTGGCCAAATATTATAATTAAGACATGATGAATTTGGGTAATGCCCTTTGTTCCCTTCCCCTATCCCTAACAACATTTCCAAAAATTAAAAAGAAATTTTTCTCTTACTGTTTCTTTGTTCTTTTCTTTCAGGTCAAGAACATTATCTACCATGCAGTCAAAGATGCTGTTGGCACCCTCCGAGCACATGAGTCTAAACTGGCGAGATCATAAAGAACATTAAGTTTTACGCTCTTGAAAAATCGGAACAGGAGCATCATTCACTTTTTGGATTTGTCACTTCTAGAGGCAAAAGTCAAAACAGAGAGGATCCATTGTACAACCCAGCCACTGTTTTCTGTACAGCCTCATCACATGTACTATAGACGTGCCTCACTTATGCACTTGTCTGAAAGGCGGCTATTTTCGGTCGCTGCCTTCAGCTTTAACTACATGATCTCTGGAATACTGTTAGCACACTTCTGGACTAAGAAAATCTAGAAGAGCATGTATGAAATCTTGGGCATAGTTTTCCAGTCTTGGAGAAATCTAGAAAACTAATTCAAGAGGAACTAACATAGTTTAATACTTATAAAAAGAAAAACTCTTCACCTTGAACCCAATGTCTAACACAATGGATAATTTAGTTCTTGTCCTTGTAGTTATTTGCAATACAAAACAACTTGTTACAACCTTATTAATAGCATAGTTCAATATGCTAGCTTTGAATAAAGTGAAGGGGGCTGAATTCATGCTTTTACTGGGGGGAGGATAGGCATTGGAAATGTATTTATTAAGACCAATAGGTTTGTAATGGAGGAGTTACTCTTTCATGACATTAGACATTTTTAGACCTTTTGAAGATAACCTCTGTTTTTCCTGCATTTCCAGAATGGCGCATAGCATTTAGTCTTCCTTTCACAATGACTATTCTCTGTAAGTGTAAGTACTGGCCAGTTTTAGGGTTCTCACACCATACCCAAGTGTTCATGTTAAGAGAGGAAGTCATTACCAGGCATCTTTCCACTGCGTTTGTATTACGTGTATATAGTTGCTGTAGCAACTTTATGCAAAATGTTTGACACATGATCCATTTAATTTACCAATTGTTACTCATCCAATGAAAAAAAACTGCACTCTTAACCAGTGATATATTTTGAAATGAATACATTATTATTTTAAGGAGCTGTCTAGATTTTGGGAGGTGATAATTTTTCCGCCTGTATTGGTGCCACTTTGCAGGTCTGTTTATACATTCATTTACACACGTTTTTTTAAGTGAAATATTGTAGATGACTTTAATTTGACTTCCTGTATTTTGATTTTGTGAAGGGCTGACTGGGGTTTCCATGTTCTTATTAAAGTACAACAAATCTCTCGTTTGAGTCATTTGTTTGTTTTTTTCCTACAGTTAAGTCACATGGCACAAGTTGTATACACTGTTTTAGTTTTCAGCCAAGACAATTTATGTACAGTACCTCTAATAACAGTATTCCTCATTTAATTATATACATTTTTTTCTCCTTTGCCTCATTGGGGGACACAGGTACTGTGGGTGTATGCTACTGCCGCGTGGAGGCTGACACTAAGTGAAAAAAAGAGGTTAGCTCCTCCTCCGCCGTATACACCCTCGCCCCGGCTGCGGGCGGAATCAGTTTTTGCTTAGTGTCCATTGGAGGCACACGTCTGGTCTTTTTTTCCAGACTCTGTCATTTTTTCCATGAAGATAAGACAGGGGCTACGGATCCTATTGAAAGGGTCCGATTTCCCCAAACCAACAACAGGCGAGCATGTGCAAGTATCGCCTCCACGTATCCTTTCCCGCTACGTGGGACATGATGCCGGACTGAGCCCTGACCACCCTAAGGTAGTGAAACCCTAGACTGTACAGAGGCCTGCAAACAGTCCGTGCGGCCCCCACTGCATCACCAATGCCAGACAGCGGTGATGGAAGGTGGCAAACGGTCCCTCTCCTCACCCCTTATAGGGAAGATGGAGCTAGGGTGCCTGCACCGTCCTTAGACTTTTTTTCGACCCTTCCCACCCCTAACCTGAGGATCAAGATGGACGTCGAGGGGTGAGGCATGGAACGAGGTGGGCTGGGAGGGCTCCTGTGGACCCCCGTGGTCAGCACTCCTGGCACCATTTTTAGGCATCCCCGGGCTCCCTGGGTGCGCCACATAGCGTGGCAGCCGGTGGCGCAGGCTCCAGGCCCGGTGTCCGGCGGTCCCGCCCCGAGTCCGGATGCATGCCGGAAATTTAGTCCCCGGCTTTTCCTGGAGCTAGGCCGCGGGCGGAAGTCCCGCCCCTTGTGACGCGGCCACTTCCGGCGGACCCGCCCATCGGGGCCTCGGGCGGACTGCAGAAATTTAGTCCCTGGCATCTGCCAGGGACTAGGCCGCAGACGGAAGTTCCGCCCCGGGGCCGCCTTTTAGTCCGGAGGCCCGCCCACACGCCGGAGCGCGCTGTTTTTTAAAGAAGGAACAGCTGGTCGGCAGGCTGGACGTCTGACAGGTCCAGGACGGGGGGACACAGGACCTGGGGTAAGTGCTAGCCCTGGAGGAAGGCCCACCCCCTGCGTGTTTTCCAGAGGCTAAGCAGCTTTTTGGTCCTTGGCATATCACTTAGCAACCATCATGTCCAGAAAAGCTAAGGAACACATTCTTATATGTTGCGTGCACCTCCTGTCAGTCCGCCTTCCTACGGGCGCAAACCAAGCAGATTTGCGAAGCCTGTGATTCTGAATGTGCCCAGGAGCCCTCCCCTGCGACCGAGCCCCTCGTAATGGGCTCTGTCTCTGTCGCAGTCCATGGCATCACTTACGAGAGCAATCAAGTCCCTTCGGGTCCCAGATAGGGGCAGGGATAGCGACTCGCCTCCACCTCACAGGAGCCTCCGGCCTGCAGGGGCCGCTCTCACTCCAGGCAGATGCGGGGGAAACAAACCCACACAGCGTCTCCCGGTCCATCTGGTGCTTCGGCATCCATAAATTCTGCCTCTCGCTCACCTTGACCAAGGGTCATTAACGGGAGCTCAGATTACGACTGATGAGCCGCTTGATTCAGGTACTCCAGAATACTGGGAAATAATTGACAGTCTCATTGAGGCCGTCAACCAGACCCTTGGGATCGAAGTTGATTCCACCTTGGCCTCAGGTCACAAGGTCTCATTTAAGCGAGCAAAGCGGCCGCATAGAGTGTTTAGTTCTCACCCAGAGTTTGAGGACATAGTACAACAACACAGAGTGCGGCCCGACAAACTTCTCGGGGAAAAAGGTGCTCGAGGCGAGGTATCCGTTTGCCCCTGAGCTCCGTAAGAAATGGGCAGAGTGCCCAAGGTAGATCCACCCGTGTCACGCTTGGCCTCTAGGACCCTGTTATCCATACCTAGTGGGTCCTCTATCAAGGATCCCACTGACCGTCTCATAGAGAGCCTAGCTCGCTCAGTATTTGAGGCATCAGTTTCAGCACTCTCCCCCTTATTTGCGGCAACCTGGGTAGCAAAGGCCATGATGGCTTGGTCAGAATCATTGAACAGAGCCCTGCAGGGTATGGACCTATGAGCAGAGGTATCAGATCGCAAATCAGTTCACTTTGGCCGGGGACTACCTAATTAATGCATCTTTGGATGCAGCCAACTGCGCGGCTCTCGCGGCAAATGCGATCTCCATTAGGAGGTCTTTATGGTTGAGGACATGGCGGGCAGACACAACTTCCAAGAAATCCCTGACTTCCTTGCCTTATCAGAGCAGTCGTCTGTTTGGGGAGAAGTTGGATCAGCTCATCTCTTGAGTCCACAGGTGGAAAGAGCTGTTTCCTCCCTCAACAAAGGGTTAAACAGCCGTTTCGCCACCAACTTCAGACACGGTTTCGGTCCTTTCGCAACCCCGGGTGGGCTGCAGCGACCAATCCTGCCGCTTCAGGTCGTCGCAGCCAGGACAGGGATCGGCAGGTCTCATATAGAGCCAACCCGTTGGGGAGAATGCGTACCCACCAGCCCAGATCAAGAGGACCTAGGTCCCAGAGATCTGCAGCCAAATGACTCGAGGCAATCTCAAGGCGACTTCAGCAAGGTAGGCGGTCACCTGTTTTGGTTTCGCCACGCCTGGCTCTCCGTCCCACACGACACATGGGTAACAGAGCTGGTGTCCTCGGGGTACAAGATAGAATTCATCAAATACCCCCCCAAAATGTTTTTTTCTTTCCCGTCCTCCAAAAGTAATCGACCGAGCAAGGGCTTTACTCAAGGCGATAAAATTACTCCAGCACAACAGAGTCATTGTTCCTGTACCAGAGAACGAAAAATATCAGGGGTGCTACTCCAACCTGTTCACGGTGCCCAAAAAGGATGGGGCCGTCAGGCCCATTCTGCACCTAAAGCTCCTAAACAAGTTTATCAGGATCAGACATTTCTGGATGGAGTCTCGGTTCAGTCATATCTGCCATGGGGTGGGGAGAATACTTGGCCTCTATCGACATCCGCCTACCTACACATCCCCATTTTTCCCCCGCACCAAAGGTTCCTGCGCTTCGCCATCAACGGCCTACACTTTCAGTTCGCAGCACTGCCCTTCGGGTTGGCCACCGCTCCCAGGGTATTCACAAAAGTCATGGCAGTCGTTATAGCCACCCTGCATTCCCGGGTCATAGTTGTCTTTCCTTATTTAGACGACCTCTTGGTCAAAGGCCCTTCCTTTCAGACATGCGAGAAGAGTGTCAGCATCACGCTAGATACTCTTTCCCGCTTAGGATGGTTGGTCAATCTGAAAAAGTCATCCCCTGTGCCAGCTCAGAGGATCCCCTTCTTAGGAATGATCTTCGACACTTCCCGAGCGTTGGTAATTCTCCCTGTTGGACAAGGCCTTAGCTCTCCGGCAGGGTGTCCGGAAGCTGCGCCAACCGGTCCCTCATACCATCCGCTTCTGCATGAGGATCCTAGGAAAGATGATGGCAGCAATGGAGGCAGTTCCGTTTACCCAACTCCATCTTTGCCCCCTGCAGCACGCCCTGTTATAAGTCTGGGACAAAAACCCATTCTCTCTCGATCGCCATTGCTGGTTTCCCACACGGGTCACACAAGCACTCGGGTGTACAGCCAGTGCATCACTTCTCCAGGGCAAGCCCTTTCCCCCAGACCATTGGTTGGTGGTGACAACCAACGCCAGCATCCTCGGCTGGGGAGCAGTTTTTCGCCACCACACGACTCGGATGGTGGTCGCCGCAGAAGGCACGCCTCCCAATCAACTTGTTGGAAATACGGGCAATCCGGCTAGCTCTGTGACCGTTTCATTCCCTTCTAGCAGGCTGGCCCATTTGGATTCAGTCAGACAACGCCACAGCTGTGGCTTACATAAATCATCAGGGGGGCACCCGTAGCAGGGCAGCCATGCGCAAGGTAGGGCATGTCCTTCATTGGGCCGAGAGAAACCACTCGGCGATATCAGCAGTCTACATCCCGGGCGTGGAGAACTGGGTGGCAGACTTCCTCAGCCAGCAGGGTCTCGCATCCGGGGAATGGTCACTTCACCCCGAGATCTTCCAGCAGATCTGCCAACGATGGGGGACGCCGCATGTGGGCCTAATGGCCTCCAGAGTGAACGCTAAGGTACCAGCGTTTGTCGCTCGATCCCGGGATCCGCAGGCAATTGCCGTGGATGCACTGGTTCTGCCATGGAACCAGTTTCGCCTCCCATACCTATTTCCCCTGTTGCCACTACTTTCGAGAGTCATCAAGAAGATCAAGGCGGAAGGGGTGCCAGTGATTCTGCTGCCCCCAGATTGGCCTCGTCAGGCATGGTACGCTGACCTGGTACAGCTACTCGCCAACGTTCCTTGGTGCCTGCCAGAGCGCCCCAACCTACTGTCCCAGGGCCCGATCTACCACCCGAACTCAGGGGCTCTGTTTGACGGGTTGGCCGTTGAATCCTGGATTCTAACCCAGGCTGGGTTTGGCCGCAATGTGGTCGCTACAATGGTTAGCGCCCGGAAGCCGGCCTCAGCACGTATTTATCACTACACCTGGAAGGTTTTCTTCACATGGTGTCGGAACCATGGTTGTTCTCCACTGAGTTTTTCAATTCCCAACATCTTGGCCTTGCTCCAGTCTGGCCTAGACTCAGGCTTGGCCCCAACTTCCCTCAGGAGACAAATATTGGCCTTATCCGGTCTGTTCCAGCGCAGGATTGCTACCAATCTGCAGGTGAAGACTTTCATTCAGGGAGTCTCCCACTTGGTACCTCCTTATAGGACGCCCCTGGATTCTTGGGACCTTAACCTGGTCCTAAGTGTTCTACAGGAGGCTCCATTTGAGCCATTACAGGAGGTCTCTTTAACCTACCTTTCTTGGAAGGTAGTATTTCTTGTGGCAATGTCAATCAGGCGGGTCTCGAAGCTGGCAGCTCTATCCTGCCGAGCTCTGTTTCTGGTCTTCCACAAAGATAAAGGTGGTTCTCAGACCAGCCCCTCCCTTTCTGCCGAAGGTCGTTTCCTCAATTCACATTAATGAGGATATTGTCTTTCCCTTATATTGTCCAGCACCCGGTACACCGTGTGGAAAATGCTCTTCATACGTTGGACCTGATAAGAACACTCCGGAGGTACGTGTCACGGATGGCACCCTTTCGTCAGACGGACACGCTGTTCGTGCTTCCCGAGGGGCGCAGGAAGGGACTTCGCTGCCTCAAAATCGACCATAGCCAGATGGATTAGTTTGACTATTCAGAAGTCTTACCGCATCAGAGGCACACCAGTTCCAGCAGGGATCAGAGCACACTCTACTTGGGCAGTGGGCGCCTCTTGGGCGCTTCGGCACCAAGCATCGGCGGAACAGGTATCCAAGGCTGCAACCTGGTCCAGCTTGCACACATTCGCAAAGCACTACAATATCCATACTCAGGCTTAGTCAGATGCGTGTCTGGGTAGAAGGATTCTCCAAGCAGCGGTGGCGCACCTTTAGATAGGAGGTGCATGTAGCTTGGATTGGTGAGTCAACTTCCCACCCAGGGACTGCTTTAGGATGTCCCACAGTACCTGTCTCCCCCAATGAGGCGAAGGAGAAACATGGATTTTTGTGATAAACTCACCGTAAAATCATTTTCTCTGAGACGCTCTTTGGGGGACACAGCACCCACCCTGTTAGCCAAGTTGGCTTCTGTTTTATTTAATTAATATACTTTTTTGAATGATATTAGGGTGGAGTTTTTTCTAGACATCTTACCTGCATTAAGGTTGATGTTTGATTTTAGTTTGATCTCCTACTGCTTTTGCACCAAACTGATGCTGCCTGCAGCCGGGGCGAGGGTGTAAACGGCGGAGGAGGAGCTAACCTCTTTTTTTCACTCAGTGTCAGCCTCCAGGCGGCAGTAGCATACACCCACAGTACCTGTGTCCCCAAATGAGCGTCTCGGAGAAAAGGATTTTACTGTGAGTTTATCACAAAAATCCATGTTTTTCTCCATCGCATCATTGGTGGATACAGGACCATGGTTGTTATGCTGCTGCCACTAGGAGAACGCTAAGTAAACGTAGAAAAAATTACCTATTCTGCAGTATACAGCCTCCTGCCGGCTGTTCTTGCTTAGTGTCTGTAGGAGGCACTTGGGTTTGGGCTTCAGAACCAACTTTATTTTCAATTTTTTTTGTTTTTTTTCCCCTTGCTGAGTGAAGGGGCGACGGGTCCCTTCAGGGTTCTGGTCTCCCTGAATCATCAACAGGCAGGAACGTGGAGTGTCACTTCCCCGTACCCCCTCCTGCACCATTTGAATGCCATGCCTGGGCTCATTTTAGGGGCGACGGTTCCCTTTAGGGTTCCGATCTCCCCACACCACCAACAGACTGGAACATGGAGGTCGCCTCCATGTACCCCCTTCTGGAGCCAGGTCTATAGCCGGACAATATCCCTGTTCCATCCTAAGGGATTGAACCCATAGGATGTACAAAGGCCCTCAATGGTGTCCGAGCAGCCCCCACTGCATCACCACTGATAGAAAACGGACAATGGAAGGAGGCGGAGAGTCCCTCTCCACCTCCCTGTCAAAGGGATGGTGGCTAGAGGGTGAATTACGTGACCAGCACACCTATGGATCTGGCTCTGCTACATCTTTGCCAGCATATTCAGCCTTGATCCAGCTTCTGTGAGTAAGTGCAGTGCCTGATGGTGCCAGCAGGGCTCTTTCCGGGTGCAGAGAAGATCCTGGGGGGGATCCCGGCGTCCGGCGGCGTTCTTCACTGCGTTCGGCCTCCCTCGGCTTGCGCTCTGGCCCACGCCAAAAATTTAGTCCCCGGCTTCTGACCGGACTAGGATACGTTTTCTCTAACTCCGCACACCGGGGCAGCTGCACCCACGCTTCAGACGCTTCTCGTTCTAAACGAGAAGCACCCCTGCTACACTCTGCGGCCATCTTCCTTGAATTTCTGGCACGCACGTGTGGGATCACGGTCACCAGTAGCTGCGGGGCATCATCTGGCTGACATGGCAGCGCTGACAGGAGCGCTGTGAGGAGTGCAGACAGAGGGACATCATCCTTGGGGACAAAGGACCTGGGTTAGCTGCAGAAGCTGAGCTTAATCCCTTCTTTGCAGTACTGCCCTACATTTTGTCCTGAATGCAGTAATTTACCAGGGGGCCTCAAGGGTACACTATGTCACAACCTAAGGCATCCAAGAAGGCTAGCAAAACACACACACACTTTTTTTTTCCTCATGCACCACTTGCAATACTTCATTGCCCCGGGGCCACAATACTCCATTCTGCACAACCTGTGACCCTGTATGCGTCTAGGAGCCCTCCGCCGCTGCTGACCCTCGTGAACCTAGTCCCCCTGAGTGGGCCACGTATCTGTCACGGTCTATGGCTTCTCTGGCCAAGGCAATAGAGTCTCTTCAGGATTCCTCAAGTCAGGGCATCCGTCTGACTGGTGCGGCGATTCTCTCTGCTGTGCGGGAACCGTCAACCAACAGGGGTCGTTCTATCAAAAAATACACAGGTTTCTAGAAAACTGACCCATACCACGTCCCCTGGGCACTCTCGTGCTTTGGCATCTGTGAATTCCGTTTCTTGCTCCCCCTCTCCAGGGGTTCGCAGCGAACACGAATCAGACTACGAGTCTGATGCGTCCATAGACCCGGACTCGCAGGAGTATCAGGAGATAGTGGATATCCTCTTCGAAGCAGTCAACAAGACTTTGAGGGTGGACGATGTCTATCCCAGATCACGCGGTGTCTTTCAAAAGGACTAAACATTCTCATAGGGTGTTTGTCAGTCACCCTGAGTTTAAAGTCATTGTTCAGAGACATATGGATCGGCCGGACAAATGTTTCTCAGGGTGAAAACCTCTTGAGACAAAATACCCCTTTGCTCCTGATCTAAAGAAAAATTGGATCGTCTCCTTCAGTGGATACTCCCGTATCGCGTCTCGCATCCAAAACCCTCCTACCCTTGTCTGATGGCTCCTCAATCAAGAATCCCACTGACCGACAGATTGAAAACCTTGCTTGGTCAGTCTTTGAAACCTCTGGCTCTGCACTCTCTCCATGCTTTGCCGCGACCTGGGTGGCTAAAGCTATAGTCGCTTGGGCGGAGGCTCTGACTAAAGCCATTCAGGATAGTAACCTTCCTCCTGAGGCAGTGAGTCTGGCTAACCAGATTTCTCGGGCCAGGGATTATGTGGTACACGCCTCTCTACATGAGGCCAACTGTGCTGCACTTGCAGCTGCGAACGCCATCACCATCAGGAGGGCATTATGACTCAGGGAGTGGCGAATAGATTTTGCTTCCAAAAAGTCCTTAACCTGTCTACCTTACCAGAGTGGTCGCTTATTTGTAGAAAAACTGGATCAACTTATCTCCGATGCTACTGGAGTACTGGAGGGAAAAGTAAATTCCTTCCCCAGCAAAGGCCCAGCCTACCTTTTTGGAGTCAACAGCAAGTTCAGCTCTGGCCCTTTCGCAGCAACATGAGCTGGTCCTCTACAACCGCCGCTTCCGGATCAGGGCGTTCCCCCCGCGTAGGGATAGGGGTTCCCAGGCCTCGTATAGACCCAATCATTCCTGGAAGAGCAGCCCAAAACAGTCTAGATCCAAAGGATCCAGGTCCCATAGATTCTCTGCGCAATGACTCGTTGCGGTATCTGATGGACACCAACAAGGTAGGCGGCAGCTTGCTTTTGTTCCGTCAAGCCTGGCTCTTGGTTGTTCACGACAAGTGGGTCGGGGATCTGGTGTCCGCCGGATACAAAATAGAGTTTTATTCTCGCCCTCCAACACGGTTTTTCCTGTCCTGTCCTCCCAAATCAGAGGCGCGGGCGGCGTCATTTTACTGAGCCATAAATGCGCTCCACGAAGACTGTCATTATCCCAGTTCCGCAAAATTAAAGTTTCAAGGCGTGTTACTTAAACCTATTTATGGTTCTGGAGAAGGAAGGAACGGTGCGGCCCATACTGGACCTAAAACTGATAAACAAGTTTGTCAGAGTTCAACACTTCAGAATGGAGTCCGTCCGCTCGGTCATCACCTCGATGGAGAAGGGGGGAGTTCCTGTCATCCATCGACATCCGGGATGCTTACCTTCATATCCCGATTTTTTTTCCCCACTCACCAAAGATTCCTACGCTTCGCTGTTCGTGAGGAAAATTTCCAATTCACAGCCTTGCCCTTCGGCCTCGCCACCGCCCTCAGAGTATTCACCAAGGTCATGGCGGCCATCATGTCCATTCAACACTCTCGGGGCATGGTGATTTTACCATACTTAGACAATCTGCTAATCAAGGGACCGTCTTCTCAGGCCTGCGTGGAGTGTGTGAGCATCACCGTGGATACTCTTCTCACCTGGGCTGGATGATAAACTTAAACAAGTCTTCTCAGGTACCAGCTCAGCAGATATCCTTCTTAGGGATGATCCTAGACACTTCCCGAGGGTTTGTGATTCTCCCTCCAGAAAAGGTCTCATTCTTACAGCGGGGATCCCGGTTACTTTCCAGCTCTTTTCCTCACTCCATACGGTTCGGCATGGGAGTGCTGGACAAGATGGTCGCAGCAATAGAGGCGGTTCCATTTGCCCAGCTACACCTCCGTCCTCTGCAACATGCACTTCTGACGGCCTGGGACAGGAACCCGTTCTCTCCCGACCGTCAGTTCTGTCTGTCCCAGCGGGTCAGGCAGACCCTCAGGTGGTCGACATTGAGTTCTTCAATAGATCAGGGGAAATCCTTTCTCCCGGTTCCTTGGCTAGTGGTGACCACAGACGCCAGCCTTCTCGGCTGGGGAGTGGTCTTCTGTCATCACACGGCCCAGGGACGCTGGTCCGCTCTGGAGTCGGGTCTTTCTATCAACGTCTTGGAGATATGAGCAATCAGGTTGGCCCTTCTGTGGTTTCATAATCTTCTGGCAGGTCGCCCATCCGGATGCAGTGGGACAACGCCAAGGCGGGTGGCGTACATCAACCATCGGGGGGCATCTGCAGCAGGATGGCCATGCTCGAAGTAGGTCACATTCTCAGATGGGCTGAGAGGAACCTGTCACTGAGTGACCAGTCCTCTGTGCCGTGACCCGCAGGACGGCACTAACACCAGGACAAACAAGGGGAACACCGGGGAAACAGTTGCAACGGTGGGTCCCTGCAATAGGGAACAGGGACGTGGAAACGTCCTGCACCACACCCCTGAGGCAGTGTCCCTGAACACTCCTAACGTTCCCTATACAGGCTCTTCACCTGTCACCGAGCAGGATACCTCAATCCTTAATTCGCCCTGCACCTAACCCTTACTAGTGAACTGGATGGTGCAGACACTAGTGCCACCGCTGTACTAATACATATACACTAGGAAGATACAACAAAACAGGGAAAACACACAACTTAGCTTTGCTCTGCTGCAATTGGGCCAAGCAACAGAGTACGGCACCCGGATACAGCTTCCACCTGAATAGCTGCTAATCCAAGCTCAGGCTGAGCTGCAAGGAACTCCTCTCAATAGCTCCTTTCTCCACCAAGTTTGGTTGGGAATGAACAATATCACCAACCGTGATTGAGAACACCTGTTACTCCTTTATAGGTAGGAGCCAGGGTAATCACACCTGCTTGGTAATTTGCATGTAATAACCCCAACGACCACCGGGGGCAAAACCAGAACTAAAGCAACTACAGTGTAATAACCCCAGCGGCCACCGGGGCAAAACTAACCTTAAGCCAAAGGCTTTAAGGAAAAACAACGGTTATCTGTGCTAAATCTGTCACAATCCAACATGGATCGTGACAGAACCATTCGGTCATTTCAGCGGTTCACATCCTGGGCGTAGAGAAATGGACGGGAGATTTTCTCAGCCATCAGGGTCTCGCCTCGAGAGAGTGGTCTGTTATGAATGGGTCACCGAGGAGGAAAAAATAAACAACAAGCTAAGTAAGTCTCAGAAAACCAGAGAAGTTGGTAACTATGCAGATTGCAGATCCCTGAACTTAACCACACAACTAGCAGTAGTCGTGGAGCGTTCCTAGACGCCTCATCACAACCGGAGAGCTACATAAGCCTAAAGCAGGAAAAGAGGAAAACTAACTTCCCCAGAGCAGACCCCAAAGGAAAGACAGCCCCCACATGTATTGACGGTGAAATAAGATGAAATTACAAACAAAGGCAGGAAAATAGGCTGAGCAAACGATGGGGCCCGGCTAACTAAACAGGACAGGAAAGGAAAGACACTGTCTGCAATCTGCCAAAAAAAACTACAAAAATATTGTCCAACACTTCTGATAACAAAATTAACCCTGAAGTCACTAGACTTCTACACCTATATCAGCACTCTGAAATATTCTGAGACAGAGCAAAAAGAGGCCAATCCAATAAGGGACAAAAAGCAGCTTGGCAAATACTGATACATAGGAGTGGAAATTCAGCATAGCCCCAGCAGGGGACGGCTGACTACACAAGAAACTGAACTGACCAACAAGCGTAAGTGTGAACAATAGCAAAAAACTAACTTAACTTGAGAAGACTGGAAGAGAGCTGAAGACCAGGACTTGAGAAGCAGACTGAATCACCAGCACTAGGATAGGGCGTCGGCTGTCTTATATCTAGTCTGATACTCCAGAGATCCAATCGTTATCTTCCTCATCAGGTGGCAGATAACTACCACTTAAACCAACCTCACTACCTCCTGTCACCACCAGAGGGAGAACGGGAGGGGAACTCTCAACTGGTGGAGCCGAAAACGAGTTCATAACAGTGGTCCCTTCATCCGGAGGTCTTTTATCAGTTTTGTCATCGCTGGGGACGCCAGATGTGGATCTGATTACCTCAAGGCTAAATGCCAAAGTTCCAGAGTTCATAGCTCGCTATCGTGACCCAGTAGCCTTCATGTGGACAATGCCATAACACACCCCCCTTGGATGTTCTGTTCAGAATATCTAGAAAACCGTACAAACTAGTGACAGAAAGTAAATTACTTATTGTCATAATTCTGCAGCCCAGATATGTACTGAGATTATGTGAAAAGCCCGAACAACCCCTTTAAGGTTGAAGGAAGACTTTAAGTCCATCTAGTTCAACCCATATCCTATCCTAACTTGCCCTAACATGTTGATCCAGAGGATGGCAAAAAAACCCATGTGGCAAACAGTAAGCTTCACATTGGGGAAAAAAATTCCTTTCTTTCTTGGAAAGTAGCCTTACGTCGATCAGACGGGTCTCGGAGTTGGCGGCCCTGTCCTGCCGAGCTCCTTTCCTGATTTTCCACCAGGATAAGGTAGTTTCAAGAACGTCCCCTTTTCTGTCTAAGGTTGTCGCTACCTTCCATCTGAACGAGGACATTGTTTTGCCCATCACCAGTCAATCGTATCGAAAGGGCTCTCCATACACTGGATGTGGTGAGAGCTCTTAGAAGGTACGCCTCGCAGACGGCGTCTTTCCGCAAGTCAGATGCCCTATTCGTGCTTCCTGAGGGGCACAGAAAGGGTCTAGACACTTCAAAGGCTACAATAGCCAGGTGGATTCGATCAGCTATTCAGGAGTCCTACCGTGTCAGAGGCAAGCCTATCCCAGCAGAGATTAAGGCACACTCCACTCAGTCAGTGGGCATTTCTTGGGCCATTCGGCAAAAGGCGTCGACAGAACAGGTCTGCAAAGCTGTGACTTGGTCCATCTTGCATACTTTTGCAAAGCACTACAATATTCACTCATGCGTCTGCAGATGCGGTCCTCGGCAGACAGATTCTGCATTAACACATCTGTAGTCTGCTGGTACATAGGGATTCAGCTGTTGTGTTGTTTCCCACCCAGGGACTGCTTTAGGACATCCCATGGTCTTGTGTTCCCCAATGAGGCGAAGGAGAAACAGGGATTTTTGTGTACTCACCGTAAAATCTTTTTCTCCAAGCCAATCATTGGGGTGTAAAGGTCGGCCAGGACAGTAGTCGTGGCTGAGCTTAACAGGCTTTGTGTGCCCTGGCCTCCTTTTACATAAAAATCACATTTCACTTGCAGCTTACTTGCCTCTCCATTTTCTGCACTGTCAGGGTTCTTCCATTCTAAGGTCACCTTTGGCCGTTTGTGGAATAAGAGGCACAGTCCAGTTATAACTCAAAATGCAAATCTTTACTCTCATAACTTCGCAGCACATCCGGGTTCAATAAAGCATCTTCAGCAGGTATCACATTACATGTCATTTCAGCTTTCCCTTCAGTTCTGTCCCTGTCACACGGTTCGAGATTGGGTCGTACCATATTGTACGTTTTCTGGGTGTCCTCCCTGTCCAATCTCACTGCCACCTGGTTTTCCCTCAGCTGTTTTGCCTCGGATCTAAGGGCGTTAGCCCAGGCTAAGACCTGCCACATGGTGAGTGACCCGCCCGTCTGTCCTGCCGTGTCCTTTCCTGCAATTACCACACTTGTAGCTCTATCTTCTGTAACTCCTGCACCTGTGTCTGTGCTGTTCCCCACACACTGGATGCCTGGGCACTTCCTTGGGATTAACGTTACGTGGTCTTACAGCTGCCTGGGCTAATAGCCCACCCGAGCTCTATGGGTGCCCTCGCCCTTCTGACTATAAACAGGTAGCTCCCTTCCTTTAACCACATTGACCCCTCCTACAGTTAACTATTTACACTATTGCTAAGCTTAAATCCTAAGTTATATTCTCTATCTCCATCTAGTGGACTAATACTAATATTACACTTTCCCTGTATAACGCATATATAGGAACATTATTTACACATTTTAGAGCAGCATACAATACACATCTTAACGACATTACGAAGCAATGTTATATATAAATATACATTATATACACTCTACACCGGGACATGCTTAGGGGTTCAGGATGGCTACTGTGACCCCCTTACAGGTTACAGGGGGACACAACACCCACGCTGTTAGTCTGATGGCTTGTATTTATTCTTTAGTTTGACATATTGTATTCATGTTTGATAGTTGTGAGCTCCTACTGCTTTGTCACTGAACTGATTCGATTTCAGCCGGTAGGAGCGTGTACACTGCAGAGGAGGAGCTAATTTTTTCTATGTTTACTTAGTGTCCTCCTAGTGGCAACTGTGCTGTTCCATGCATGTTTCTAGTTAAAGAAATGTATTTATGTTTTTTCGCTTGTCTCTGCTGCCATCTACTGGCCAGACCATTTAGTTCCTCGGTCTTTCCTTGTTCAGCCTATGGGGAGGGGCTTCTCTTCAGCCTCTTCTCTTCCTGTTTGCTCAGTCATCGGCAGACATCTTACCTGAGAGAACTGTTCTCCCTCATGAGCTGAGGAAGCAAAGTCTTTTGACCCGCAAGTAGCGACTCCAGAGACAAGCTCCATGCAAGAGACTCAGTGTAATGTTTGAATCGTTATCTACGGAATAAACCAACATTGTTCTTCATCACAACGCGTGTATGCTTATCTGAGAAGCTGCTAAGGGTCATGTCTGCCTCGCTTATTGGATACACAAAGGTAGGAACTTCTCTCACTTACATGTCTGCATACCTTTAATCGCCATTAAGTGGGGACAGAACAGTCAAAAGACTAGCTTGTCGGCCCATACAAGTCAGAAGACTACTTTTAAAGCTCATAAGCAGCTAGAAAACCTCCTTATAGCCCAGCACCCCAGCTACAGATCTCCATCTGCCCCGTCTCCCTATGTGTAATCTGCCCAGCAACAAGCCTCGCACACCAGTCTGCCTGCAGCAGTGCACGTCTGGACAAGCCTAGAAGTAGCTCCACCACCTGCCACATCTTGCAATAACTCTGCTCGTACTGTTAATGAGGACTGTCTATGCACCTGCTGTTTCCTTCTGGCCACATCGCTCCTAAAGGCCTGCAGTACTCCATACCTCATTACCGCGCATCAGCGATCCGCGAACCCCCAAGTTTCGCCAAAGCCACTCTGGGAATCTCATCCGGGACCTCCCGCAGAGCCGCACAGCGATTTTCGGACCCCGATTCAAAAGTTGAATTTTTTTAAAGAGACAGTACACCTTTATTCAAAATGGCCGAAAAAGACCTCGGACAGGTCCCTACTGATGAAACAGTGCAAATACAACCTGATACCGTCCACGATGAAGCCCAGGAGGCAGACCCCACATCTCAAGCAGACCAAGTCACCCGACCAAAACGTTCTGCCAAACCAACTATAAAGGTGCTTGAAAACTATCACAATATGAAAGATGAGCTATGTGATCACCTGGAAGAACAGTGGGAATGCGTCACCTCTTATATGTCAAGACTCGAATCCTCATCAGGCAACGCCGCAAGCTTGCAATCCGTCATGGAGCGGCTGAACACCGCCCGTGAAAGGTACAAGAGACTATCAGCAAAGTACATCGCTCTTCTAAAAGATTTTAATTCTGATGAAGCTCTTCCAGACCTCAGTGAGGCGCTAGAGACGGACAAGGAGAGAGACGCCAAGGTCCAACATGCCATAAACAAGGCTGAACACCGTATCTCTCACCTGCAAGAAACCAGGTCACACCGATCGACCTCATCTAAACGTTCCTCTCGGTCATCCAGGGCATCGTCCTCAAGAAGTTCAACCATGAGCGACAGGATACTAGAGGCCCGCATAAAGGCAGAGGAATCCAGAGTGAGACGTTCTTTCACTGAGAGAGAAGCTAAGGCAGAGGCAAAAAGGGCAGAAGCAGACATGGAAGCAAAAAGGGCAGAAGTGGAAGCAAAAAGGGCAGAAGTGGAAGCAAAAAGGGCAGAAGTGGAAGCCAAGAGAGCAGAAGCAGAAGCGGAGGCTCAGCTGAAGATTCTTCGGTCACAGATGGAAGAGGAGGTCGCACTAGCTAAAGTGAGACTACTTGAGCAGGCGTTGATCCAAGGTCCTGATGCAGCTAACTTGCCACCACTGGAATCAGACGATCCAGTCAATCGCACGAAAGACTATGTACTAAACCAGCTACCTGTAGCAACCCCGGTCTACAGTACCGTCCAAGTCGACGACACCAAAACCTCCAACGTACTCCCAGAGATACCTTCTCAAACACAGTCACCACAAGATGGCAACCAAGTGTTTCCTGACCCACCTTTACAGCTCAAGCGGTATTCGTCAGATTCTTCAAGGGCTAAACCACAGCTCAACCCTGCAGCAACATCATTCTATCCGGGAACAGCTCAACCATTCACACCAGGCGGCCCATACGCCCCAGGGGCATCACGAGTCGTCGTGGCAACGAGTGGTGAGAAGTCGGATATGTCCGAGTTCGCCAGGTTCATGGTGAGCAGAGAGCTAATCAACACCAGTCTTACGAAGTTTGATGATCGTGCAGAGAGCTACAGGGCCTGGAAAGCAACCTTTAAGGCAGCCATCGCCAATCTCAACCTAACTGAAGAACAGGAACTTGACCTCCTGATAAAGTGGTTAGGTCCAAGCTCTTCAACCCGCGTCAGGAGCCTCAGAGCGGTCCACGTGGGACAAGCAGAAGCAGGTCTCGCTGCCGCATGGCAAAGGCTGGAACGCACCTTTGGCAGCGCAGAGGCAATAGAGAAAGCCCTATTCAAGAGACTGCAGGATTTCCAAAAGATCAACCTTAAAGACGTCCACAAGCTGCAAGACCTAAGTGACCTGCTAATGGAGCTGGAGCTCGCCAAAAGAGACCCTCGTCTGTCTGGGCTGTGCTATCTGGATTCAGCCCATGGAGTAAACCCGATCGTGGTGAAGCTGCCATACAGCCTGCAGGAAAAGTGGGCAATGTCAGTATCAAGATACAAAGGAGTGAACGACGTTACCTTCCCTCCATTCATCCACTTCTGCAGGTTCATCGATGAACAGGCCCAGATGAGGAATGACCCCAGCCTCGACTTCCTAGAGTCCAACGCTTCGACAGCCGCACCAACTCCTGCGCCAAGGTATGAAAACACCACATACAAACGCAGAGACACTAAGAGAGCTGTGAGCGTTAGGAAGACCGAGCTACCGTCACCTGCAACGCCCACAGACGAACAGAACATCGTCTCAACACGAGATAAATCCTTTAATCGTGAATGTCCCATCCACAAGAAGCCACACTCGTTGACCAAGTGCAAAGGGTTTAGATCCAAAACCCTACAGGAGCGCAAGGAGATCCTCACAGAGCTCGGGGTTTGCTTCAAATGCTGCGCATCACTTGAGCACATGGCCAAGGACTGCAAATCCACAGTCAAGTGTGGGGAGTGCCACAGCGAAAAGCATGTTTCAGCCATGCACTCAACCCGAATAGCTAGAGACACACCGGCTGCAGTCACCACTGCTCCCGCTCCAAGTCATGGCGGGGAGCCACAGAATCAGACCGACACCACCACAACTGTCTCCTGCTCATGCTCAGAAGTATGTGGAGAGGGCCGCATGGAGAAATGTTGCGCCCGAATATGCCTCATCAAGGTTTACCCCGAAAGACATCCAGAAAAGGCAATGAAGGTGTATGCCATCATAGACGACCAAAGCAACCGGTCCCTGGCAGGAGCCAAATTCTTTGAAGCCTTCGGAATTAGTGGACCATCAGAGCCCTACACCTTGAACACCTGCTCAGGCCGCATAGAGACTAGCGGCAGAAGAGCCCAGGGATTCATCGCTTCTCCTATCAACGGGAAGACTGAAATACCTCTGCCAACGCTAGTTGAATGTAACCAAATACCCAGCCATAGGAGTGAAATTCCTACCCCAGAAGCTGTACTTCATCAGCCGCACCTGAAGCACCTCGCAAGCGTCATCCCACCTATGGACAACAACGCGGAGATTCTACTCCTGCTCGGCAGAGACAACCTGAGGGTACACAAGGTGCGACAACAGTGCAACGGACCTGACTACGCACCATACGCCCAGAGACTGGACCTCGGATGGGTAGTCATAGGAAACGTGTGCGTTGATCGATCAGAAATCGACTCCTTCAGGACCTACGTCCATGGAGACGGACGCACAACCTGCCTAAGGCCATGTCCTCATCACTATGAAGTGAAAGAGAAGCCCCCAGACTCAATACAGCTGCCTGACATCGCTTCTTCTCTGCGTACCGACAACTTGGGAAGATCAGTCTTTCACATCACCAAGGACGACGATAAAGTAGCCTTGTCAGTGGAGGACAGAGAATTCATCGACATAATGGACCGTGAGTTCTCTAAGGACAAAACCGACCACTGGGTCTCTCCATTACCCTTCCGATCCACCAGGGTAAGACTGCCAAACAACCGAGACCAAGCTCAGAACAGATTCAACTCTCTTCAACGTTCAATGAACCACAAACCTGAAATGAGGGAGCACATTGTCGCCTTTATGGACAGAATATTTCGCAACAACCACGCGGAACCCGCTCCTCCCGTGAAGAAGAACGAAGAGTGCTGGTATCTGCCTTCATTTGGTGTCTACCACCCACGGAAACCGAACCAAATCAGGGTTGTCTTTGACTCCAGCGCCAAACATGGAGGCGTATCACTCAACGATGTCCTCCTCACAGGTCCCAACCTGACGAACAACTTAGTAGGAGTATTGCTGAGGTTCAGGAAAGAACTCGTCGCCATCACTGCCGATATCGAACAGATGTTCCACTGTTTCCTAGTCAGGGAGGACCACCGGAACTTCCTCAGATTCCTGTGGTTCAAGGACAACGACACCAACAAAGAGATGGTGGAATACCGTATGAGAGTCCATGTCTTCGGGAACAGCCCTTCACCCGCAGTAGCAACCTACGGTCTCCGAAGGACCGCATCAGAGGGAGAGTCTGAGTATGGCACAGACGCAAGAGACTTCATTGAAAGAGACTTCTATGTAGACGACGGGCTCAAATCACTGCCCACTGAAGAAGCAGCCATTGATTTGCTCAAGAGGACCCAAGGTATGCTGGCCCAGGCAAGGCTCAGGCTTCATAAAATCGCTTCAAACAGCCCGACCGTAATGAGAGCCTTTGATTCGGGTGATCACGCCCCTGGATTCAAGGACATTGACTTGGGGCTAGACAGCCCACCCGTGCAGAGGAGCCTAGGCATCAGATGGGATCTCGCAGCCGACTCCTTCGGGTTTCAAGTGAATTGCTCGGACAAACCGTTCACAAAACGTGGTGTCCTCTCCATAGTGAACAGCTTATTTGACCCGCTGGGGTTCGTGGCGCCCATCACCATACAAGGCAAATCCTTGTTGAGACAACTATCTGAAACTGTCAAGGATTGGGATACCCCGCTCCCCTCCGACAAAGAGAAAAAATGGGAAACTTGGAAACAGTCGTTGTGCGGATTGAACAATATTCACATCCCGAGATGCTACACCAAAATCTCCCTTGCCTCTAGCGGAAGGAAAGAACTCCACGTCTTTTCAGACGCCTCCACAGAAGCCATAGCGGCGGTTGCATACCTGAAGGTGATGGACGCCAGCGGGCAAAGCTACGTCGGATTGGTGTTCGGCAAGGCGAAGCTAGCCCCGAAGCCCGACCACACCATCCCCAGACTCGAACTCTGTGGAGCCGTCTTGGCAGTGGAAATTGCTGACTTCATACTACAAGAACTGTGTATCGAAATAGATGAGGTCCAATTCTACACCGACAGCAAGGTCGTTTTGGGTTACATCTACAATACATCGAGACGATTCTACGTGTATGTCAGTAACCGCATCGAAAGGATCAGGAGATCCTCCAAACCGGAACAATGGCGTTACGTACCATCGGAGCTGAATCCAGCAGATCTTGCAACCAGACCCATGTCTATATCTTCTTTCGTTAACTCTTCTTGGCTTACAGGTCCAGAGTTCCTGCTGAGACGGTCAGAAGAAGGTGTCCAGGAAGACTTCAGCATCCTAGATCCAGACAACGATCCAGATGTCCGAACTGAGGTCCATACCCTGACCACCAGTGCTGAGAAAACATCCTACCTCGGCTGCCAACGTTTTGAACGTTTCTCCAGCTGGTTAAGACTCGTCAGGACTGTTGCCAGGTTAGTGCACATCGCCAGATGTTATCGTGCAGACTTTAAAGACAAGGACTGTCATCGCTGGCATGTATGCCACAGACCTCTTTCTGCTGAGGACATCTCCCGTAGTGAGTCCCTCATTATACGCCACCTCCAACAGAGCGAATTCGCCACCGAATGGAAGTGCTTAAATAACAAACAGCAGATTCCATTAAGAAGCCCCCTCGCCAATTTAAACCCAGTAATGGACAGCTTCGGCTTACTGAGGGTTGGCGGTCGTTTAAGCCAGGCTCGTTTCGGTGTCGCAGAGCAAAATCCTCTCATCATTCCCAACAAACACCACGTTACAGTCTTACTGATCCGTCATCATCATGAAAGGGCTGAACACCAAGGCAGGCAAATTACAGAGGGCACTCTACGGTCTGCAGGCCTCTGGATTGTCGGGATGAAGAGACGTGTAGCACAAATACTTCACGATTGTGTGCACTGTCGCAAAGTGAGAGGAAAGCAACTGTGCCAACAAATGGCCGACCTACCTACAGATAGACTTTCCATGGAACCACCTTTCACCTATGTGGGCCTAGACGTTTTCGGACCATGGATGGTATCCACACGCAGAACTCGTAGCAGCCGTGCGGACAGTAAGCGGTGGGCTGTGCTATTCACCTGCTTGAGCATCCGAGCCGTTCACATCGAGGTGTTAGAGTCCATGGATACCTCCTGCCTGATTAACGCCTTGAGAAGATTCCTCGCCATCAGAGGACCAGTAAAGCAGCTGAGGTCCGACCGCGGCAGCAACTTCGTCGGTGCATGTAGAGAGCTGAACATCGACACCAAGCCAATCCAAGACCAGCTGGCAGACAAGGGTTGCACCTGGATCTTCAATTCTCCTCACAGTTCTCACATGGGAGGCTCCTGGGAGAGGATGATCGGAATCTCACGCAACATCCTGAACTCCATGCTAAAGGACGTCAACTCCTCGAGACTCACGCACGAGACTCTAGTGACTCTTTTAGCCGAAGTCTCAGCCATCATCAACTCGAGACCCCTTGTGCCGGTGTCAATGGATCCAGAGGTACCAACCATGTTGACTCCCAACATCCTTCTTACTCAGAAGATCGACAACGCGGTAATTCCCAGCGGAGACTTCACTCATGCCAACACCTACCAAAGACACTGGAAACGAGTCCAATATTTGGCCGACTACTTCTGGAACCGATGGAGGAAGGAATACCTTACCATTCTTCAAGGGAGAAGGAAGTGGCGACATCCCAAGCCGAATATCAAGGAAGGAGATCTGGTCCTCATGAAAGACCAGACCACTGAAAGGACTGACTGGCCTCTGGGACTTGTTACCAGGACACTGCCTAGCCAGGACGGCAACGTGCGGAATGTGGAGCTGAGGGTCTTTAGGAAGGGTGAGACGAAGATCTTTGCGAGGCCAATCCATGAACTCGTCCTCTTACTGCCTATCGAGAGCGCCACTACGGGATGAGCGTTCTGCACCCGAAGTTTGGCCGTTTTTTCTGATTTTTTGAACTTTAATTGTTGCATTTAACATGCCCTTTCTTTTAGGTTTATTATTATTATGGACAATAGTGGAATCCCCATAGTGAATTCCAGACGGGGAGTGTGCTGTTCCATGCATGTTTCTAGTTAAAGAAATGTATTTATGTTTTTTCGCTTGTCTCTGCTGCCATCTACTGGCCAGACCATTTAGTTCCTCGGTCTTTCCTTGTTCAGCCTATGGGGAGGGGCTTCTCTTCAGCCTCTTCTCTTCCTGTTTGCTCAGTCATCGGCAGACATCTTACCTGAGAGAACTGTTCTCCCTCATGAGCTGAGGAAGCAAAGTCTTTTGACCCGCAAGTAGCGACTCCAGAGACAAGCTCCATGCAAGAGACTCAGTGTAATGTTTGAATCGTTATCTACGGAATAAACCAACATTGTTCTTCATCACAACGCGTGTATGCTTATCTGAGAAGCTGCTAAGGGTCATGTCTGCCTCGCTTATTGGATACACAAAGGTAGGAACTTCTCTCACTTACATGTCTGCATACCTTTAATCGCCATTAAGTGGGGACAGAACAGCAACAGCTTAACACCCATGGTCCTGTGTCCCCCAATGATTGGCTCGGAGAAAAGGATTTTACGGTGAGTACACAAAAATCCCTGTTTTTTACACATTCCCGCCCTGTCCTGTACCTAATAAACACCTTTTCATACAGGCAGTTCACAGTAAGCTCAGATCCTAAAAGCATGTACACTACTTGCTATGATGTTTTACCACTCAGCAGTGCATTTAATCGCAACACTGAAAGGCGAAAATGCCAATAATGGAACCAATACATTGCTCCTAATCCCTGTCTTGGGTGAAGTCCATGCATACCGTCAGTACAGAGATGTTGTAAACTTCATAATTTGTCTTTGTCTGCTGTCTCATGGGGAAAAAAAATCTCTAAATAAGCTTTACATGAAGACTTTAGTATGGTCATGCAAAACTGATATTTATATTTCTTAATAATTAAAGGGTTTGTCTTATACATCTAACACTATACTACACTGTCTGGATTCAGCATAGGGTAATCAGTAACTCACAAAATGCCAAAGGCAAGTAAAGATTCCTATTAACCCCTTTACCCCCGAAGGTGGTTTGCATGTTAATGATCAGGCCAATTTTTACAATTCTGACCACTGTCCCTTTACTGTATGAGGTAATAACTCTGGAACACTTCAACGGATTCCAGTGATTTGGAGAATGTTTTTTTTGTGATATATTGAACTTAATGACAGTAGTAAAATTTCTTCGGTATGATGTGTTTATTTGTGAAAAAAAATAAATTACATCTGTGGACGTCGGGCCCTCAAACCATCCTCAGGGAGTTGATTTCTAACTGTTTGTGCAGACACATGCACATTTGTGGCCTGCTGGAGGTCATTTTTCAGGGCTCTGGCAGTGCTTCTCCTGTTCCTCCTTGCACAAAGGCTGAGGTAGCGGTCCTGCTGCTGGGTTGTTGCCCTCCTACAGCCCCCTCCACTTCTCCTGGTGTACTGGCCTGTCTCCTGGTAACGCCTCCAGCCTCTGGACACTACGCTGACAGACACAGCAAACCTTCTTGCCACAGCTCGCATTGATGTGCCATCCTGGATGACCTGCACTACCTGAGTCACTTGTGTGGGTTGTAGAGTCTGTCTCATGCTACCACGAGTGTGAAAGCACAACCAACATTCAAGAGTGACCAAAATATCAGCCAGAAAGCATTGGTACTGAGATGTGGTGTGTGGTCCCCACTTGCAGAACCACTCCTTTATTGAGGGTGTCTTGATAATTGCCAATAAATTTCATCTGTTGTCTATTCCATTTGCACAACCGTATGTGAAATTGATTGTCAATCAGTGTTGCTTCCTAAGTGGACAGTTTGATTTCACAGAAGTTTGATTTACTTGGGAGTTATATTTTGTTGTTTAAGTGTTCCCTTTATTTTTTTGAGTAGTGTATTTTCCCCACAAAAAAATTATTTTGGCCCCAAATTTTGCATTTTCATAAGGATAACAGGAGGAATTGTACCATACACTTAGTTGTGCAGTTTCTCCTGAGTATGATGATACCCCTATATGTGGGGGAATACTACTTTTGAGGCAGAGTGCAAACCTCAGAAAGGAAAATGCGCCATATTAGAGTTCAGATTTTGCTGGAATGGTTTGAGGGTGCCATGTCACATTGGCAGAGCCCCTGAGGTGCCAGAACAACAGAATCCTCCTATATGTTAACTCACTTTTCAAACTACACTCCCCAATGAATTCATGTAGTGGTGCAAAATATTCAGAATTGAGAGTCCTCAGTGGTTGATACCTTTTAATGGCTAACTGAAAAGATGGTAACACATTGCAAGCTTTCGAGACTACTCAGGTCTCTTCTTCAGGCTAGACTAATACAAAATCTGAAGAGTCACATATTTATGCACAATACAACACAGAAAAAATGCAATGGATAAGACAAGTGACGTGAAGCAGAACTATCAATATGGGAGAGGGAGAAACATAAATATTGGATCAGTACATAGATAAGGAGTCCGGATGTTTTATAGTCCTCTGATTGGGGTCTCCTAATGTGTTGTGATGCCCCCACCAGGTCTTGAAAGCAAATTCCTTAATTGATGTAAAAAGACATAAATCCATGCGACACATTCATCCCAGCACTGAGAGTGTCAAAGGTCATCATAAATTTATACTCCCAAACACGTCTCTCTCTCTGAGATGTGAAGTTACCTTTCAATACCAGTAATTTCATATCCATGTTGCTGTGATGAGGCGTACAAAAATGTTTTGCCACAGGTAGATCCATTCTTTTTTCTCTTATTGTGTGACGATGAGCATTCATCCTTGTTCTAAGCTTTTGCCCTGTCTCCCCCACATACAGACCCCCAGTTGGACATTTAGTACAAATAATTAAGTACACCCCATTAGATGTAATGCAGCTGAAAGTACCTGGGATCTTGTAGTCCTGATGTGAGTTGGGGATCTTTATCATGTCCGTGGTCATTATAAATGGACAAGTTTTACATTTTTTCTGGTTGCAAGGAAAGGTTCCTGCAGCTGTTGGAGAGGACAGGGAGCTTCTGACAATGATGCTTCTTAAATTTAAGAAGGACAGGGAGCTTCTGACAATGATGCTTCTTAAATTTAAGCATCATTGTCAGAAGCTCCCTGTCCTCTCCAACAGCTGCAGGAACCTTTCCTTGCAACCAGAAAAAATGTAAAACTTGTCCATTTATAATGACCACGGACATGATAAAGATCCCCAACTCACATCAGGACTACAAGATCCCAGGTACTTTCAGCTGCATTACATCTAATGTGGTGTACTTAATTATTTGTACTAAATGTCCAACTGGGGGTCTGTATGTGGGGGAGACAGGGCAAAAGCTTAGAACAAGGATGAATGCTCATCGTCACACAATAAGAGAAAAAAGAATGGATCTACCTGTGGCAAAACATTTTTGTACGCCTCATCACAGCAACATGGATATGAAATTACTGGTATTGAAAGGTAACTTCACATCTCAGAGAGAGAGACGTGTTTGGGAGTATAAATTTATGACGACCTTTGACACTCTCAGTGCTGGAATGAATGGGTCGCATGGATTTATGTCTTTTTACATCAATTAAGGAATTTGCTTTCAAGACCTGGTGGGGGCATCACAACACATTAGGAGACCCCAATCAGAGGACTATAAAACATCCGGACTCCTTATCTATGTACTGATCCAATATTTATGTTTCTCCCTCTCCCATATTGATAGTTCTGCTTCACGTCACTTGTCTTATCCATTGCATTTTTTCTGTGTTGTATTGTGCATAAATATGTGACTCTTCAGATTTTGTATTAGTCTAGCCTGATGAAGAGACCTGAGTAGTCTCGAAAGCTTGCAATGTGTTACCATCTTTTCAGTTAGCCATTAAAAGGTATCAACCACTGAGGACTCTCAATTCTGAATATTTTTCTATCTACTGGCTAACACGGTCCAAAGATATACATCTTTTCTGTATCTAGTGGTGCAGTGATCATATTGACACCACATGTGCCTCACTGAATTTTATACCATTGAGCGGTGAAGTAAGAATAAATTACATTTTTACCACTAAAATGTTTTAACATTGTTATTGGCACACAATGCAAAGCTCAGAAGGTAAGGAGTGCCAGAATTTACTGTTATGGCTTGGAGGTGCCAGAACAGCAGAAACCCCCATAAGTGACCCCATTTTACAAACTACACCTCTCAATGAATTCGTCTAGGGGTGCAGTAATCATATTGACACCTCGGGTGTGTCACATAATTTTATACTACTGGGCAGTGTAGAAAAAATAACTATATTTTTACCACCAAAATTTTTTTTAGCCCCAGATTTTACGTTTTCACACAAGAAGTGGGTAACAATGGCACCAAAATTTGTCCCACAATTTCTACTGAATGTGGCAATACCCCATATGTGGCTGTATAGTACTACTTAGCCATATGGAGAGACTCAGAAGGATCAGAGTGCTATTTGCGTCCTGAAGCGCAGATGTTCTTAGAAGAGTTTGCAGACTCCATATACAGAGCACCTAATTGCTAAAAGAACAGAATTCCCCCTCAAGTGACCCCATTTTAGAAATTATACCCCTTAGGGAATTTAGCTACAGGTGTAGTGCCGATTTTGACTTCATGTTTATTTTCCAGAAAAAAACAGCAATGAATGTTGCCAAGTAAAAATTGCAAACTGCCGTTGTAGTAACTAGTACGCTGTAGTCACCAGTACGTTATGCCTCGCCCATGTTTCTAGAGACATGTACCTGTAAGTTAGGCGGGCTCTCATTGCTTCAAAAATGCCAAACGTGGACGCTATATGTGGTTTAGATACACTGTGGGGCTCAGAAGGGAGGGGGAATTTGGATTTGGGAGCGGAGAATTTGCTAAATTTCTTTTGGCGGGTGAGAAGCCATTTCTCTTTTCCAAAACCTTTGTTACCAGTAACGTGGGAGCCCCTATATTTCCGTTAACACATGAAAGACCTGAACCAGGGCTTGCTTTTTTGTGGATTGAATTGAAGCTTTTATTAGAAACATTTTACATAACGTTTGGGATCACATTTATCCATCACTCTACGTTGATCACTTACTTTGGGATTTCCATCTAAATCTTTGAGTGACGTGATTCAGATGAAACCCCAGAGGGATCCATTCACTATAATGAGCCAGTAGAGTTACTGTGGACTCCTTCTGGCCTCTGTTCAATGGTGTCCTTCTTTTCAGAAGTGCACAAAACTGTGGTCAACGGCACTTTTATGCAATCCTAAAAAGAACACTGCCAGATCACAGGTCAAACGGCGTCTACAGTGCTTCCATATGCCTCATTATAGGGAATCTTCCACCAGAGGTTCCATCTAAATCACGCATTTCAGAGAATTACACCAAAACCCCGATGCAAGCCTTCAGCGCAGAGTACAGGATAAATGTGCGCCAAGCCTTACTGCAATCTTTTTTTGAGGCAGAATGATAAAATCAGCAGCAGGTGAAGAATTGGTTTTATTTTTTACGCCGTTCCTCGTGCAGTATAAGTGATAAGGCGACTTTATTCTTCGGGTCAGTGCAATTACAGTGATACCAGATTTATATCGGGTTTTTATGTTTGGCAGCTGTTACACACTAAAAGACGCTTTTTTATAGCAAAAAATAATTTGTAGTTTTCACATCACCATGTTTTTAGAGCTGTCATTTTTCCATATTTTGGCCTACAGAGTCGTGTGAGGTCTTGTTTTTTGCGGGACAAGTTGATGTTTTTATTGGCACCATTTTCGGGCACATGACATTTTTTGATCGCTATTCCGATTTTTGGGAGGGAGAATGAACTAAAACCAGCAATTCAGGATTTTTTTTTTTTGGGGGGGGGGGGGGGCTGATTTATGCCGATTCGTGTGTCGTAAAATTGATAAGGCAGTTTTATTCTTTGGGTCAGTACGATTACAGCGATACCTCATTTATGTTGTTATATGTTTTGGCGCTTTTACACGATAAAAACAATTTTATAGAAAAAAATTATTATGTTTACATCGCTTTAATCTGAGAGCTCTAACTTTTTTTTCCGCTAATGGAACGGTATGGCGGCTTGTTTTGCAGGACAAGATGACATTTTCAGCGGTACCATGTTAGTACTTCCAACCAGACAGAGACAAGAGCTAACACCAGCAATATGCTGCAGATGCTGAATGAATTTAAACCTTCAGCACAGGTGTCTAATTAGCCACACAAGGTGGAGGTAACAGCTGGGTCCTAAATGGAGAGGGATATCGCTCCAGAACAGAGATACAAAAAAAAAAGTGTTTGAGCTAATCGTAATGACCTTCTGCACCTCAATCCAGGATGACAGTCTGTCACACCTGACACACCATTGACAAGAATGACAGGTGGATCACACAATAAGTGCAAAACGTCCTCCAAAATTTGGAAATAAACTGCACCCCCTGGTCAGAAATATTGGTAGAGAACCCATGTAATTTTACAATCTCATTGATGAAAATTTGCGCCAAAGGTCTTGGTGTTAGGTTAAGTGACAAAGAAATCCGTGCAGGAGAAAATATGTTTGATGAAGCTGTCAGCTAGTTTAGGAGTGGACGTCAGAGCAGACAACAGGGTAGGGTGTGCCGTTTTGGAGAAGCGATCCACGACTACCCAGATGACGGTGCAAGTCTCAGATACTAGCAAATCCGTAATGAAGTCCATAGCTATGTGCTGCCATGGAAAAAATGGTATAGGTAATGGCAGGAGAGAACCGGCAGGAAGTCGTCTGGGGACTTTATTGCGGGCACAAATCAGACAGACAGTCACGTAAGCATAGATCTCTCTCCTCATGGATGGCCAACAGTAGTGGCGAGAAATCAACTGTAGAGTCTTCCTTTGTCCCGCGTGACCAGCCACCTTGGGCGAGTGGCTCCAAGGCAAAACTCGCTCCTTCTCGGATTCAGCCGCAAGGGTCTTCCCTGGCAGAATTCTTGAAAGATTGACTGGAGTGACAGTGACCATCTTGGATGGTTCAATGATAAATTGTGGATCCTCCTCTTGATCCTCGGACAGAAAAGAGTGAGAGAGGGCATTGGCTCTGACATTCTTGTCACCAGACCTGAAATGTAAAAGAAAGTTAAAGCGGACAAAAAACAAAGACCACCTAGTTTGGAGTAGATTAAGTCTCTGAGCGGACTGGAGATACGCCAGGTCCTTATGGTCTGTGTAGATGACCACTGGATAGACCGCCCTCCAGCAGGTATCGCCACTCCTCCAGAGCCATCTTAATGGCGAGTAACTCTCAGTTCCTGATGAAGTAGTTACGCTCAGGAGCGTAGAAGGCCTTAGAGAAGAAACCACAGGACATGCAGCGGCCCGAGGAGGACTTCTGGGTGAGCACAGCTCCAGCTCCTAACATAGATGCGTCCATCTTTGAGAAAGAACTTCTTGTTTAAATCCGCGCGATGCAGGATGGAGCAGTGGAGTAGGACCGTTTAAGAGAGCGGAAGGCCTCTTCAGCCTCGGAGGACCAGTTCTTTGGATCGGCTCCCTTTCGGGTCATAGTAGAAATGGGAGCGGTCAGCGTGGAGAATGAATTGCCGATAATAATTAGCAAAGCCAAGGAATTGCTGTATTGCTTTGACTCCCACGGGCAGTGGCTATTTACGGATGGAAGAGACTTTCTCAGGATCCATCCTGAGTCCGGTTTCCGAGATAATGTAACCCAAGAAGGGAAGAGAGGACTGTTCAAAAACGCATTTCTCATACTTGGCGTAGAGGCGATTTTCCCTAAGAAACTGAAGAACTTGCCGAACTGCTTGTCTGTGGGAGGCCAGATCCGGGGAAAATTCCAAAATATTGTCCAGATACATGATAACGTAGGAATAAAGCAGGTCCCGGAAGATGTCGTTGACGAATTATTGAAAAACTGCCGATGCATTACTGAGACCACGAAGGGCATCACTCGGTATTCATAATGTCCATCCCTGGTGTTGAAAGCCGTCTTCCATTCATCTCCCCGGCGAATGTGGATTAGATTGTAGGCGCCTCTTAAGTCTAATTTGGTGAAGATCCTGGCACCTCTTAATAAGTCGTACAGCTCAGGAATCAGTGGGATAGGGTACAGGAAAGATGTATATCTTTGTACCGTGTTAGCCAGTAGATAGAAAAATATTCAGAATTGAGAGTCCTCAGTGGTTGATACCTTTTAATGGCTAACTGAAAAGATGGTAACACATTGCAAGCTTTCGAGACTACTCAGGTCTCTTCATCAGGCTAGACTAATACAAAATCTGAAGAGTCACATATTTATGCACAATACAGCACAGAAAAAATGCAATAGATGAGACAAGTGACGTGAAGCAGAATTATGATTATGGGAGAGGGAGAAACATAAATATTGGGATAGGGTATTTATTTTTCACCGTGATCTGGTTGAGACCTCGATAGTCAATACAGGGTCAGAGTGATCCATCCTTTTTCTTAACGAAGAAAAATCTGACCCCAACAGGAGAGGAGGATTTCTGAATGAACCCCCTGGCCAAATTCTCCTGAAAATAGTCCAATATAGCTTGAGTCTCAGCTGGGGACAGAGGATAAATTCAGCCTCTAGGGGGTGTAGATACGGTAATCAAGTTGATAGGGCAATCATATGGCCTTTGGGGAGACAAAGTCTCTGCTTCCCTCTTGTCAAAAACATTGGCAAAGTAACAATAGACAGAAGGAAAACCGGGCAGCGATTCCGGACAAGACGGGGCCTTAACCGGACGTACTGGAGCCAGACACTTCTCATGACAGCAATGTCCCCAGCATAGCACCTCTCCAGTTCTCCAGTCCAACACAGGTTCGTGCTGCCGTAGCCATGGTAGGCCTAAGAGAAAGGCATGAGACATATGGGAAAGAACATAGAAGGCAATCCTTTCAGTATTAAGCATCCCAATGCGGACCACAAGTGGCTCAGTAGCCAGACGAACCATCTCCCGAAGAGTTCTTCCATCGACAGATGTTATTGCCAGGGGGTTCTTGAGTGGATGAACTGGGATTTGGAGCCGATCCACTACAGCCTGGAGGATAATATTTCAGGCTGCCCCGGAATCCAAGTACGCCGACTCAACAAACTGGGATTCACCGGTTGACACAGCCACAGTAAAGGTCAGGGGTAGGGAGATGTTTTTTCCATCTAGGGAGGCCTCTCCTACATACCCTAGATGCCGGGGCTTCTCCGGCTTTACTGGACAGACTCGAATGAAGTGCCCCATGTCTCCACAATACAGGCACTGGCCTTTAGCACGTCGATCCCTCAGTCGCTGTGTAGCAAGGGCCAGGTGGTCGATCTGCATGGGTACAGATGAGTCCTCGACAAGGGAGGGCGAAGGAACAAGCGGCCTTTGAAAAGACGGAGCAGGTGCAGTGGTCCCCTTTAACATCAAAGGTAGTTGGTAAGTCTCAACCAGCTAGCTCATCCTTTGTTTCCAGAGAGGCCCTCCCAGAATGTTGCCACCAACGCTTCATTATTCCAACCGAGCTCAGATGTCAGAGTGCGGAAGCATACCGCATATTGTCCTACAGACAAGTTGGACTAGTGTAAGCGAAGAAGAACGGAAGCTGCAGAGGTGGTTCGCCAGGGTTCGTCGAATACTTTGAGAAAGGCCTCCAAGAATACAGACAAATTGGAAATGAGAGGGTCCTCTCTCTCTCATAATGGATTCAACCATGCGAGGGACTCACCTCCAAGATGTGACATAAGAAATGCCACCTTTGTTCGGTCTGAAGGGAAGTGACGAGGAAGGAGTTCAAAGTGTAGCCGGCACTGATTGATGAACCCGTGGCAGAGCTTCGGATTGCCATCAAAACGTGGTGGGGCCGCGAGTCGGAGAACTGGATCTGGAACTAAGCAGACTGGCTGGGAAATCACTGGAGAAGACACAGCTGCTTGAACATACTGGAACTCTGGAGGGATGTTTAAGGCCCCCAACTTAGTGGTTAAGGACTGCAACTGAATGGACAGCTCTTCCTGTGCATCTTTCTGTCGGCAAAGCACCTGGTACATGGTTTGAATTGGCAGGATCCGGGGTCCAGCGGGATCCATGACCTGATAATACAAAATCCCAACAGCAGGAAACATATCCAAAAGCGGTCCTAGGTATGGAATCCCAAACCACCAATAGCAATAGCCATGGATAAGTCCCACCAAATTTGTAAACATGCAAAAAAACAGAGTACAAATCCACTATTAAATTCAAATCAATATATTTATTTGTAGTAATTTCACAAGAATTTTAAACCAACAAAACAATGTCATGACAGAATAATGATAAGAGACATACAGTAAGTGCAACACAATTACAGCACCATTAGTATGACAGTAGGGTTCAAATATTGCAATATTGCCCCCGGAAGAAGCCTGCGCGAAACGCGCGTCGGGGCGTTGTGTGCGGCACCTTTGGCAGCTATGGGTAAGACGTGTATGGGGTAATGACCTGGTGACATTACAGCAAGGGACAGTTTGCATTTTTACACCTCACTTGGGGACTTATCAGGTCTTTGATGATATAATCTCTGGGGCCCTTCTTACCTTATCTTTGCACTAGCACTTTATGTATATATTTAAGATCATATTTGAACCCTGCAGTCACACTAATGGTGCTGTAATTGTGTTGCACCGATGTCTCATCATTATTCTGTCATGACATTGTTTTGTTGGTTTAAAATTCTTGTGATTTTAATAGTGGATTTGTACTCCGTTTTTTTTGCATGTTTACAAAAAAGGGGTCCATGACCTGAGCAAAAGCCTGAAGGGTCGTGACTAAACGAACACGTGACTATTCACTAGAGTCTCTGATGGTGAGGTTAAACTTGGCTCCCGATGAACGCCAGGTGCCACTCCAGGACAGATCAACGGATGTGCAGCACCTGGACCCAGAAGACAGATTGGAGGGAGCGTATGGCAGAGTTTATATTAGAATGCAGCAGAGTTTGCATCAGAATGCAGTAGAGTTTGCATCAGAGTGCAGCAGAGTTTGCAACAGAGTGCAGCAGACAGAGTTTGCATCAGCGTGCAGCAGAGTTCGCACCAGAGTGCAGTAGACAGTGTTTGTATCAGAGTGCAGCAGGCAGGATCTGCATGAGAGTGCTGTGATGGTCTGTGCGACAGAGCAGGAAGGGACACCAGGCCGAAGATCAATCCATCGGGATTTATTGAGACAGGGAGCATAGAACATAAAATATCAATAGCGTCTCTTACAGTCCACAATGAGTCCACACCAGGAGGGAAACGCCACCCGGTAATCCGACGCCAGGGAAATGAAATTAATCCTGGGATAAGTTTGGGATCCAACAGATGAGGGACATAACACCATTCCACGTGGCAACTTTTAACCCTCCACACATGGGCACTAGGCTCTCGCCTCAGCATAAGATCCTAGCCCCTGGCCCGTCAACACCCAACTGCCTAGGCCAAACATGTGTCTATCGTTCTGTGTCCTGGTCTCCACCCCCTTTTGACTATGTGGTTAACTTAAGTTTACAGAAGCTACACGCTTGTATTGGATAAGTCCTATGCTGAGGAGAACAAAGACAGACTCCCCCAGTGGTTGTTGACTCAGGCCTGATTACATTTCAGTCCAGGGACATAGGCCGGGGGAGGGACATGCTGTTACAACCCCTTACCCCCTCAATTTGTGTACTAGTGTTACTTGTCAAGCACACATGGTCATGGCTGACAGGACTCAGGGCTCCATTTAACATCCTGTTTGACTTAAACCCTACCTCACGCACCCAAAAATCGACATTGTAGCTCTCCCACATCATTTCCTAGGGCAATATCCACAGACAGGCCACTCATCATCCCAACCACGCATTGCTTTACCCCAAAGCCAAAGTCCAGTTCTACACTTGCTTTTGGGATATTCTTCCTTTGGCCTCCAGCTAATTCAATGGTAATCCCAGGTCCATGCTGTATTGCCTCTGGCCGAACCACTCTGGAATCAGCTATGGTGAGAAATGCCCCAGAGTCACAAAAACCAAGAACTCTCCGACCCTCCAGCACGATCTCCTGTAAGTTCTTTCTTTGAGGATTAAAGGAACTCATGGCTGTGGCCGGCACCCCATAAATCCCTAATGGTGGAACATGGGTTTTTGACCCATTAGGCAAGTCAATTTGGAGGGGTGGCACCTCTTCCTTTATTGTATTTGTAAATAATTGATAGGCTGATTTGTTGTAGGGTCATTCCTCAATTGACCCTGAGGACAGGTGTCTTGCAGATGCCCAGGCTGCCCACATCGGTAACATCTGCGCTGTATCACACTACTTCCCACCTGCACTCCTTGGACGGAGGTAAGGGAACCTGGAGGCTGAAATCCATGTGAAGGTACAGGAGGTGGTAGTTGGGTTTGAGAACATTTTCTCCACTTGATAGCTGGGCATGTGGCCGGCAAATGCCCAGGATGCCCGCATCCATAACAAACACCTTCGTTCTACAATTTTTTCTCCACATCGTATTCCTAAAGATGAGGCAGGAGTAATGTGAGGTACATTCACACGGGCTTCCCTATGAGTTGGTAGTCTGGTGGGACAGTGAACATTGGAGGCCGTCAAGGTTGGGGAGCTGGTAGTTTTTTTCTCACGACTAGTAGTTTTTTCCACTGAGGTTTGATGGTGAGACCTCATCAGCTAGAGCAGCAGATTGCTCCACTGTCGCTGGTTTCCTCTCACGCACCCATTCCCAGATCTCATTGGGCATTTGGTGTAGAACTGTTCTTTTGGGATGACCTGGAGGAAAGTATCCCAAGTTAAGGCCCCCTCTCCCTCCAGCCATCGGTGACATACTTGTTTGAGCCTGTGGGCATATATCTTGAAAGACACTTCCCCCTCACAGGCTAAGGAGCGTAACGGCGCTCTGTAAGTGTCTGGAGTTACAGCATAATGTTCCAAGATGGTCTCTTTAATATTCCCCTAATCACAGCTCCACCCATGGTCCATCGCTCTATAGGCTTCAGCAGCTCCACCCTCTAAGAGCCCCACTAGATGTCTGACTCGCTCCCTTTCCGGGACTTCCATTAATCGACATTAGTGTTCGAAGTCCTGTAAGAAGCCTTCAATGTCGTCTGCAGCCTCGTTAAATAGTTTAAAGGCCTTACAGGACACCCTTCTGAATTCCCTCATGGTGAGTGCTGTGGTTACAGTCTGTCTGAAGCTTCTAGCTGCTTCCTTCATGCGCTGTCTCTCCTTAGCTGTGCGAATGGCCTCCCTCTTATCCTCTATGGGTGGCCTCATCCCCAAGCAATGCCATCTCCTCCTCATACCACACAACCCACTGACTTTTTTGGGTATTTACCTCCAGCTCCCGTCTTTCCTCCCCTTGCTGTGGAAATCCTTCCTCTGTGCCATCTTGCAGGCAAGCTTCTTCAAGAACCTCAATCAGTTGCTCCTTGGTCAGCCCTTTGTAGCCGACTCCAAATTCACGAGCCTTTGTTTGTAGGCTTCCCACAGATCAGTTCCTGTATCCTGAGGTTCCGGTTAAAGACGTTAATGGGCCGCTGTCCTCCATTCCTTCTGCTCTGACCCCACTGCTTGCCACCAGTTTGTGACGGGTATGCGACAGAGCAGGAAAGGACACCAGGCCAATAAACAATCCAACAAGATTTATTGGAACAGGGAACTGGGACAACACAAATGAAAGTAATTCTGCAGCGTCCGTAATTAGTTCACAATGAGTCCACACAAAGAGAGCAGATCCAGGGGTGCCACCCGGAAATCTGATGCCAGGAAAATATAGGAATCGTCCTTGGGTGAATTTAATGGATCCAGCAGATGAGGGACACAACACAGTCCCACGTGGCCACTTCTAACAATACACACGGTCACTGGCATCGCGCCTCAGCATAAGATCCCAGCCCTTTGCAGGTCACCACACAACAACAGTCTTTAGATTCAGTCATCAAATCCAGTAGGGTGGTGAGACCTCACAATTCCATGTGGCAAAATAATCTCCAATCTCCATACATGATACCAGGATCCAGCCACATCTGCAGATCCCTGTCCTTCAAAGCACATAGCATCAACTAACTGACCATGTGGCTTATTGCCCTACCACTCTTAGTATCTCTGCCAAACAAAGGGGCTGATCCCAACACCCACCCCCTTAAACATAGCTCCAAGGACTAAGAACATTCCAGAAACCCTGTCTGCAGACTCTGTACAGGTTTGTGTATTGGAGATGCCCCCTGCAGAGTGGAACAAAGACAAGCATGTCCCCACCAGATACAGGGCAAGGAATGCTAATGTAAGCCTGATTACAGTATGGTCCATGTGTACAGTCTGGGGGTGACTCTGTTACAAGTGCAGCAGGCAGTGTTTGTATCAGAGTGCAGGAGGCAGGATCTGCATCAGAGTGTAGCAGGCAGGATTTGCATCAGAGTGTAGCAGGCAGGATTTGCATCAGAGTGCAGCAGGCAGGATTTGCATCAGAGTGCAGCAGGCAGGATTTTCACCACAGAGCAGCAGGGACTGGCATGCAACCTTACACAACTTAGACTGCAAAACAGGAAGGTTGCTCAGGCAGCTCCCCAGTGGAGATGATGCAATATATACATAATGTCCCACAGCTATTGGCTGTGGAGGAAATAGCAAATGCACGCGCTGACCCTTTAAGAGGGCGGTAGTGCATGTGCCCTAAGGACATGGCCAGAGGACCAGCTGGAAGCATGCAGAGCATGGGGAAGGGAAGAACTGACCACAACACGGGTGAGTGAAGAGACACGCCAGAGACCCTGCCTGTCAGAACAGGACTCCGGCGTGGTGCTAACAACGGGTAGATTAGTGATGAAATCGACTGATAAATTAGTCCAATATCTACTGGGAATTGCCAATGGTTGGAAAGACCCAGATGGACGAGTATGAGAGGTTTTAGAACGCACAGACACTGCAAGCGGCTACATGTGGCGTCCCTGAGGCTCAGTCGCCACAGAGGTACTGCACCTTCTCCTAAGGTGTGGTGCCCCACCATCCTGATAAGTGGGGAACTCCTTTCCACACTCCAACACCTGCATCCCACACACAGGATAGTTCAGCAGGGCCACATTGTAGCTTCAGGCTCGGGGTAGCAGAGCACCCTTCGTGGAACCCTTCTTCGTAACACGAGATGTGCTGGGAGGTGGGTGAAGTTAGTATAAAAGATGGGGAAAGGATAGAATTACAGGTCAGTCGGTCAGGAGGACCGATGAGGTCGGACTGGAGTGGAGTCCAGTCAGAGAGCAGGCTGACAGAGGTCAGTCTGATGGGAGTGAGGTGGTGGAAGACAGTCAGTCAGGAGAGGCTGAGGACTGGTCATAGTGGAAAGATCTCCAGTGGAAAGGAATAGAAGGAGTGCTGCAGCTGCCTCAGTGATCTAAGCCAGCTGGCACGGGAAAGAAGGAGAGAGAGAGAGACGTAGAACTGTAACCTAAGTTTCCATAGAGAGAAAGACAAGTATGGAACGAAGGAGAAGAGACGTGGGTTGAGAGAGTACCCTGCCTATAGGTTCTCAGCGCAAGGCCGGGGCCCGGTCCCCGAGGTTGTATGGACACTTATGGTTCTGCAGCAGACACCGGTGGAGTAGTTGGCTGTAAATGCACTACTCCCATCCAAGACTTGGGACACAACAGCCACTGAATAGAGAGCTGGGATCCAGGAGGTCCCCGAGCAGGCTACAGCTGTCTGTCATACAAGTAGAGTTCTAGGAACATCTAGAGAGAGGCATTCCAGGGTAACTAAGTACTGGAGTGCTTCGCACTTAAAGGCGCATTGGAGGAGTCGTTCAGGAAAGGGACATGTTTGCGGAGTGCTGGAGAGGAGAACCCTGACCTGCCCGGGAGGTTGATTGAGTCTCATCCCTGGAGGACATGGCACGGAGGCAGGCACCAGTGTGTGTACCAAGAACTGTGAGTAAAGCTTTGAAACTGCGAGCCTGGTGTCCTCCATTCATTTGTGCGCAGCACCTTCTGCACCGCTACATCTGGGCATCAGCATCCCCACTGCCTGCGTCTCCCGATCCATTGCACCTACACTGCCCTGGGACTATAGCTCCACCTGTGGGGAGCTACACCATCTTGGCTGCACCACACCATCAGTCCCAGCGGATCTCTATGCAGCGTTGGCCTAACATCTTACTTGCCAAACAACCACAGGTGGCGTCACGAACTATTCCTATAAACTATTACAATAATCTACCCCCCATTTCATTGGGCATCCAGGGCCACGGACCGGGTCCGCGCTGCTGTGACACGTCCCCCTGACACCGGCCCGGTACCGAGTACCCCACAACCCTGGGAGGGCGACCCATACATACTTCCGGACATCCTGATGTACCCCTGAACACCAAAAACTAGAAGAAGATCTGTGGTGGCTTTATTACCAGGATGTCCAGCCAAAACTGAATCAGGATGTTCATAAGAATTCTCAGATGGAGATTCACTTGTACAAACAGTTTAACTAATGGACAGGCAGCAGTCAGGAAAAAATTGTGTCCTACCCATGGAGGAGATATGTACACCTGGGTTGCTAACCTCCCCGCAACCAGGGCTACTTAGTTTTCCGGCAGCTGTTTACAGTAGGATAGGGAAGGACACATGCCCACTAAATAACCCTTTCTACCACAGTAAAATATACATCCCCTTTGCGCCAAACAAATTGCACCACCCAACTGCATAGGTTCCTCAAATGGCTCAGAAAAGGTTTCCTTGGCCCAGGCCTCCTGGACATTGGCGTGTCTCTTTCTGTCTCTGGCTAAAATGGTGATCCACCCAGATAGCCAGACACATGGCCGTCTCAAGGGAAACTGGAGTCTCATACAGGGCTGTAGCGACTGGGAGTCAGACGTGAGAGAGATTCCCTATGCTTGGGTGTCACCATGAGGGAGATTATTATCTCCACCCGTTGCTCCTCGGTTCCTGAGGAACAAGGACGTAACCTGAAGTATAGCTTACAGGCCTCCCTAAAAACAACAAACTTGTCACGTCCCCCAGAGAACCTGTCAGCAAAGTGATCTTGGGCTCCACTAAGGGTTGCCTGGGAGTCCCCAAACCTGATGTGTTAGGGTGCTGTAAAATGACAATATATAGATCTGCCACCTTCAGGCTGAGATGCTGCAGTTGCCCTGTCAGAGCACTGATATGATCCATAATGGGTCAAAAACCGGATTTGGTCAGAGCTATTGTCACGACTTTGTTGCTGGGTATCCCAGGACCAGCAAAAGCTACCTCTGACAATGAGTGCTAGCCAGGACCCAGTTTATATAGGAGATGGGAGTAGCTAACAGTGCACACCTGAGCCTTAATGCAGGAATGCTTCCAGGAGCTCTCAACTGAGCAGATTAACCCCTGCACTGCTAAAAGAAACTTACACTCTTTAATATGAAGGTGAAGTGCTTCTAATCAGTGCAGGAGTAGTAGAAATTAGTGATGAGCGAGTATGCTCATTGCTCGGGTGATCTCCGAGTATTTGGAAGTGCTCTGAGATTTAGTTTCTATTGCCACAGCTGCATGATTTATGGCTACTTGATAGCCTGAATACATGTAGGAAGTCCCTAACAATCAGGCATTCCCCACATGTATTCAGGCTGTCAAGTAGCCGCAAATCATGCAGTTGCGGCGACAGAAACTATATCTCCAAGCACTTCCAAATACTCTGAGACCACCCGAGTATGCTCGGGGAAACCCGAGCAATGAGTATACTTGCTCATCACTAGTAGAAATCAGATGCTGTGGTTTCTGGCTTCTCTGTGTCACAGTTAACCCCTGACAAATATCCTGGAAAAGGGGTAATAAACATGTAACTCCCCAGGCTATTAATATCAGCTCACAGCTGTTTTCTTAGCCTTTACTGGTGAGATGAGCCCCAAAAAATGATGTGTGGTCCGCCCTATTATTAATAACCAGCAAAGGCTAGGCAGACAGCTAATATTAATAGCCTAGGACTAGGAAATTGTCCCCATCCCAGACTAAGAACATTAGCCCTCAGCCTCCCCAGAAATGGCCTCACCCCTAGAACCAACCCATAGCCTGAAGGGCCTCCCCCCCTCCCCCCCCCCCACTGTTGATGAACATAACAAACCATTATCAAAAGTCTCCCAATGTTTCTCCCCTCTAAACCAGAGAGTGGATTACTCTATACCTAGAAAACTCATAAACGTTATCTCAAAACCGTGAATTACTTTCAATCCCTCCATTTCTCCTCAGCTTACGTGTGCTATCATCTACAGTCCCTCCATTGTCTATAATAACTAGAACACATGAACAAAAAGGCTCTATATACCAACACCATCAATCTCTCCAGTCTCTCAGCACGTCTTCCCACTTCTCCCTTCCTTTACCAGCTCTGATCCTTTCCTCGTTCAAGTCCAGCCAATTGGTGGCCTCCGCCGGAGTTGGAAAAAAATGAACAGATCCCAGGGCCACAACCCTGAGCTTAGCAGGATACAAGTAGAATATGCCAGTTCCATATCTCTCAACATTTTCTTCACCCCACCGTACCGCATTCTTTGCCTCTGAACCTCAGCCGAGTAGTCGGGGTATATGGACACTGTTTGGTCGTTAATACTCATATCCTTAGCCGTTCTTGCCTTCCGTAGGATAATGTCTCTGTCCCTATAACTAAGGATCCTTGCCAGGATGGTATGGGGGAGGAACCCGGAAAAAGGGGTCTCATGGCAACGCGGTGTGCTCTCTCCACTGCAAACAGCTTGGTCATATTATTAGCGCCAATTTTATTGCGAAGCCAGTTTTCAACAAATGCTTTAGCCCTTCTGCCTTTTCAGGGATGCCCACCAAACACACATTGTTCCGCCTAGAGGGGTTTTCTAGATCATTTTTATCAGCCAGAATGGCACACCGCTCCACCCAGTTTCTCCCCAATATCCTCCTCACCCCCTTCGGCTATCTTCTGTGCTGCTCCGTCCACCCACGCAAATCTTTCAAGTTTCAAGTTTAGCCGCAATTTCAAGCCGCTTTGTGTATGCTGCATTAGCTGCATCAGACTTTTCCACTGCCTCCACACTGTCAGCGCCATCATGGACCTAGCTCCCTGCTTCTGCTCCCGCGTCCTTCTGCCTTTTTCTCACCATTACCACAGTCCTCAGTTACACCACAGGTCAGGTCCAGTTCCTGTGATCTTCTGCCCCCGGTATAGGGTGGCACCGGTACTCTGGAGGTACTTTTAACCGGATAAAATCAGGATTACAGCAGAGGAGTCCTGAAAGCAGTCTGCTCACATCGAGTGCTAGGCCACGTCCCCATACGTCCGTGTTTAAACATGGTACCAGTGTCATCAGTGTTTTGCATTAGTGTCATCGGTGTATGGTCCGTGTGTCCGTTTTCCCATCAGTGCTTTTCATGGATAGATAAATAAATGAATTACACTGCTTCTATCTTTTGCAATGTGTGTTGCAGTGTGCTGTACGTGTTTTTCATGGACCCATAGACTTGTTGTACTGGCCCTCGTCATCCGTGATACCAGAGAAAAATGGACATGTCTAATGGTGTCATGGTAAAATAAATGGTATTTTGCATGGACATACGTTCCATGAAAAATCACAGATATGTGAACTGCCCCATACACTATAATGGGTACGTGATGTATCTGTGAGAAACACAGCTACAACACATACGTCTGAATGAGGTCTAAGTCTATTGTTGCTAATGTACAGTGGATACGGAAAGTATTCAGACCCCTTCAAATTTTTCACTCTTTGTTTCACTGCATCCATTTGAAAAATTTAAAAAAAGTTCTTTTTTTCTCATTAATGTACACGCTGCACCCCATCTTGACTGAAAAAAACCCCACAGAAATATAAACATTTTTGCAAATTTATTAAAAAAGAAAAACTGAAATATCACATGGTCATAATTATTTAGACCTTTTGCTGAGTATTGAGCTAGTACACCCATGAGTCTTCTTGGGAATGATGCAACAAGTTTTTCACACCTTTATTTGGGGATCCTCTCCAGTTCTGTCAGGCTGGATGGTGAACGTTGGTGGACAGCTGTAATGTATAATGATTTGACCTGTCTTTTTAAGAAAGGAAATCTTGTGACTGGAAGGATATAGACAGGAAGTGGGTTGGGAGAGTTTGTTTTAACCTGAGGAGAAAAATTTTATGTTGTGTGCTGGAGGAAGAAGGAGAAGAATAAATTACAGTTAAAGCGTTCTCTCTTGAATTTCTTTTACCTTGTGGACATTACAACAGCCATTTTCAGGTCTCTCCAGAGATGTTCAATTGGGTTTAGGTCAGGGCTCTGGCTGGGCCAGTCAAGAATGGTCACAGAGTTGTTCTGAAGCCACTCCTTTGTTATTTTAGATTTGTGCTTAGGGTCATTGTGGCGCCCCTGAGGCTTCAGTCGCCACAGAGGTACTGCACCTTCTCCTAAGGTGTAGTGCCCCACCATCCAGGTAAGGTGGGAAATCCTGACCACACTCCAAACCTGCATTCCACACACAGGATAGTTCAGTGGGGCCACCTAGAAGCCATGTATACAAGGGAGGGAGAGTGGAAACAGAGCCATATATACAAGGGAAGGAGAGTGGGAGCGGAGCCATGCATACAGGATGAGACAGGGGAGCCATGTATACAGAATGGGAAGGTGGGAGCAGAGCCATGTATACGGGATGGGAGGGTGTGAGCACAGCCATGTATACGGGATGGGAGGGTGTGAGCACAGCCATGTATACAGGATGGGAGGGTGGGAGCGGAGTCATGTATACAGGATGGGAGGGTGGGAGCGGAGTCATGTATACAGGATGGGAGAGTGGGAGCGGAGCCAATGTATACAGGATGGGAGAGTGGGAGCGGAGCCAATGTATACAGGATGGGAGAGTGGGAGCAGAGCCATGTATACAAGGATGGGACAGGGGAGCCATGTATACAACAGGGGAAGCCACACAGAGCTGGACAGAACGGGGGGAACCACACATACATTTTCTGATGATTAGAAAATAATCAGCATGTACAGTACTCCAGTACAATTTTTCTTAAGTGCTCAATGCTCCTTTTCCTTGTAGGTTCCAATCATCATTAGCAGTGATGGTCATCAGTAGAAGTAGCCCAGTGCTCCCACTGAAACAGAGAAACAAGCCAGGTGCTCCCACTCATTCAAAACCTATGGTGAGTTGAGTCACATTAAAAATGTTATAATTAAATGATAAGTAAGCACTGCTAAACTACAACCGCGTCCATAGCCCCACCCCCTTATGACCAAAGCCCCGCCCCTGTCACACCTCCATCCCTGCCCTGCCGGGCCATGGAAGAATGGGCTTGCTTGAAGCCGATCCCTGGTGCAAAAAAGGTTGGGGACCACTGGTGTAGGGGATCCGGGGTCCCGGTGGAAAAAATGTACACTATGATTTCGCAGCCTACGCTGCATTTCTGTGCCTGCTGTGCGGAGCGAAGCACATATTGGGCCCGCCTCCCTGCCTGCAGCCAGTCACAGAGTGTATTGCTTCAGACTAGTTCAGTCCCCCCCCTTCCCTGAGTCCTCGCTGTCTATTAGCTCTCTGCAGAGCTGCCTGCCGCATGGACCTCTGGGAAATGTAGTTCCTGGAGGGGTATGTCTTTGAGGGGGCCCCGTTCAAAAGTTTGCTATGGGGCCCAAATAGTTCTTGTTACGCCCCTGCTCAGTTTGGCTGGACGACCAGGTCTAGAAAGACTTCTGGCGGTCCCAAACATCTTGGCCAGTTCCTTTGACCTCATGATTCTCATTTGGTCTGACATGCACTGTGAGGTCTTATATAGACAGGTGTGTTCCTTTACAAATCAAGTCCTATCAGCTAAATTAAACACAGCTGGACGCCAATGAAGGAGTAGAACCATCTCAAAGAGGATCACAAGGAAATGGACAGCATGTGACTTAAATATGAGTGTCTGAGCAAAGGGTCTGAATACTTATGACCATGAGATTCAGTTTTTCTTTTTTAATAAATTTGCAAAAATTTCTACATTTCTGTTTTTTTTTTCAGTCAAGATGGAATGCAGAGTGTACATTAATGAGAAAAAATGAACTTTTTTGAATTTACCAATTGGCTGCAATGAAACAAAGAGTGAAAAATTTAAAGGGATCTGAATACTTTCCGTACCCACTGTACATATGGCTTTCTTGAATTATAATGATCTGTCTAAAATATCCCCACTGGCAGTGTGAAATATGCAAGATTTCTCATTTTTAATACCGATTATTAAATGAATAAAAAACCCTACATTTAACACTAAAACCTCATTTAAACAATAGGTCATTTTCTAATAACACATTCCCTTTACAATACGGAGAGCTGACTTATCTCCCATCTTTTGGCTGTAACATGGTAAGGCGGGGGCTAGATGGTGACTTTGGCCATGGTTGTGCAACCAAATTGCCGCTGCTATAGTACGGTGTAATGCAGGGTATTGGGACCCCTAGGGTACCATCATCCAACTAAGGTTGACTCATTTCAACTTTCCTGTCGGGCTCTGTGGTACTCTAACGTTATGTTCTCACCATGAACTTTTGGTGAGTTTTGATGTCTATTTACTGCACCATTTCTACACCATTATGTACATTATTTTCTTGTGTGCTTTTTTTTTTACCCTCATTTTTTGTCTCTTGTTGATATGTCATGTCTTAATTAAAGCTGCTTAGTTTTTCATACTTCCTGGCATTTGTCTTTGACAAAACGTTAGTTTATTTTATACAGGCATATGTGGATTATGTGTGTTTTTGATGTTGTGGAAAGGCACTAGAAATGCATGTGCGTTACCTGCGGATCGGTCCGACAAAATGGATGTAGTTCCATTGGGACTGAGGCGGGATGCCACAGCTTGTCTAATTCACAATGAGCCGGGGCGTTCACCACAAGAGAAATCTCACTCTAGTGCCTGACTGGAGTAAGATTAATAGTTCAGCGCACAGAGGTGCACGCCACTCGTCTGATGTTGGAGACATGAAGAGGCGTTGCGCCTCATCATAAATCAGGAGTGTCTGACTCCCGCAAGCACCTTTATCAAGACCGGTGTGAACAACGTCATTCTTGATTAATCGGGCCCTTTGTGTGTCGAGAAAGCATTTTCCAAGCGTCATGAAGCAAATTTTGGAGAGGAAAAAAAAACTAAAAACCACTGTGTGCACAAAGCATAAGGCCACGTTCAGTATTTGGTCAATAGTTTTTATCACTTCTTTTAACCAAGGTTTAAATCGCCTTGAAAATAAAACGTAAAAATGAAAAATATGAAAACTTTGAAAAGCCCCTTTTAATCATCCAAAACTAATGATATATATATCTATATATAAATAAGCATAACCGCTATTGCTGATTCTGTAATACTCTGATGCATCAAAATATACAATTATTTAACCCATTATGTATACACTATAAAAAAACGTTTAAACGCCAGAATTGACATTTTTCAGGGCAGCACCTTCGACCAAAAATCAAAACTATGCAATTGATACATGTTACGCACTCCAAATGCTACCAATAAAATGTACAGTTCGGGCCGTAGAGAACATAAAAAAAAGGTTACGGGTAAAAAGAACAAAACTAGGTATTGTCATATTGCTCAGATGTTTCTCCCATTTTTCAGGACTTTATCTGGTAATGTGAATGGGGCCATTCAAAACTGCAAAACAACCCAAAAAATCTAAGGGAAGAAATACACGAAAATTGTCATTGGTGGGTTCAAACCCAAATCTGCCTGGTCACTCGGTGGTTACATTAGGACAATAGTGATGGTCCAAAAAAACCCAGTCTGTCATCATTATTGCACAAATGATAGAAGTGGGGCGCTAACATGGACTCCAGTGCTCCATATAGTGCCCCCTAGCGGCAGCGCATCACATGGACACTGGTCCTGCTTCTACTCTGAGTCAGCTTTCAGCAGCATCCGCCGGGTTTTTTTGCCCTCCGACAAGAAGTACCTCATCGCACCGCGCCTTTTACCACATGGCCACACCTCCCGGATTGCTGCAGAGACTTTGCCTTACAGATTGGGTCCGGGATTGTGATCCCAGCAGCCCTGAACGGGAGACGTCCCGGGCATCCTGTGCTGAGCTCTGCCCGGAGACCCCCGCTGGGCACAGGCAGGATGGTGTCCTGGATCATCTCCAGACTGGTGGTGTAAGTAGCCCGGGGATTTACATGTGTGGCCATGGGGGAGGGTGGATGGGTGACAGCTCACATATTAGCCATGTACTGGCATGTGATGTGGGGGAGGCAGAGAGAGCTCATACAGGGGCCAGATTCATCAATGTATCTATCTAGATACAGATTATATATATATATTGGAGTTCCTTGCATCCTCTATTTTTTGCAAGCCCCAACTAGAAATGACATCCCACAGCATGCTGGTGGACACAGACAGAACAGGGATACCAGAACCATACATGGGCCCTGTGCAGCCCAATAGCTCCTAATCATGCACAATGCCACCTGCTGTGGAGGTGGTAGTGGCCTCCTTATCTACCTGCTGTGGAGGTGGTAGTGGCCTCCTTATCTACCTGCTGTGGAGGTGGTAGTGGCCTCCTTATCTACCTGCTGTGGAGGTGGTAGTGGCCTCCTTATCTACCTGCTGTGGAGGTGGTAGTGGCCTCCTTATCTACCTGCTGTGGAGGTGGTAGTGGCCTCCTTACCTTTTGGGCCTGTGTGTGGCAGCACAGGTTGCCCCAATGACACATCCGCCACTAACACAGCATCCACTTCATTAATACTTCCAGTATAACTATATTGCCAGTTATCAGTTCGATGACCTTGTGATCTCCCAGAATGTCCAGTGCTCCTGCTTATAGCACATGGTGATATAACACAAGACCTGTGCTGCTGCTATAACATGGGTACTGTTCACATAGGGCAGTTAAACTCTATAAATTGTCTGCTGTCAGACATGTAGATGTAATGTCTCGTGTCCAGTGTTCATTAGAGGACACAATACAGCTGTACATTCATCTGTGGTGTAGTGGAGGTGGTAGAAAGTCTCAGGTGGTGTGTGTGTCTGCGCCGGACACACCTGGTCTGCGTGCGTGTGTGTCTGCGCCGGACACACCTGGTCTGCGTGCGTGTGTGTCTGCGCCGGACACACCTGGTCTGCGTGCGTGTGTGTCTGCGCCGGACACACCTGGTCTGCGTGCGTGTGTGTCTGCGCCGGACACACCTGGTCTGCGTGCGTGTGTGTCTGCGCCGGACACACCTGGTCTGCGTGCGTGTGTGTCTGCGCCGGACACACCTGGTCTGCGTGCGTGCGTGTGTGTCTGCGCCGGACACACCTGGTCTGCGTGCGTGTGTGTCTGCGCCGGACACACCTGGTCTGCGTGCGTGTGTGTCTGCGCCGGACACACCTGGTCTGCGTGCGTGTGTGTCTGCGCCGGACACACCTGGTCTGCGTGCGTGTGTGTCTGCGCCGGACACACCTGGTCTGCGTGCGTGTGTGTCTGCGCCGGACACACCTGGTCTGCGTGCGTGTGTGTCTGCGCCGGACACACCTGGTCTGCGTGCGTGTGTGTCTGCGCCGGACACACCTGGTCTGCGTGCGTGTGTGTCTGCGCCGGACACACCTGGTCTGCGTGCGTGTGTGTCTGCGCCGGACACACCTGGTGTGCGTGCGTGTGCGTCTGCGCCGGACACACCTGGTCTGCGTGCGTGTGCGTCTGCGCCGAACACACCTGGTCTGCGTGCGTGTGCGTCTGCGCCGGACACACCTGGTCTGCGTGCGTGTGCGTCTGCGCCGGACACACCTGGTCTGCGTGCGTGTGCGTCTGCGCCGGACACACCTGGTCTGCGTGCGTGTGCGTCTGCGCCGGACACACCTGGTCTGCGTGCGTGTGCGCGCTGGATTCAGTTCCTGAACTTTTTTCTGCATTGTGCCATTATCTGACAACCTGACAACTATCATTAATAATACATATGTGCGCAGTTTTTTTTCATGAAATCACTGATAAATAATAATTTGAAATGTGTTTATTTTCTAGCAGACCTAATGTATTTAGTACATTTTTTATAATCTTTTTTGTAAGTACCACTTGGGATCCAGACCTTCTTTAGCCTTTGTCTATTGTGCCCATATAATGACATGCTGCAGCAGCTCGGAGATCTGCATGTTTAATGTCATCATAGGAATATTTTATGTCCACATATATACATGTGAAGTATCCCAGGTATGAACCTCCAGATCTCAGACCCGAAAGTGTTTTTGTGAGAACCATGGTTTAAAGGAGCCAAATATTTATAAGCCCGGGCTCACACTTGCACCTTTTTCATCTTTGCGTTTGTTTTTCACTCCCCTTCTTCCCAGAGCCATAACTTTAGCAGGGCACCATCTATGCTTTGGCCGGCGCCAGTGGTTCTGGAAGTGCCGCGTGGGGGCCAGATGGGGTCTCGGCTGTTGGGCGTGCGGGAGTCTGCGGCGCCATCACTGCATAGTGGCAGTCAACCCGGCGTTCCAGCACAGTGTCAGAGCTCGGCCGGAAACAAGAAGTCGTGGTCTGATGCAGCTGGGATCTTTGTACCCGGGACATCCAGGGGCGGTTCCGGAAAGCTGCAGGAGATGCTGGCCGGCAGATCCCTTATGAGCAAAGTTCTTACTGGAGGATCGCCGACCAGGCAGGGGCACCGGTGGGAAGCTGTTCCCTTCCCTGCGAAGGACAATATTTATTCAGCTCAGCTCTAGATGACCTCTTGGAAAAGGTGGCCGACAAGAAAAAAGGGTTCCCAAAGCCTCCCTTCTCTTCCTTCAAATAGTCCTTTCGGGGAAAAAGGTACAATAGGAGAGCATCCACGGAACAGGGGAGATGAGACGACGGACCGAAAAAGTCCACGGGTTCCTGTTTGGTACCTCTTCTTGAAGTGATCGGAAGTCCTCCAAGTGACTCTCTTCCCCAGGTGGGAGGAGGGCTCTCTCTCTTCCTTTCAGCCTGGCAAAAAATATCATCCAGTCCTTGTATTCTTAACCTGGTGGGGGCAGGGTTGAAACTGGAGTTCGGGAAATGTCCCCCAGACAGGTTCATCAATACAGCCCCATGAGCGTCTGTGTCAGAACAGATAGCACTGGAGTCGGAAGTACGGTGCCTCTTGAGGAAGAATATTCTGCTGTATGTACTAGCGGAGGTAGAGGGGAGTGTTCTACTCTCCCCTGTTTATAATAAAGAAGCCGGATGGCTCATGGTTCATACTGGACGATGTTCAATTTAAAGGGACTAAACAAATTTTTGAAAATCCAAAAGTTCAAAATGTAGTTGATAAAGTCGGCGATTCAGCTACTCTTTCCGGATTGCTATATGGCCGTCCTAAGCCTAAAGGATGCATATTACCACGTGCCAATACACGCGGCATTCAGGAAATTTCTCAGGGTGGCAGTATCTGTGGAAGGCACTGTAAGACACTTCCAGTACAAGATACTCCCCTTTGGCCAGGCTCTGGCGCCACGGGTTTTCCCAAAGTTGATAGCGGAGGTTATGGCCCACCTCAGAGTTAGGAACAGGCTAGTCATCCCATACCTGGATGATTTCCTAACAGTAGGCCATTCCTTCACTAATTGCCACAATCAGGTGGAGGACATAGTCACCATCTTAAAAAGCTTAGGATGGTGTTTAAACCTAGAAAAGTCAAGGTTGCGGCCACAAAAGACGCCAATCTTTTTAGGACTCTTGCTCCCACCCGCAGGAATGTTGTCTGCCAGAGCAAAAGAAGGAAACATTTTTCAGTCTCCTCTCAGGATCAATACAAAATCCAGTGATGACCCTCAGAAGTGCTATGTCCCTCCTGGGCTCCCTGACCTCATGTATCCTGGCAGAAAAGTGGGCTCAAATGCACTCGAGAGTTGCAAAGGTTTGTTTTGGAAAGCCAGCATTTATTGCAGGGGTATCTGGAAGGTTCACTGATGCTACCACAGGAGGTCCACATTCTCTCCACTGGTGGTTGGGCATAAAATTCCTTCTGGAGGGGGTCCCGTGGTTTCCTCACATCACCAAGGTAGTTACTACAGACTCCTGTCCCAGGGGGTGGGGAGCACATCTGGACAACCATCTGCTTCAGGGGACATGACCATTGACAGAGAAGGAAGCTTCCTCAAATATGTTGGGGCTTCGTGCAGTGGAAAATGCATTGCAGACTCATCCACCATTCCTGCAAGGCCACCATGTGAGGATACTGTCAGACATCCAGGTCACTGTGGCATATAATAATAATAATTTTATTTCTATAGTGCCGACATATTCCGCAGCACTTTACATTTCAGAGGGGACTTCTGAAATCATTAGGGGGGTACACGGTCCCAGACCCTAATACATGTAACCAAACAAATTTTCAGCCTTACTTAGAAGAATAGCTTATCACTGTCGGCCCTCCATATCAAAGGAAAGGACAATGTAACAGCTGACTTTTTGAGCCACAGGCCATTTCTGCAGGGCGAATGCAAAACGACAGTATTCAGACGTTTGATGGACATGGGGGGGGGGGGTAACAGAGATCGGCCTTTTTGCCACTTGACAGAACTCCAAAGTAAAAAAGTTCTGTTACCTGAATCCAAGAGAAAATCCCCAGGCAGTGGTCACCTTCCGAATCAAATGGGGGTTTTCCCTGTCATACGCCTTTTCTCCAATCTGTCTGATACCAGCAGTCCTCAGGAAGATCAGGCAGGACAGGGCGAGAGTAATACATCCCCCTTTTGGCCCAAGAGGCCGTGGTTCTTTTGGCCAATGAGTCGTGGGTCCTTCCCAGAGATCCCAGACCTTCTAGTCCAAGGGCCAGTGTTTCATCCTCAATTGACTGGGCTGCACTTCACAGCCTGGAACTTGAAAAGTCAGTGCTAGAGGGTAGGGGGTTCTCTGCCAATCTGATTTCTACTTTACTTGCTAGTAGAAAGCTGGTCACTACAAAAATTTATGGTAGGACATGGTAAAAGTTTAGTGTCCACAGGATGTTCTCCAGAAGGAAAGGTACCCCTGAAAGAGATCCTGGAGTTCCTTCAGAAAGGGCATGAACAGGGCCTGGCATTGAGTACCTTGATAGTTCAGATGTCAGCTTTAGGGGCTCTTTATAATTACAACCTAGCGGGTAATCGGTGGGTGATCAGATTCATTAAGACCTGCCCTAGATCCAGACCAGCCTTGATGGCCAGGATTCCTCCATGGGACTTGAACTTGGTCTTAAATGCTTTAACCGAACCCCCATTTGAAACTGGGTACATTTAAAACCATACTCCTAGTAGCCCTTACATCAGCACGGAGAATCAGTGACATACAGGCCATTTCAGCCGATCCTCCCTTTACGGTGGTAATGGATGATAGGGTAGTTAGTCTGATCCTGCTTATCTGCCTAAGGTAGTGTCTTATTTCTATAGATAACAAGAGATATCTCTGCCTTCTTTTTGTCCTGACCCAAAGAATAATAGGGAAAAGAAATTCCATACCCTAGATGTTAGGATATGCCTCCTTCACTATTTACGGGCAACAAAATCCTGGAGGAAGGATAGGGCTCTCTTTATCTCCTTCCAGGGTTCTAGGAAGGGGACAGGAGCGCCCACACTACGAGAGTGATGGCAACATATTTGGGCGGAAAGAACAGATGTATGCATTGAACAAATCTGTAAAGAAGCTACGTGGTCGTCACCTTCCACACTCTATAGTTACTATATACTGGATCTATCTGCCTCTTCTGATCTCGCGTTTGGGAAAAGGGTTCTACAAGCTGTCGTTCCCTCTCTAATAGAGTAATTCTCTCGGTGCTGTCATGGGTGATAGGAAAACACGTATATTACCCGTTACTAAGCTGTCACCCTTTGGTTGGTGGGTCGTTGTATATAGCTTTCCACTTAAAGTGGGGTTGAGGATAATTGATATAGTCTATAAACCCTGAGGTCCTCATATGCTCTATAAACCAGGGTTCCTCAACTCCAGTCCTCAAGGCCCACCAACAGATCATGTTTTCAGGATTTCCTTAGTATTGCTCAGGTGATAATTGCATCACCTGTGCAATACAAGGAAATCCTGAAAACATGATCTGTTGGTGGGCCTTGAGGACTGGAGTTGGGGAAACCTGCTGTAAACCACTGATGCGGAGAGAGGAGACACCCTTTTTATCTTAAAGGTTCCCTGTCCTTGAAGGGCTGATCCCCCTCTCTCGTTGGTGCTGTCAAGGGTTTCGTAAAAACACATTACCGGTAAGTAATATGTATTTTCACATGTACCCATTATGATCTACACTGTGATTCACATGTCCCTGTTTTTTCATGGACCTTTTGTCCATGCAAAACTCATGGAGACATGTTTGTTTTTTTCGACAGGGCCAGTGCAATTCTATGGGTCTGTGAAAACCACGCACAGCACCTGGATGGCATCTGCGTACCACCCGTGTGCTGTCCATATTTAACATTGCTAAGGATAGGAGAAGCTTTGTCATTTATTTATGCATTTATCCGTCCATGAAAAAACACTATGGTAAAAAATGGACACACTGATGACGCACTAATGGTAAAAATGGATGCAAAAATTATTAAAAAAAAAACAAAACACACTGATGGTAAAAATGGAGGCAATGATGACACACTGTTGGTTGAAAAAAAAAAAGCGGACACAGGGACCACATATTGATGACACTCTGATCCAAAACACTGTGTGAATGAGGTCTAAAAACTAATTAGGGGCGTGGTTCACATGGTGTCCTTGCTCAGCAATCTGTCTGGGTATCTCTCTGAATCCCTGACATTCCTTCCTGACAGATCCACATTAGACTTTGCTATTGTGTCCAAAAAGGACAGCCTCCAAAGAAAAAATAGATGAAATAGAGTTTGAAGTTTCATATTTGCCTGATTGAAGTCAGTTACTCCATCGGAGAAACGTCCGAATACCGTTTTTCAGATATTCAAATGGAACCACTAATCAGAATACTGAACTAACACTAAGGCCGGTTTCACTTGTCGTGATATTTCCGATATCAGTGTCCGTGTGTGTACCGTGTGCCGCATCAAGACCACACGGACAGCCAGGGAAGAAGCGCTACTGTAAGCTGCTGTCCCCCGGCGGCTGGTGCTGAAGCTGGCTGTCATCCATTCTCCCCTGCTCTGCCGCGTTCAGCGTGAGCAGAGGGAAGGAATGAAAAACTGACCTGCTTGTAACCTCTGGACCATAGGAGAATGGTGATGAGGTCACTGTGTTAGAGGAACTGCCGTGACCTCATTGCTTGCATTCTTCCACGGTCCGGAGGTCACAGCAGGTCAGTTTTTCATTCATTCTCTTCTGCTCACTGGCAGAGCAGGGAGAATGGATGACAGCTGTGTTCAGCACCTGCCGCCGGGGAACAGCGGCTTACAGTAGCGCTACTTCCCCGGTGGCTGTCCGTGCACACGGAGGACAGTGTGCACTATTCTCCATGTGCGGCACGTTTTGCGGCCCATGTATCCGGGTGAAAACGGACATGTCTGTGTGTTTTACACACGGTCCGTGAAAACACACTGACATGTGCATAGACCCATTCATTTGAATGGGTCTACGTGTGTCAGTGTCTCCGGTACGTGTGAAAACTGTCACCACACATACCCCGGAGACACTGACGTGTGAAACCGGCCCAAGACGTAGTGTGAAGGCTTCATTCTCAGATATTCCACTGCATATCCAAACTTCCCCTAGGATGCTGTATTTTTAACTTGTTGATTTAGTTGTAAGCACATTGTACGAGTATAGCGCGTGTTTCTCTGTATGTGTATTACATAAAGAAAGAGATTTTTTTATTTTCATTTTCTGTTTGTCCGGTCAGCAGAAAATATAGCTCGATCCCAAAAATGAAATCTATTCCAAAAACAAAAGAAAGGTTAAGGCGCATACTTCATTGTCAGTGACAATCCTTCTTATAGGGCTTTACTTAATATGATTTGCCGGATTATATTCCAGATTTAGATTAGACACTGGGCTCGTAAGTGTAAGAACATTCTCTACTGTGCAGAGTCTGGAATCATGTGAAGTGAGTACAATGTTCAGAAACCGATGATTCTGTGCACAATATTTGTATAAATAAAATCTGTTCTCTTCTTCATGATTTTAGTCATTACTTCTCAATAGAAATAGTATGCAACAAGCTTACATTTCATAATGCATAGTGAGTCCATTCTGATGAGCGGCGATTGATATATTCTGCCATACTCTCCTCTTATTGATATTTTTGTCTTTTCATTGTGCAGGTTGCTATTTGGCACGTTATATCCAGCATACTCCTCATATAAGGCTGTGAAGACGAAAAATGTTAAAGAATATGTAAGTTTTTTTTTTTTTTTTTTATATGTGATGTTATGTGTTTGATGAACAATTATTTATTTGTTATTATCAGCCATAACAATAAAACCACTGACAAGTGAAGTAAATACAATATTGTGGTACAACGGTACCTGCCAAGGGATGGAATATATGGCAACAACTGAACAGTGAACATGGATGCATCATAGCACTATTTGTATAGAATTTGTAGCAATAGTTTCTGCAGCTGTATTTATCCCCCAGATGACTGGATCCAATAATAATATTTACACCTCATTCAGAAGACTATTTCCTTGGACTTAAAAAAAATTAAAAAAAATAAAAAAATAAATTTTTTTTTTTACAGTTTGCTGAACCAGAATCCATTTTTGCAATCAGTTTTCGTATGCCAAGGAAAAAGAAATTGTAAAGTTTGATGTTAAAAATGTGTAGTTCTTGTATTGCGCGCTGAAGGCATCCTCGTGCTGTCAGTGGTTATTATAGACCCATATGGATGAGCTTGATCCGTGACTCAGACTAAAAACATAGGAGTGTCCATGATTTCATTTTTTTTTTTTTTTACTTTGCAGACACCCAGTCAACAAAAAATAAAAAGATATGCGTCTCTCTCTTGAATACTAGAAGTGTGAATGAGGTCTTAGTTTACATATATTGAGGAGAGCTATTATTGCCTTTGTGACAGTTCTGTGGCACAAACTTTGATGCACACCATACCTACACTTGAATCTGCAGTAGTTTCAGCTTCTCTTCAAAAGTGATGAAAAAGACTGGGATCAGTTGTGCCACATAATCTGATGGATGCAATTTGTGCCAGAAATGGTCACAGATTGTAACCAATTTCCATAGACTTGCAATGAGAAAGTGACCGGAGCGATGGTGGAAACTTGGGAAGATGGAGATTGGTAACTATTTTAATACACCAAATAATATTTTTTATTTGTATAGCGCCAACATATTCCGCAGCATTTTACATTTCAGAGGGGACTTGTACAGACAAAAGACATTACAGAATAATACACAAATCAATACTTAGAGGAGTGAGGGCCCTGCTTGCAATCTGAGGAAGTATGGGAACATACTTAGATACCACTGCATACATCCTGGACTACGGAATATTTTGATGATACCTTTAAGACTGGTGTAATAAACCCCAATGTCATGAAATTTACCCCAGAGACCTTAGTTCAAGGTATTGATTGATAAAGATGTGTGACTAAGTGTCTCTTCTTTCATGGAGTGAATATGAGATTTTAAAGAAATTTTGTGCACATTCTGCAGAAAATAACCACAGCGCGAATTGATATCTGCATCATGTACCACACACCTACGTAGCTATATCCACAGAAATGCCCTATGGGAATGTACCCTGAGGCTGTGTGCACACGGTGCGGATTCTGCTGCGTTTCCGCAGCGGTTTTGGCCCTGCGGAAATGCAGCAGTTCCGCAGACCAAGTACAGTACAATGAAACCCTATGGGTTTTCAAAAATGCGGTGCTGATGGTGCGTTTTTTTCCGTGTGGTTTTGCTGCGGTTTACAAACTGCAGCATGTCAGTTGTTTGGGCGGTTTCCACAGCGGTTTCACACCTTTAACATAGTAGAGGTGTGAAACCGCAGGAAAACCGCAGGTCACTTTACCTGCGGTTCCGCACGGAAAAAAACGCAGGTGAATCTGCAGCGTGTGCACATAGCCTAAAAGTGCCCCTAGTCTTTTTGACTTTATCTTGTCATGCCAATACTTTTTGTATGGATCAGTTGGGTTACCGAGCATTAAATGGAAGCTGACAAATAATGTTTGCCTTCTTGCAGGTAAAATGGATGATGTATTGGATTGTGTTTGCCTTTTTCTCCACTGCAGAAACTTTAACGGACATTATTCTTTCCTGGTAAGTAGCAGAAAGCCTTATATCTGCAATGGGGACCATTATTTATAATGTTCACGCTCATATTTATCTTCATATACATTGATGCAAAGGGGGCTAGAATTTAAGCTAATGTATAAAACTAATATAATACTAATATAATATGCAAAAAAAACCTAGCATAAAATCAATTGTTGATAAGTGTGAACTTTGCTTTTATCGTGAGTTCTGGGAAACAGGCAAGAAAGCGTGGGGCAGTATTTTGCTGGGAATGTGCACTACTTCTGACTGCATATATGAATGTAACAGGCTGATATTTTCCGAGAGCAGACGGAAAATGGATTCTCCGTGATAAGATATGTGCACAAGGTTGTGTTACCACTTCATGGATCATTGAAGATGCTTTTATTAAGTACTGGAAAACAGACATCCAGAAGTAAACAGCCAAAGCGTTAACCATTTCAGCACATGAAGCAGGTTTTAGCCCTTGGTACATGTACATTTTATATAGAACATCAGAACAGGGCACCATTTCTCCTGGATGTGTCAGGCTCCTAATGTTTGTGGTTGTCAGAAGTTGTAGTGAACTATAACTCTCTATGACTTGTATAATAATAGTAGTGTATTTCTCCTGAGCCAAAAGGCCATGTCTGTGGCTGCTTTGATAAGTCAAGAAGTCATGCCCAAGTACCGTAGTCTGATGAAATATGCTGAAATCAAAACTCTACTTGTTATATTCCCTTTACATTTGCATATGTTTACCATTGACTGACCTCTTCACCCCCCCTCCCCCCCCCAAACTCATAGTGGTTTCCCATCACCTTTGGCAGGAGTGCACTGCTCCCCAGCCTCCCAGTTTCCTGTAGCGGGGAGTCCGGCATTCTGACAGTTCAGACCAGCGCTGCCGCTGGTCCGAACTTTGTGCTCTTCAGTGCTGCTATAATGAGGCAGCTTTGCCTTTTCAGAACTGTGCACAATTTTAAAGCACCACTGAAGTCAGTGTGTGTTTGTTTTTTTATTTCACCCCTGGAATGGTATTATTAATGCATGTTCTTTGACCCTAGTAAAATTATTACCAACCACTGTGTTCTTCTGTTCTCGGTGCAGGTCCAGTTGTCTTCTGCAGTCTTTGGCCTGCTGGCTCGCTCCATTGTAATGTAAGTCTATGAGAGCCCGAAGGAGGCCAGAACCAGACTCTCATAGACTTTTTTTGAGAGCTTCTGACTGTTACCTCTGACATCCGATCAGTCAGAAGCTCCAGCCACAAGATGGCAGAGCGGCGCCAAGAAGAGTCAGAAACAACCTGCAAAGTTTTGTTTAAAAGGAAGCTAGCATCAGGAAATTACATATTGTTTAACCCCTTCCCGACCTATGACGCCTACGTAGGCGTCATGAAAAGTCGTGCCATTACGACGTGTGACACCTACGTAGGCGTCATGATAGAAATCGCGTTCCTGCGGGTCAGGTGACCGGGGTCACTGAAAGGTCACCTGACCCACAGGTACAGGATGCCTTGTACTTAACCCCAGGGAGTGGCTTTGCCCTCCCCCTGTGGCTACGATCGAAATATTACAATCCAGCCATGGCCGATGCTGCAATATCATCGGCCATGGCTGGAGACCGCGATCTGCAGCCCCCGCCACCGAATGACGGCGTCAGTATTTGCTACCCCTCCCCCGCCCTCCGCTCCCCCACCTTCCGATCTCCTCCCCCCCTCCCCCCGGTGCCTCCTCTTCCTGTTGTCACTCCATCTTCCACGATGGGCGCCACCATCTCCCGAAATGGCGGGCGCATGCGTAGTGCGCCCACCCAATCTGCCGGCAGATTCATTCATTCCAGGTACATTTTGATCACTGTGATAAGGTCTATCACAGTGATCAAAATTAAAAAATAGTAAATCACCCCCCCCTTTATCACCCCCATAGGTAGGGAAAAATAATGAAATAAAGAAAATATACTAGGGTTAGGGTTGGAATTGGGGTTAGGGTTGGAAATAGGGTTAGAATTAAGATTAGGGTTGGGGTTAGGCTTGTGGTTAGAGTTATGGTTGGGACTAGGGTTAGGGGTGTGTTGTGGTTAGGGTTATGGTTGGGATTAGGGTTAGGGGTGTGTTGTGGTTAGGGTTATGGTTGGGATTAGGGTTGTGTTGGTGTTAGGGTTGTGGTTAGGGGTGTGTTGAGGTTAGGGTTGGAGTTAAATAGTGGAAATCCCTCAATTCTAGGAACATCAGGGGGTCTCCAAATGCGACATGGCGCCACCATTGATTGCAGCCAATTTTGCGTTCAAAAAATCAAACAGTACTCCCTCCCTTTCAAGCCCTGACGTGTGCCAAACAGTGGTTTACCCCATACGCAACCTATGGGGTATCAGCGTACGCAGGAAAAATTGCACAACAACTTTGGGAGTCTAATTTCTCTTGTTACCCTTGGGAAGCTGAAAAATAATTTTTGTGGGAAAAAAATGATTTTTTATTTTCACGGCTCTGCGTTATAAACTTCTGTGAAGCACATGGGGGTTCAAAGTGCTCACCACACATCTATATAAGTTCCTTGGGGGGTCTAGTTTCCAAAATGGGGTCACTTGTGGGGGGAGCGCTAATGTTTAGGCACATCAGGGGCTCTCCATACACGACATGGTGTCTGCTAACGATTGGAGCTTATTTTCCATTCAAAAAGTCAAATGGCGCTCCTTCCCTTCTGAGCCCTGCTGTGCGCCCAAACAGTAGTTATGACCACATATGAGGTATCGGTGTACTTAGGAGAAATTGCCCAACAAATTTTACTATCCATTTTATCCTGTTGCCCATGTGAAAATGAAAAAATTGAGGCTAAAAGAAAATTTTTGTGAAGAAAAAAAAAAAAAAAAAAAGTACTTTTTCATTTTTACGGATGCATTTGTGAATCACCTGGGGGTTCAAAGTGCTCACTAAGCATCTAGATAAGTTCCTTGGGGGGTCTAGTTTCCAAAATGGGGTCACTTGTGGGGGGAGCTCCAATGTTTGGGCACATCAGGGGCTCTCCATACTCGACATGGTGTCCGCTAACGATTAGAGCTAATTTTCCATTCAAAAAGTCAAATGGCGCTCCTTCCCTTCTGAGCCCTACCATGCGCCCAAACAGTGGTTCCCCCCCACTTATGGGGTTTCAGTGTACTCAGGACAAATTGGACAACAACTTTTGGGGTCCACTATCTCCTTTTACCCTTGGGAAAATAAAAAAATTGTTGCTAAAAGATCATTTTTGTGACTAAAAAGTTAAATGTTCATTTTTTTTCCTTCCATGTTGCTTCTGCTGCTGTGATGAAACACCTGAAGGGTTAATAAACTTCTTGGATATGGTTATGGTCTTATGATCAGCTTGAGGGCTGCAGTTTTTAGAATGGTGTCACTTTTGGGTATTTTCAGCCATACCAGACCCCTCAAACTGACTTCAAATGTGAGGTTCCGAAAAAATGTGGTTTTGTTAATTTTTGTTGTAAAAATGAGAAATCGCTGGTCAACTTTTAGCCCTTATAACTTCCTAACAAAAAAAAATTTGTTTCCAAAATTGTGCTGATGTAAAGTAGACACGTGGAAAATGTTATTAACTATTTTGTGTCACATAACTCTCTGGTTTAACAGAATAAAAATTCAAAATTTGAAATTTTCAAAATTGTTGCCAAATTTCCGATTTTTATTTTTTTTTACAAATAAACTAAAAAATTATTGACCTAAATTTACCACTATCATGAAGCCCAATATGTCACGAAAAAACAATCTCTGAATCACCGGGATCCGTTGAAGCGTTCCTGAGTTATTACCTCATAAAGGGACACTGGTCAGAATTGCTAAAAACGGCCAGGTCATTAAGGTCAAAATAGGCTGGGTCATGAAGGGGTTAAATCATGATTTTGTTACATATATTGCTATTTATTTATTTTTAAATTGACATTCTTTCTTTATATCTAAGAAAATAACATTTGTAATTTTTGCAACTTTCTAATTTTAACTAAGTACTGGGGCTTTTGTAGACTCCTTCCTGTGCTTTTAGTAAGAGTTTTCAGTAGGGTTCCATATTATCAGAGGTAGGATTACAATGACAGCTTCTATACATAGCTAATAGCACAAGATCCACTATGGTTGGATTCTGACTCTCTGTACATGTGTTAGCTCCTGAAACAACATGAAGTTAAAATCTTTAAAAAAAAAAAAAATCCCTAGTGGCTAATGGAAAAGTTGCAAGGCTTCTATTTTTATATTTTTAAAATTGCAAGTTGTGATAAAGAACACAAAAGATGGCAAAAATGCATATAACCCAAAAATCTGAATTAAGCAATGAATAATTTTACAGGTGGCAAAGCAGTTAACTCTTTCCGGGCCATAAGTTTATTCAGTCACATTGATAGGCAGTTTCAAACTATGGGACCAATATGTCCCTTGGTCCTTAAAAGGGGAAACGAGTTTGCCACCTCTGTGTGTCTAATTGTTAGGCCGGGATCACACACAGCGAGATACGGCCGAGTCTCGCGGGTTAAAACCAAGCTCTGGCACCGGCACTCCGGAGCGGAGCGTGCAGCCGCACAGCAATACATGGAGCTGCACGCTCCGCTCCGGAGTGCCGGTGTCAGAGCTTGGTTTTAACCCGCGAGACTCGGCCGTATCTCGCTGTAGTGTGACTCCGGCCTTACTTTCTTTTACATTCTATGCATTAATTCCTCCCACACGCACCACTCTTCTACTAGTTGGTTACCATTGCGGCTCTTGATTGGCGGCATCGGTCACATGATCAAAAGGAATTTGTTTCTTTAGAGCCTGTTGCATATTTAAAAGCAATCAAGGGCAACACACCCTATAATTGTCTTGTAACACTGGTGTCCTGGATGCTAATGGGCAAGGTGAACATCTGCAAAGAGTTTGTATGTTCTCCACGTATTTCATGGGGTTCCTCACGCTCCAAAGCAATTTAGATTGTGAGTCACAATGAGGCCAGTGATGATGTCTGTAAAGTGCTGTAATATGATGGCGCTATGTACCGTAAGTAAATAAAGTCTTGAGTCTTCTAGTTATGGAAAATAAATGAGTTGTGAAAAGTGTATAATTATTAACTGTAAAGTATAGCTGAACATTATGTTAAAGATATATAGTTAGGCTCTGTTCACGCAGACACCATGACTTTTTTATGCTTTTTATACAAGAGCCATCATGGATAGGACACTGTCTTCATGATCTCCCCAGGTTGAAAATTCTTTCAAGTTTACCAAAATAATTTGACTTGTGTGTAATTTAATGCTAAACATCCTTTGATTTTCTAGCTAGGGTTTAGCTATAGGGGTGCAGAATGTCTCCAGTCCTGTATATAACCCACACGAGACCATCTAATATATAAAGCTCAAGTGTGTGTATGTCCGGGATTGGCATCCGCACCGTCGCAGCTACAGCCACAAAATTTGGCACAGTCACACGTCTGGACCCCGAAAGTGTCCTAGGCTATGTTGAGGCGAAATTTTAACCCCGCGCGTTCCAATTCACCAAACAATTTTGCCCCTATCTACATAATGGGGGGGGGAAAGTGTGTATCAAGCCCCGCCCCTCATTATGATGTCATAATGGTTGCCATGGCGACGCTGATGTCATCATAGGTTGCCAGCCCCGCCGCTCATTATGATGTCATAATGGTTGAATATGGGATGGAGGATGGGTATATGGGCACTGGACTATGGGATGGAGGATATGTATGACGGGTATGTGGGCATGGGACTATGAGATGAAGGATGTGTGGTGGGTATATGGGCATGGGACTATGGGATGGAGGATGTGTGATGGGTATATGGGCACCCGACTATGGGATGGAGGATATGTATGATGGGTATATGGGCACGGGACTATGGGATGGAGGATAATTATAATTTGCTATAACTAACCACAGTTGGTTACTATGCCCGGGCAGCGCCGGGCTCTTCAGCTAGTTTGTTATAATAGTGTAGACACAGATTCTAAGATTGTTATTTCTCCTTCACCTCATTGGGGGACACAGGGCCATGGGTGTTATGCTGCTGCCACTAGGAGGACATTAAATTAATACACAGAGAAACTAACTCCTCTGCAGACACCCTCTGCTGGCTCTACCTTGAACCAGTTCTTGCTTAGTGTCTGTAGGAGGCACTAGGGTCTGGCTTAAGACCCCCGACTTCATTATTTTATTTTTATTTTTTACTTTTTCCTATGGATTGAAGGGGCGATGGGGCCTTTCAAGGTCTCGATCTCCCAATATCATCAACAGGTGGGAACGCAGAGTGTCGTCTCCCCGTACCCCCTTCTGCAACCTCAATGCCATGCCTGGTCTCTCCTTGGGGGCGACGGATCCCTTTAATGGGTCCGCTCTCCCCACACCGATAACAGACGGGAACATGGGGTGTCGCCCCCACGTACCCCCTTCTGGAGCCAGGCCAGACAAAATGCGCTGCCCTCCCCCCAAAGGATTACTTCAGGTAATATGCAGAGGCTCCCATCGGCATCCGTGCAGCCCCACTGCACCACCGCTGTCAGAAAGTGGATGATGTCAGGAGGTGAACGAGCCCTCTCCACCTCCCTGTCAAAGGGATGGTGGATTGAGGATGATCTGCACGGCCAAAAATTTCCAGCTGTGGCCCATTCACTGCGCACTCGGCTCTGCTTCATCTGGCCTGTGAGTAGCGCAGTGTCCGCGGTCGGCTCCTTCTCCAGGATGGTCCTGGCCCTCAGAGGGATAGGTGTCCTGTCTGCTGCGCTCCCACGTCAATCGCCGCCGCCGCAAACTTAGTCCTCGGCTTCTGGCCGGGATAGGCCTAGCTCCGCCCACTTCTAAGGCGCGCCCGCATCCCGGCTCCCTGCCTTTGACTCCACCCACTTTTTCTGGTGCTTCTCATTCCTCCCGAGAAGCGCAGACTTGTTCTCGGGCCAACATTTCCTGTCATCGCACGTGTAGCTACAGGCTGGCGATTCCATCACTTCTGTGTGACTACAGGCTCCTTTTACACCGCAGCGCAGATTACCTTCTCTGGGGGCACGGACACAGGACCTGGGTAAGCTGGTACACGGCGCTTAACCTCTTCCCTGCAGCAGCCTCTAAGCAGCATTTTACATGCAATATGTCTCAGTCAAAGGCATATAAGAAAGCTGATAAGACACACACACAGTGGTGTATGCCTCATGTACCACATGTAATGCCCCACTACCACGGAGACACCGTACTGCAATCTGTGCAGCCTGCGACCCCCTCATGCGTACAGGAGCCCCCTGCTAATGCCGACCCTGGTGGACTTAGCCCACCCGAGTGAGCCACGTCACTGGCACAGTCCATGGCTTCCCTGGCTAAAGCTATAGAATCCGTCCGTGATGCCTCCTCAAGCCAGGGCATCGGTTTACCCTGCCTAGAAGGCCCCTCAGCCATGCGAGAGTCTTCCTTAGATGGGCCAGACAGCAGCAGAAGACATACAATCTGCTAGAAAACGTCCCCATAACTCATCCCCCTGGCACTCTGGTGCCTCTGCGTTCGCAAGCTCTGCCTCCCGCTCCCCCTCACCAGGGGTTTGCAGCGAACACGACTCAGAATATGAGTCAGATGTGGCTGTGGACCCAGACTCGCTAGAGTACCAGAAGTCTCTAGATTCTTTCATTGACGTGGTCAATAAGTCTGAGAGTAGACTAAGAACCTGGAACTAGTCCGGATCACAGTGTCCTTCAAAAGGACCAGACGTCCTCACAGGGTTTTTGCTAACCTCCCTGAGTTTACGGACATTGTTCAGAGGCATAGAAGTCGCCCGGACAAGTGATTCACAGGGCAAAAGTCGCTGGAAGCACGGTACCCCTTTGCACCTACTCCTAAGAAAGGAGTGGACTGAGTCCCCTGCAGTGGATCCACCCATATCACAGATCGCTTCCAAAACGCTCCTGTCTTTGTCTGACGGCTTGTCTATTAAAAACCCCACTGATCGACAGATTGACAACCTTGCTCGGTCAGTCTTTGAGGCTACTGGAGCAGCACTCTTCCTTTCCTTTGCCACCACCTGGGTGGCCAGAGCTATGGTAACCTGGGCAGAGGCTCTAGCTAAGACCAGTCGAGACAATAACCTACCTCCCGAGGCAGTCAGTCTCGCTTACCAGATTGCCCGGGCCGGGGATTATGTGGTGCATGCCTCCCTAGATGCAGCTAACTGTGCAGCGCTTGCAGCTGCAAACACCATTACCATCAGGAGAGCCCTATGGCTCCGAGAGTGGCGAGCAGATTCCGCTTCCACAAAATCTTTTGACTTCCCCGCCTTACCAGAGCGGGCGTTTGTTCAGAGATAAACTTGACCAAATTATCTCGGATGCTACTGGAGGAAAAAGCTAATTCCTCCCTCAGCAAAGACCCAGTCGACCTTTTTGGAACCAACACCAGCTTCACTTCCGGCCTTTTCGCAGCACCGCAAGCTGGTCATCCGCAACCGCTTCCTCTAGCTCTGCCTGTCCCCCACTCAGGGACAGGGATCCACAACCTTCATTCAAGCCCTCTCATTCCTGGAAAAGCAGACCCTCACGGTCCGGACCCAAGGGTACCTTTTCCAGCAAGTTCTCTGCTCAATGACTCATTGCAGTATCCGGAGGACACAGACAGGGTTGGTGACTGTCGACTCTTGTTTCGTCAAGTCTGGCTGGCGGTCGTTCACGACCAATGGGTCAGACATCTGGTGTCCTCCAGATACAAATAGAATTTGCTTCTCCCCCCAACATGCTTCTTCCTGTCGCGTCTTCCAAAGACGGAAGCGCATACAGCCCCATTTTATCAGGCCATATACGCCCTTCGCAACAATGGAGTCATCGAAACCGGTTCCACACTCAGAAAGGTTCAAGTGGTTTTACTCAAACCTGTTCGTGGTCCCAAAGAAGGACAGAACCATGCGTCCCATCCTAGACCTAAAACTGTTGAACAAGTTTGTCAAAGTGCATCATTTCAGTATGGAGTGTCTCCGTTCTGTCATCTTGCTGGAGAAAGGGGAATACCTTGCGTCTGTCGACATCAAGGACGCATATCTTCACATTCCAATCTTCTCAGGTCACCAAAGATTTCTGCGCTTCGTGATTGGAGACGAGCACTTTCAGTTAACTGCCTTGCCCTTCGCTCTCGCCACTGCCCCCAGAGTGTTCACCAAGGTCATGGCAGCTGTCATGTCTATTCTGCACTCTCGGGGTGTGGTGATTCTGCCCTACCTAGACGACCTCCTCATCAAGGGATCATCCCTTCAGGCCTGTGCAGAGTGTCAGCATCACTGTGGACACTTTCACTCATTTGGGTTGGCTGGTGAACGTAAGCAAGTCCATCCCAGCAAATCTCCTTTTTGGGGATGATCCTGGATACTTAGAATCATAGGGTTGGAAGGGACCTCCTTGGCCATCTGGTCCAACCCCCTGCTCAAAGCAGGATTCGCTAAATCATCCCAGTCAGATGTCTGTTCAGCCTCTGTTTGAAGACTTCCATTGAAGGAGAACTCACCACTTCTCGTGGCAGCCTGTTCCACTCATTGATCACTCTAACTGTCAAAAAGTTTTTTTCTAATATCTAATCTGTCTCCTCCCATTCAGTTTCATCCCATTGCTTCTAGTCTTTCCTTGTGCAAATGAGAATAAAGTTGATCCTTCTACAATGTGACAGCCCTTTAGATATTTGTAGACAGCTATTAAGTCTCCTCTCAGTCTTCTCTTTTGCATACTAAACAATCCCAAATCCTGCAACCTTTCCTCATAAGACAGGGTTTGCAGACCGGTCACCATTCTGGTCGCTCTTTTCTGAACTTGCTCCAGTTTGTTGATGTCTTTTTTAAAATGTGGTGCCCAAAATTTGACACAATATTCCAGATGAGGTCTGACCAAAGAGGAGTAGAGGGAAATAATGACTTCACGTGATCTAGACTGTATGCTTCTGTTAATACATCCTAGAATTGCATTTGCCTTTTTTGCTGCTGCATCACACTGTTGACTCATATTCAGTCTGTGATCTATTAGTATACCCAAGTCTTTTCACATGTGCTGTCACTTAGCCCTATTCCTCCCATTCTGTATATGCTTTTTTCATTTTTATTGCCCAGATGTAGTACTTTGCATTTCTCCCTGTTAAAAACCATTCTGTTAGTTGCTGCCCACTTCTCCAGTTTATTTAAATCTTTTTGAATCCTCTCTCTCTCTTCTCTAGTATTAGCTATCCCTCCTAGCTTTGTGTCATCAGCAAATCTAATCAGTTTACCCTCAATTCCTTCATCTAAATCGTTGATAAAGATGTTGAACAATACAGGGCCCAGGACAGAGCCCTGTGGTACCCCACTTGACACATTCTTCCAACTGGATGTGCAGCCATTTACGACCACTCCTTGGGTCCGATTACTAAGCCAGTTATGAATCCTCCTAACAGTTGCCTTGTCCATTCCATACTTAGTCATTTTTTCAATAAGGATTGTATGAGAGACTTTGTCAAATGCTTTGCTGAAGTCAAGATATACTATATCTACAGCATTTCCTTGATCCACCCAATCAGGGATTCCGTCATAGAAGGAAATTAAGTTAGTCTGACATGACTTATTAGTTACAAACCCATGCTGACTCTGTTTAATCACTTCATTCTTATCCAGGTACTGACATACATGTTGCTTAATAATTTGTTCAAAGATCTTTCCTGGTATAGAAGTCAGACTCACCGGCCTATAGTTGCCTGGGTCCACCTTCACCTTTTTGAAGATAGGAACAACATTTGCTCTTCTCCAGTCTTCTGGCACTTCTCCTGTTCTCCAAGAATTTTCAAAGATTATGGAGAGGGGTTCAAAAATTTCTTCTGCTATCTCCTTCAGTACTCTGGGGTGTAATTCATCTGGACCTGGAGACTTGAATTCATTTAGGTTAGCTAAGTGTTTCCTCACTATCTTTCTGTTTAGATATCCTGGATTCTTCTATTCCCTTAATAGGACAGTGAAGAACAGTTGATGTTACATTTCCTTTCTGAGAGAAAACAGATGCAAAATAGGAATTTAAAAGTTCAGCCTTCTCAACATCCTGTCTTACCATTTCATCATTTTCATCCTGTAAAAATCCTACAGCATCTTTGACTTTTCTTTTACTTTTGACATATCCCCAAAATCCTTTATTATTGCTTTTGACATCTCTTGCAAGCCTCAATTCATTTTCATTTTTAGATAATCTGATTTGTGCCCTGCAGGTTCTGCAGACAGCATTATATTCTTTAGATATGCCTCCCTCTTTCCATTTTATAAACATGTTTTTCTTCCTTTTTAGCATGTGCTTAAGTTTTGTGTTCATCCATCCTGGTTTCCTTAAATGCTTCCTATTCTTCCCTCTTTTCGGAATTGTTAACAACTGTGCTTTTGAGAATTTCATTTTTCAAGATTTCCCATCCTTCCTGGACATTTTTGTCTTTAAGGATATCCAGCCGTTGGATCCCTCCAATTCTCTTTCTGAATCCCTTTAAAATCTGCCTTTCTGAAATCTAACCTTGACGTCTGAGTCTTCACAGGTCTTCCTCCTCTAGTTATCCAAAATTCTAAAATAGCATGGTCGCTACCTCCTAGGGTCCCAGCCACTCTTACCTCCTCAACCATTTCCTCCCTGTTTATAAGGATTATATCCAAGGTAGCAGTTCCCCTTGTTTTCTCCCCTACCTTTTGGAAGATAAAGTTGTCAGCAAGAGAGGATAAGAATTTCCTTGACCTGTTAATTTTGCCTGAGAGAGATTCCCAACAAATGTCTGGATAGTTGAAATCTCCCATGACAACTATGTCATATTTTTTGGAGAACTTGGCCATTTGATGCATAAAGAGTTCATCCATGTCTTCAGCTTGCACATGCGGCCTGTAGTAAATGCATACAATGGTGTCCTTTCCATTGTTCTGTCCTTGTATTACTCAAACAGTTTCCACAGAACTCCCAGTCTCTGAAGCTTCAATCTCTGTGCAGATATACGCGTTTCTAACATACAATGCGACACCTCCTCCTCGTTTATCAAGTCTGTTTCTTGCAAATAAGTTGTATCCTTCTAGTCTTGTATTCCAATCATGTGTATTGTCCCACCTAGTTTCAGTGATTCCAATGACATCATATTTCTTTTCCTGTGTTAGTAGTTCCAATTCTCCTTGTTTGTTGCCCATGCTTTGTGCATTAGTATAGAAACATTTTTTAGTTTGTGGTAGGTTTCTCTTCAATATTTTTTTTTAATTAGATTATTTTGTCTTTGTTCTTTCTTTTCCACTTCTAATAGCAGAGTTCTCAATAGCATTTGTCAGGTGTATGACTTTTTCTGGTCTTTTGCTTCCCTTCCCATGTTGTTCCAGTTTAAAGCTTTCCTTACAAGTGTAGCAAGGCGACTTCCAAATACATGCTTTCCAGTCTTCGTAAGGTGCACCCCATCTCTAGCAAGTAGTCCATCGTATAAGTAATTCACTCCGTGATCCAGAAATCCAAATCTTTGCTGACGGCACCATCGACGTAGCCAGTTGTTCACCTGCAGAATCTTATTCCACCTCCTTGTTCCATGGCCATCCACTGGGAGGATGGAAGAGAAGACTGCACTTCCAGTTCTTTCACTTTCTTGCCTAAGTCTTCAAAGTCTCTGCAGATGGTTTCCAGGTCATTTCTTGCGGTGTCATTTGTCCCCACATGTAGTAGCAGGAATGGGTAGTCATCTGTAGATCTGAAGAGTCCTGATATCCTGTCAGACACATCTTTAATTTTTGCACCTGGAAGACAGGGTTGATAATTCTCTCTCCAGAAAAGATCTCGGCACTGATCCAGGGAGCCCTGAAGCTTTCTCTTGCCCGCCCCCACTCCCTGCGGTTTGGCATGCAGGTCCTGGGGAAAATGGTAGCGACAATCAAGGCAGTACCGTTTGCTCAATTACATCTCCATCCTCTGCAGCAGGCATTTGCTGTCAGCTTGGGACAGAAATCTGGCCTCTCTGGACCGCCGGTTTCGCCTGTGTCCCCCTGGATCAGGCAGTCTCTCAGGTGATGGATGTTGACGTCCTCAGTTGGGTTAGGGAATGTCCTTTCTTACAGTCCACTGGTTGGTGGTGACGACGTCCATTCAAGAATCGTGTCTCCCGATCAATATTCTCGATAATTGGGCAATCAGGCTAGCCTTTCAGCGATTCCATCAACGTCTGACTGGTCAACCCATTCGGATTCAGTCAGACAACGCCACAGCGGTGGCGTACATCAATCGTCCGGGGCGCACACGAAGCAGAAGAGCGATGCTCGAGGTAGCACACATTCTGCAGTGGGCCGAGACAAACCATTCAGTCATCTCTGCAGTTCATATTCTGGGAGTAGAGAATTGGGCGGCAGATTTTCTCAGCCGTCAGGGTATGGCCTCAGGAGAGTAGTCCCTTTATCCGGAAGTTTTTCAGCAGATTTGCCAGCACTAGGAAAAACCGGATGTAGACCTCATGGCCTCCAGGCTAAATGCCAAAGTTGCGGCATTCGTTGCTCGGTCCCGCGACCCATTAGCCATCGGGTCGGATGCCCTGGTGCTTCGTGGCATCAGTTTCACCTCCCTTACATTTTTCCGCCGCATCCGCTAATTCCAAGGGTCATCCAGAAGATCAAGGCAGAAGGAATCCCGGTGATTCTCATTGCACCAGACTGGCCACGCCGAGCATGGTACGTGGAACTAGTGCAACTAGTCGCAAACATTCCCTGGCGGTTACCGGACCGCCCAGTCCTTCTCTCTCAGGGCCCTATTTACCGCCAGAACTCGATAGTGCTGAGTTTAACGGCCTGACCATTGAATTCTGAGTCCTAGCCCAGGCCGGTTTCTCGCAACAAGTGGCTTCCACCATGATTAACGCTCGGAAACCAACATCCATGCTCATTTACCATCGCATCTGGAATGCCTTTCTCTCTTGCTGCAAAACCTGCAGATGGTCTCTACTTGTGTATTCTATCCCTTCCATTTTGGAGTTTCTCCAAGCAGGATTAGACTCGGGCCTGGCTTTGGCTTCTCTCAAATGCCAAATTTCAGCCCTATCTCTCCTGTTCCAGTGAAGGATAGCTTCCAAATCACAAGTTAAGACCTTCATACAGGGAATGTCGCATCTTGTCCCTCCCTACAAGATGCCACTAGAGCCTTGGGACCTTAATTTGGTCCTAGGTGCCTTGCAAGAGGCCCCCTTCGAACCTCTGCAGGACGCATCGCTTACACTTGTTTCTTTGAAAGTTGCCTTTCTTGTGGCAGTAACATCAATCAGGCGGGTCTCGGAATTGGCGGCTTTGTCTTGCAAACCTCCATTTCTAGTTTTCCACCAGGACAAGGTGGTGTTGAGAACGTCTCCATCCTTCTTGCCTAAAGTCGTCTCTTCTCATCTGAGTGAGGACCTAGTTTTGCCCTCATTCTGCCCAGCTCTGACCCATTGTACTGAGAAAGCTCTCCACACTTTGGATTTGGTGAGAGCACTCAGGAAATACAGTTCCCGAACGGCGTCTTTCCGCAAATTGGATTCCCTCTTTGTGTTTCCGGAGGGACACATAGGGCCTACCTGCTTCTGAAGCTACAATAGCCAGATGGATCCGTTCTGTGATCCAAGAGGCTTACCGTGTCAGAGGTCAGCCCATCCCAGTGGGGATTAAGGAACACTCCACTCGGTCAGTGGGGGCCTCCTGGGCCATTTGGCATCGGGCGCCGGCACAGCAAGTTTGCAAAGCTGCGACTTGGTCCAGCCTGCACACGTTTGTTAAACATTACAACATTAATTCTCAATCTTCTACAGATACAGCCCTTGGCAGATGGATTCTGCAATCGGCAGTATCACATCTGTAGGCCAGATTTAATTGTTTGGTACACAAGGTTTCAGCTGTCGTGCTGTTTCTCACCCAGGGACTGCTTTAGGATGTTCCATGGTCCTTTGTCGCCCAATGAGGCGAAGGAGAAACAGGGATTTTTGTGTGTACTCACCGTAAAATCCTTTTCTCTGAGCCACTTCTTGGGGGACACAGCACCCACCCTGTTAGCCTGTTGGCTTGTGGTTATTCTTTGGTTATGACATAATGCGTTTTTTTTTTTATTTGGTTTGTTTGCTAATTACGAGATCCTGCTGCATTGGTACCGAACTGGTTCAATGTAGAGCCAGCAGAGGGTGTATACTGCAGAGGAGGAGTTAATTTCTTTGTGTATTTGCTTAGTGTCCTCCTAGTGGCAGCAGCATAACACCCATGGTTCTGTGTCCCCCAATGAGTGGCTCGGAGAAAAGGATTTTATGGTGACTACACAAAAAAATCCCTGTTTTTGTCAAAGCTGTAAGCTTAGAAATATATCATGGACTTGGAAAAAAAACACCCCATTCTATTGTAAAAGTAAGAGAATGATATCATTTTTTTTTATTTTTTTATTTTCAGCTTCATATTCCTTTTCTACACCTGCTCTTTTCATATACTAAATTTTCACTTTTTCTTAAGCAAGTTCTTGAGTTTTTATCTTTTTCTTTAATTAACAAAGACGTGTTTATTCAGTGCTAATTTTAGATCTTTTTTTTTTTTTTTCAGGTTTCCTTTTTATTTTGAGCTAAAAATTGCATTTGTAATTTGGCTTCTTTCACCTTACACCAAAGGCTCTAGTGTGTTGTATAGGAAGTTTGTGCATCCAACACTGTCTAGTAAGGAAAAGGTATGTTTACTTGCTTTCCTGTACGTTTTTTTTTTTTTTTTTTAATTTTTTAACTAGCAATATTGGTTTTGTGTTTGTATCAGTTCATGGGGCACTAGATATTTAACACTTTACAAAATGTAACGTATAATAAAAATTACATTAAAATAAATACACAAATGAGAAAAGGCGCATAACTACCAGGTTGTCCATGGAAAATGTTTAGTGCCCCATAACTATTTAACACTTTCAGTGGCTAAGAGCCACAACCTGCTTTTAGTACTTGATATGAGGAAGATCCATAAGTGTTGCCCAGAAAAGAGTCATGGAAACCTTATTGGAAACCTGGCCTAGTATAGATAATAATCTTCCTGTGGCTTAACATTGGGCTGAGTTTTTTAATGTGGCTCATCAGCTAGTGTGAAGAGTTCAAGGGGTGTTCTCAAGTATGGAAGTGTGTCTCTTTTTCATTGGATACTTGATAGCTTCCTAATTGCTGGGGATAAGACTGCTCTGACCCGCAACCATCCCAAGAATAGGGCTAAGGAATAACTTCCAAATTTCTTGGGGTCCAACCACTGGGACTCCCCTACCCCCCCCTAATTTTGAGGACTGGGGCTCTGAAAAGCCCTTTGTGGATAGTGGTGGTTAATCATGTGCACTGCCGCTCCACTCATTCTGTATGGGACCTCCTGTGTGCAGTAACAATGGAGTGGTAGCATACATGATTAACCACCACTCCATTAGCTCTTAGAGCCCTGGTTCTTGGAATCGGCAAAGGTCCCAACGGTTGGACCCCAAGCGATTGGGGAACTAATCCCCTAAGGGTACCGTTACACTAAGCGATGCACCAGCGATCCCGACAACGATATGGATCGCTGGTGCATCGCTAAGTGGTCGCTAGTGAGCTGCCATACAGGCAGATCTCACCAGCGACATAGCAGCGGTCGGGGGTCGCTACTTACCTGTCAGACGCGGCGATCCTGACGTCCTCCCGCCCGCGTCCACGCGTCGCTCGTCGGCGCCACAGGAAGCCCAGCAGGAAGTGCCTGACGCGAAATGGTCTAGGACGTTCTCGCGCGATCAGTGATAGCCAGTAGAGGAGCCGGTCGGAGGTAAGTATCACATGTAGCGATATCGCTAGCAATATCGCTGCTACGTCACAAAACGAGTGACGTTACAGCGATATTGCTAGCGATATCGCTATGTGTAACGGGCCCTTAACCCTGTCCCAACCTTGAAAATACCTCTTTAAGTTGCTTTGATCATAGTATGGATCAAATAATAGTTTCTAAATATGGAATGATATAGCGGCCGTTGAATAAAAGGTAGAAGATGTAATACATATGCTGTTGCATTGATATCATTCCCATTATTTTTTCTTTTCAATTACAAATTACTGGTAACTACAAAATGCTACTATGACCATCATTTTGAGGCTGGTGTTGCAGTTTTAAGATATCATACTACATTGTTGAATTTAGAAAGAAGACATATTGTACAGCATCAAATAAAGCTGTATGGTACCTTAAAATCATGTGTACTAGTTTCTGGAAGTTTGACTTCAAATGATTAAAATTCTTGTATGTGCACCTATAGGAGATTGATGAGTACATTGCTCAGGCGAGAGACAAGAGCTATGAAACAATGATGCGTGTGGGCAAAAGGGGCCTAAATCTTGCTGCGAATGCCGCAGTGACAGCAGCTACAAAGGTAAAATGACAGTTTACTACAGAAATGCATCACTTATTTGAAAATAATTTCATTATTTTGCTCTGTCCCTTCCATAATTATCTGTATATCTGTATTCTAGAATTTTTGATAGATCCTCCTCATCTTACTTTGGAAGATTTCTAGTGAGAAAACAATAGGGTTAGAGAATAAAATTGGTAATGACTGTATTCACCTTCTTACATCACTTTAGTTGGAATATACGAATAATCTGCATAAAATAAAGCAAATTTAGGGCTTTTGAACAAAGGACTGTACTGATGTTGAAAAAGCTAGGAAGGTTTGAGCTTGGTAGCCTTGAGAGAATATGGAGATGGTGAGTGAAGCTGTGGACGAGAAAGGGCTGTAAAAACTGGGTACAGTTCTGGGCACACAGCCTATACACAGCATGGCTCCATAGTATGGAGGCCTATAGAAGTTCTATGCGCTGACTTAAAGGCTGTCAGACTCCATTAAGTTAGCTTTGATGCAGCGTTTTGGAGAAAAACCTACTTTAAAAGCCTCTGGGGACCGAGTTGAGCTGGAGACTAGTCGGACAGGCGGCTTCTCACTGCCTGCTGTCTTTGACCGACAGACCTCAATTGCACATATATTCAAAGACCTCTCCATCCAAGGCAGCAGGCAGGCAGAAGCCGCCAGGGATCAGCCTGTACGACTAGTCTCCAGTGCAGCTCGGACCCGTGCCACAGCGTTTCAGAGTTAAACCTTCCGGGCTGAGATAATACAGCCAGTGTCTTACCCTATGGATCGGGCAGCATATATTTCAGCTGTCAGGTTCCCTTTAATATATACACAATTAAAGAAACCTAATAACAAATGAGGGCTAAGGCAATAGTTTATGAACATGTTTTCTCCATACACAGATACAGCCCTCACTGTAGGTAACATTACCCAAATATACTATGAAGAAATGTATGAGTCAATGCCAGTTCACCTGTCTACACTTATAGTAGCTGCACCTTCCCTCCAATATGTGACAAATGCCAAAGTTCAATAAATAATGCAGGAATAAATTGGTCTTTTACTTCATGGATTATGAATCAGAATATACTGTATATCCAGATATTAAATGGCATATCAGGTATCAGCATAATTACTTATCTCGACATTTTATTTACAAAGGACACAGATTGCTAGTACTGCATAGACAGGTGCTAGGATCAATATATGGCACAGAATGAGGAGAAATAAGGTAATAAGGACTCATGAACCTTTTTTTTTTGCAGTCGTATGATCAGGCTCTAAAAGAAGCTAAGCTGTAATTCTGCCTTGAGCTTTACTTGTACACGTCCCTTACCATGTAAGAAGATACAGTCATGAGAAAAATTAAGGATACCCTCTTTACTTTATTCGATCGTCCATGACAGCACCACCTGAGAGAGGGGATCCGCCCTTTAGGAACAGGAAACCTACAGATACAAAAAGGGTGGCACCTCTCCCACGCATCAGTTGGTTTCCTGTTCCTAGAGGACAGGACTCTCTACAGATCGTCCGTCAGAATCATCATGGAATACCCAGGCCGGCTGACCGACCCAGGTAGCGAGGGGGTCTCCTACCTCGGTCAGTGCGGGGTCCCTGGAAGCGCCACGGTGGGGCCGGGTAGGTCACCACGACAGTGGACGAAGCAGGTGGAGCAAGGGTCCGGTGGATGCCGTCTCCAGAGCCAGCACCTGGTAGGTATGCCCCGGTGCGCTTCCCCAGGCCCGGTCCTCCGGGTCAGTGCTGTCTCCTGGCCGGGCTCATGGCGGCGGACGCGGGGGGTGCTGGCACTCCGGGCGGGCCTGCGCGGCTCCTTCGCGCGCGCTCCCGCAGGGCTCTGAGCGGCGGAAGTGACGCGGCGGAAGGGGCGGAGCGATAGCGCCGATACCGGAAGTCGGGTGCCGGCGGCCTCCGGCGCGCGCCGCGGGTGCATGCCGGTCCGGGGGTCGCGCGGCGACCCGGCGAAGGCGAGGGGGGCCGGAGCATGGGGGAGGGAACGCAAATGCCGGGTGGGTGGTGCTAGGGCAGTATGCCTGCTGACCCGGACAGGAGGCCATATAAGGCAGATGGGGACGCCGCTGGGGTGCTTCTGAAGGCCCCAGCAATGGAGACGTCGGAAGCCCCCTTAGTCCAGCAGAACGAGACGCAGGAACACCCGCAGAAACAGGCGAGTGGCCAGCAGAAGAGACAGAAACGAACCAGCGACCAGAGCCGCGAAAGTTCCTCCAGAAAGGACCCCCCTGCCTCCCTCCGTGATCCGGTACCTGCCTCATCTGCATGGGTAAGAGATCTCCGTGAATGTACCCTGATGCAGTGTTCCTTTATGTTTTTTTTCAGGGGAAGAAGGTTACGGGAAAACAGAAACACAGGGAATGTGCCCTCTGTAGTTCCCCCCTACCAGATGGCCACCCTAAAAAATTATGCCAGCCATGCATACGGCAGACGGTAGGAGTTATTACGGACAGGGAGTCCAGGGGTAGATTGTCAGGCCCTTATACTCTCCCCCGTTTATGCAGGTAGCGGAAGAGACACCTGACTTCACTTCAAACCTGAGAGACATGATCAGGGCAGAAATGAAAGCTTTACCTCAAAGAGAACCTTCTAGGAGAAGAGAGGCTAGTGGTTCGGGCTCGGAGGCCTCAGTCGCCCCTGGGAAAGGGGACAATTCCTCGGACTCCTCGGCCTCCTCGTCGTCTTCCTCGGATGAAGACTCTAGCCGGTTCTGCTTCCCCTTAGAACAGATGGACAAATTAGTGAAAGCTATACGGTCCACCATGGGGGTAGCGGACAAAAAACGAGAACTCTCAGCACAGGACATTATGTTCGGGGGGTTGGACCCCAAAAAACGTAAAGCCTTTCCATTGAACGAAAAGGTTCAGAGCCTAATTGATAGAGAATGGAAGAGACCGGAGAAAAGGGGCTCCATGCCACCAGCCTTTAAGCGGAGATACCCCTTCGATGACCCGGTAGTAAACAGATGGGATAAAGCCCCGAAACTAGATGCTGCAGTAGCCAAAGCATCTAAAAAATCCGCCATACCATTTGACGATATGGCCTCCCTGAAAGATCCGTTAGATAAGAAAGCAGATTCTTTCCTTAAAGGGACATGGGAGATGTCAGCAGGCGCGTTAAGACCAGCGGTAGCTGCCACCTGTACAGCCAGATCCATGATGGTCTGGCTAGATCAGCTAGATTCCGAACTAAGAGATGGAGCTTCAAGATCATCTATTCGGAAAAATTTACCCATCATTCAGAATGCCGCAGCGTTTTTAGCCGATGCTTCTGCAGACTCTGCAAGAATGGCGGCAAAAGCCGCAGGTCTGTCTAATGCAGCGCGAAGAGCGCTCTGGTTAAAATGCTGGCCAGGAGATATTCAAACCCGGTCCCGTCTCTGTTCCATTCCCTGCGAGGGGGAGTACCTATTCGGTCCCGTCTTGGACGAATTGTTGGAGAAAGCTGGAGATGACAAAAAGAAATTTCCCAGTCTCCCGAACCCCTCGTACAGACGTCCCTTCGCCAGGAAAGGGGTTTTCCGGAGAAGGTCGTCCAGAGATCAGGGCAGATGGGATGATAAAAAAAGGAAAGGTACAGGATTCATGTTTGGGGGAGGGCGCCAGGAAGGTCCAGCTCGGGACACGAAAAAGCCGCCCCAATGACTAGTGGCCCCAGTAGGGGGAGACTAGCTGCCTTCTACCCATCCTGGTCTCTGATCTCCAATAGCAGCTGGATATTGGGGATAATAGCCGTGGGACTACGACTAGAGTTTTTCTAGGGTTCCCCTTGATCAATTTAAAATCACCCCACTCAGGTCATCTGCGGCAGAACAAGCTGCCCTGGAAGCCGAGGTTCATAACCTGTGCGCTAAGAAAGTCCTGATAGAGGTTCCAGAGGAAGAATGGGGGAAGGGATTCTACTCCCCTCTGTTCCTGGTCCGCAAACCGGACAGCTCCTTTAGGACAATAATTAACCTTAAAGCCCTCAACAAATTTTTGGTCATACGTCCCTTTAAGATGGAAACGATTAAATCTGCAATAAAATTGCTGTTCCAAAACTGCTTCATGGTGGTGTTAGATTTAAAAGACGCATACTACCATATACCCATCCATGCAGGCCATCAGCGGTTCCTCAGAGTGGCGGTTCAGTTGGATGGGTCAATTCGACATTTCCAATATGCGGCCCTCCCTTTTGGAGTGGCAGTCGCTCCCCGAGTGTTTACTAAGGTGATAGCGGAGGTCATGGCCCATCTACGTGAATCAAACATTCTGGTGATCCCCTACCTGGACGATTTTCTTATTGTAGGTAAAACGGCGAACCATTGTTTACAACAGCTACAAAAGGCAATGTCTGCCCTAGAACGGTTAGGATGGTTGCTGAACGTCAAAAAGTCCCGGTTGCAGCCAATGAAAGTCCAACAATTTTTGGGCCTAACCCTGGATTCTGAAAAACAGGAATGCCGTCTGCCTCCGGACAAGCTTGTTCGCCTCCATTATCAGATCCTGAACGCCTCCAATAACCCCACCATGTCCCTCAGAAAAGCCATGTCCCTTCTAGGCTCTCTCTCGGCCTGTATCCCGGCAGTCCAGTGGGCCCAGTTTCATGCAAGGAAACTACAGAGCGAGGTCTTATTACATCAAAAAGTCCTTGGAGGTTACTTGGAGGGTCAGCTAACCTTATCCCGTAACACAAGGGAGTCCCTAGAGTGGTGGTTACACAAGGATAACTTATTAAAAGGGGTGCCCTGGGAGTATAACGTAACCCGCATAGTCACCACGGATGCTAGTCCTTACGGTTGGGGAGCTCATATGGGTGAAATTTTAGTCCAGGACCGATGGCAACATCATCAGTTAGGAATGTCATCTAACCTAAAAGAATTAACGGCAGTAGAACAGGCGGCTAAAAAGCTCCTTGTGTATCTACAGGGCCATCATGTGCGAGTGTTCTCCGACATTCAGGTCACCGTGGCATACATCAATCGCCAAGGCGGGACTCGTTCCAGACCCCTGATGTTGGTAGCAGAACGGTTCCATCTAGCAGAACAATACTTCCTATCTTTAACAGCATTGCATATAAAAGGAAAAGACAACATCACGGCAGACTTTTTAAGCCGCAATCGGCTAAAGCAAGGGGAATGGTCTTTAAACACCTCCATATTCAAACTGATTGTTCAAAAGTGGGGATATCCAGAGGTAGACCTATTCGCCACCAGAGACAACACTCAATTGGAACAATTCTGCTCCCTGAATCCCAGAGAGAATCCTCTGGCGGTAGATGCCTTCCTGATAAACTGGGACTTCAAACTAGCCTACGCCTTCCCTCCCCTATCTCTTCTACCCCTAGTGATGAGGAAAATCAGGAAAGACAGAGCAAGGGTGATAGTCATCGCTCCGTTTTGGCCCAGGAGAGCATGGTTCTCATGCCTCAGGACCATGTCGGTGTCCGATCCTTGGGTTCTGCCGGACATCCCGGATCTCCTGTCCCAGGGCCCAGTCTTCCATCCTCAGGTGGCTGGCCTTCATCTGACGGCGTGGAGTTTGAACGGTCATTATTAGAAGAAAAGGGTTTCTCCGCAGACCTAATTAACACCCTTCTTAAAAGTAGGAAAATCATTACCACAAAAATTTACGTCAGGATTTGGAAAAAATTCCTTCAAAACTCAGAAGTTATCGCTGGGGATTCAGCACCTATAATGCAGATATTAGAGTTCCTACAAAAAGGTCTAGACATGGGACTCTCTACCAGTACCCTTAAAGTACAAGTGTCAGCCTTGGGGGCTCTGTTTAGCTGCAACATTTCTGGTAATTATTGGATAAGCAGATTCATTAAGGCAGCAGGTAGATCCAGGCCAATAATGAAGGATAGGTTTATGCCGTGGGACTTGAACCTAGTCCTCACTGCTATGACAGAGACTCCATTCGAACCTATCTCGTCGGCTTCCCTAAAAATCCTGTCCCTCAAGGTAGCCTTCCTGGTAGCTCTGACATCAGCTCGCAGAATAAGCGATATTCAGGCTTTATCTAGGTGTCCTCCTTATTTACAGTTTAAAGAGGATAGGGTAATACTCAGACCTGATCCAGCGTACTTGCCAAAGGTAGTTTCTAGTTTCCATAGGACGCAGGAGATAGTTCTGCCATCCTTCCTCCCTAATCCAACTAATGAGAAGGAAAGGAAACTACACACCCTGGATGTCAGGAGAGGCCTCATAGAATATCTGTCAGTCACTGATCCCTGGAAGAAAGATAATGCCCTATTTATCTCTCATCAAGGCCCCAGAAAAGGTTGTAGAGCATCAAAAAATACACTAGCCAGATGGATTAGAGAGGCGATTGCAATAGCATACACATCAAAGGGCAGGTCGCCACCCGGAAAGCTGAGGGCGCATTCCACCAGGGCAATGGCAACCTCATGGGCCGAAAGATCAGAAGTCTCCATCGACCAGATATGTAAGGCGGCTACTTGGTCCTCTCCGAGCACCTTTTATAGTCATTATAGGCTAGACCTAGGTGCTTCCACAGACCTCTCTTTTGGTATAAGGGTGCTGCAGGCTGTAGTCCCTCCCTAAAGCTGATATTACTCTCTGTAAATCTCTCAGGTGGTGCTGTCATGGACGATCAAATAAAGTCTTAGTTACTCACCGGTTAACGGTATTTTTCGGAGTCCATGACAGCACCCGTATATTCCCTCCCTTTAGTTTAATTGGGGTGTGCACGTCTTTTTTCTTGTTTATACTCACTGGTGATAAAAGTTATAATTGTAAAGAATACTGTACATAAATCATGCATTAACCTTGGAAGTCCTCTTGTGCTCTGTAATCCAACTGATGCGTGGGAGAGGTGCCACCCTTTTTGTATCTGTAGGTTTCCTGTTCCTAAAGGGCGGATCCCCTCTCTCAGGTGGTGCTGTCATGGACTCCGAAAAATACCGTTAACCGGTGAGTAACTAAGACTTTCTCATATTGGAACATAAATGTTTGTCACGTAGGACTTTAAAATTGGGTAAATAAAACCTCAGATGCAGTTGTGCTCAAAAGTTTACGTACCCTGGCAGAATTTTTGCTTTCTTGGCCTTTTTTCAAAGAATATGACTAACACCAAAACTTTTCTCCACTCATGGTTAGTGGTTGGGTGAAGCCATTTATCGTCAAACTACTGTGTTTTCTCTAAAAACGCCAAGAAATCAAAAATTCTGTCTGGGTATGTGAACATTTGAGCACAACTGTAAACACAAAACCAGGTATAGGTTTTATTTTAGCAAATGAAGTGAAGAGAAAGAATGTATATATATTTATTTTTATTGTATCATAATTAAAAAAAAAAAAAAAAATATATATATATATATATATATATATATATATATATATATATATATATATATATATATATATATATTTATTTATTTTATGGTAAAATCAGAAAAACGTACTGAAAAAATGCAGAGATAAATGCTCGAGTATACTAACAGGAATAGATAATTAAACCTAATTTTCAAACAGCAGAGCGTCTTTAAAGTGTCACGAATTATTCTCATTTAGTTGAAATATCGTTATTGAAACATTGTGATTGGCCGCATATTCTCCCTGTGTATGCTTAGTGTTGCGGCCACTCAATTGTTCAAAATAATTCATAAATATAAATAATTGATTAAATTCAAAACAATACATGAACTATGCCCTTGACGTTTGTCACCCCGCCACTGCATACTCACCCGGCCTCCGCTCCCGCGCCGCAGCCTCCGCCGTCCGACATCCACGGCAGTCCCTTCTGTCAATTATGCTCCGGCAATGCCCTGACCCGGAAGCACCACCGAACCACTGGCAGTCCAGACAGGGGCATATCAGGCCGTCCTCCTTTGAGGGAGGTGCCTGATTGTTGTGTTTGCTAGCACACTAGGTCCTGCTTCCTCGTGTTCCTGCCGCAGTCTCTCAGTCCTGTACTCCGTGGTTCCTGCCGCAGTCTCACAGTCCTGTACTCCGTGTTCCTGCTCCGTCCTGCTATCTACGCTTCAGCCCTGCAGTCCTACTCCAGTCCTGCCTCCCGTGTTCCTACTCCGTCCTGCTATCTACCTTCCAGCCCTGCAGTCATACTCCAGTCCTGCCTCCCGTGTTCCTGCTCCGTCTTGCTGTCTAGGCTCCAGTCCCGCAGTCCTGCTCCGGTCCTGTCTCCAGTTATCCTGCTCCGTCCTGCTGTCTATGCTGCAGTCCCGCAACCCCACTCTGGTCCTATCTCCTACAGTCTTGTGCTTCTACTCCAGTCCACTCTGAGCCGCCCCTCTTGGTACCGGCTATCGTGGTTCCCGAACCCCTGGGCCTGCTCCTAACGATCCCTGTATAGGGGTCGGCTCCACCTGGCAGCTCGCCCGGGGCGGCCCCTCGGTGCCACGATCCAGAGGGTCCACTCCTGGAGATTTTCCGCACCCGACCAGCCGTGGTAACAACGTTAATATGAATTATCAAAAATTAATGAGATTATTATATTGCACATGCAGTTATATCACAATATAGTTATAATAGCAAATTTATACAAAAAATTGTTACAAAATTATGATGCAACTGATATAATTAAATTATAAAATGCATATTGCAATGTAAACAGTAGCTACTGCTGTAAGGATCAATACATCACAAGTGTGATCATAATAAATGATATGTATTTACAGCTCTGGCAAAAATTAAGAGACCACTGCAGTTTTATAAAAATCAGCTACTCTACATGTCAGACAGCCACTCCATTCCAGTGTCAGCTGAATTCCAAACAGAGTACACCTCATTCCACTTAATGTGTTTCTCATTAGGTGATCACGTGAACCAAATCTTATTTAACGAAGGAAAGTATAAAAAGCCCTGCAGTGGTGTTCACAATCCTCTTGCAATAGGGAAAGCTGGATAGCAAAACAAGTGCTAGTTATATCACAAAAGTAATAGGAATAAAAAAATAACTTTTAACCATGCCAAAGGAGTTGAAAAGAAAAGTCTTGAGTGAGAAAAAGAAGGGCTCAATTCTAGCTTTATTAGCAGAGGGACACAGTGAGCGTCACGTTGCCTCCATCCTTAAATTGTCTAAGACGGCAGTCCATTACAACAAGGTCAAGCAGCAGACACTGGGGACAACAAATCTACAGACCAGCAGAGGGCGAAAACGACTCTCCACTAACCGGGATGACCGTCATCTTATTCGAATGTCACTCAGCAACCGCAGGATGACATCAAGTGACCTACAAAAGGAATGGCAAATGGCATCTTGGGTGAAGTGCATGGCAAGAACAGTTCGTAACAGGCTCCTAGAGGCAGGGTTCAAGTCATGTAAAGCTAGAAAAAAAGCCTTTCATCAATGAGAAGAAAAGGAGGGCCAGGCTGAAGTTTGCCAAAGACCATAAGGATTGGACCATAGAGGACTGGCGTAAGGTAATCTCTGATGAATCTAATTTTCAGCTTTCCCCAACACCTGGTCATCTAATGGTTAGACAGAGACCTGAAGAGGCGTACAAGCTACAGTATCTTGCACCCACTGTGAAATTTGGTGGAGGATCCGTGATGATCTGGGGATGCTTCAGCAAAGCTGGAATTGGGCAAGTTAATCTTTGCAAAGGACGTATGAATCAAGCCGCATACAAGGTTATCCTGGAAAAACAGTTGATTCCTTCTGCTCAGGCAATGTTCCCCAACTCTGAGGACAGGTTTTACCAGCAGGAAAATGCGCCATGCCACACAGCTAGGTCAATCAATGTGTGGATGAAGGACTACATCAAATCCCTGTCATGGCCAGCCCAATTTCCAGACCTGAACGCCATTGAAAACCTCTGGAATATAATCAAGAGGAAGATGGATAGTCACAAGCCATCAAACAAGGAAGAACTGCTTAATTTTTTTGTACCATGAGTGTCATAAGGTCACCCAAAAACAGTGTGAAAGACTGGTGGAAAGCATGCCAAGACGCATGAAAGCTGTGATTTAAAAATCATGGTTATTCCACAAAATATTGATTTGTGAACTCTTCCTGAGTTAAAACATTAGTATATTGTTGTTTCTAAATGATTATGAACTTGGTTTCTTAGCATTATTTGAGCTCTGCAAGCACTGCATTGTTTTGTTATTTTGACCATTTCTCATTTTGTGAAAATAAATATAAAAAATTTAGTGCTTGGAAATTCGAAGACATGTTGTCAGTAGTTTATAGAATAAAAGAGCAATTTACATTTTACTCAAAAATATACCTATAAAGAGAAATCAGACAAACTGAAATTTTTGCCAGAGCTGTATATTGTGTTTATATATACTTTATAATTTAACAAATGCACTGGGGTCTCTGTGTTTACACTGCTGTGTGCACTTTATAAGTAAATGGAAAAATCTTTAGAATTGAGAGTCCTCAGTGGTTGATAACTTTTTTTTTTTTTTTTTTTTTTTTTTTTTTTTAATGGCTAACTGAAAAGATGGTAACAAATTGTAAGCTTTCAAGACTAATCTGGTCTTTTCATCAGACATAGACTAATACAAAATCTGAAGAGTCACATATTTATGCACAGAAAGCAATAATGCAATAGATAAGACAAGTGACGTGAAGCAGAACTATCATTATGGGAAAGGGATAAACAGTGTTGGCCATAAATATTGGAACTGTTCATAGATAAGGAGTGTGAAAGTATTATTGTCCTGTGATTGGGGTCTGGTTCTGTGTGTAACTGCTCCTGTGCTGCATCTCACAAATATGTCTATCAGCTCTCAACTTCCCGTGTATACACCAAACAACACCATTTGATATGGTCTTATGCTGTATGTAAATAAAGGTGCTCCGGTCCAATGGGCCTCCTCACTGCTCCTAATCGCGTCCTCCTGCTTTGATCGATTTGGACATCCACAATGCGAACCGAGATATCGCACTTGCACTGTAGCCTCACTGGACTGCACAAGCGCACTCTGCTCTGCAATACTGTAAGCTGAGCATAAAACAGCAATGCGCAAGCGCATAGCGACGTGACTGTCATCATTCACATCTAGGCCCTTGTGCAGTGCTGAGATTCGATTAGGAACAGAGAAGAGGGACAGACACCACAGTCAGGAAGCCCATCATACCAGGCCACCCTTATTTGCATATCAAATGGTATTTTTGATGGTATACAGGGGGAGTTGGGAATTGAAAGACATGTTTGTGGGATGCAGCACAGTTAAAGGTGGTGCTTTTTCTTCATAGGCTCAAAAACTGGTGACAGGTTGCCTTTAAAACCTAATGTGTATGTTAGCGACTTTAGGAAAATTACTTTTTTTTGGTTCCAAACTACATGTTGAGACATTTGTTATACATAACCCCCATAGCTTTATGTCAATAATTTTGGACATGGAAGTTGATTGGTTGGACTTTTATGAATTCTTCCCAGGGTCAAGGAGTGTTGTCAGAGAAGTTGCGGAGTTTCAGCATGCAGGATTTAACTCTGATACAAGATGACGATGCTGTGCACATGCATAGTCCAGAACCTCGGTTACGCAGTTCTTCCAGCGGACTAGTGGAGACTATTATGGATCAAGGTAGAAACCTAATTGGTTAACTGAAATGCATGAGTTGTTTGGGGAAATGTGTGACCCCTTATTATTTTGATTGGAAGTTGTAATTTTTACCTTCACAACATAGAAGAAGCTTGCAGAATATGCAGTGTTGTTGTCACTTGATGGCGGTTTGTTTAAAGATTAACCGTCGTTCTAATTTTTATTTCATAAATCAATAGAACACATGAAAATAAGCAACTTTGTTATATATCTTATTAGCAATGTCACCTTCTTTATCTGCCAAAATTGATCAGTCATTATCAAAACTCTCAATTCTGAGGTGAAGTCTGTATTCAGAGACAGATTTTCCCATTACTTAGATAGGAGATGACAGTTACTACTAAGATTCTATGTATTGGGGAGGAGGAGCTAGGGACAGACCCAACCTCCTCCCCCTTCTATCTACATATGATCTTATGATAGATGCTACCGCGCAGGCACCATTTTGATGACAGTATTGTGGGGAGAAAAAAATTTCATCAAAATTGTGCCTGCGCAGTAGCATCTATAGCGTTCCAATAGATGTTAATGCTCAGGCGCCGGCACCATTTTGCTAGAAAGAAGAAAAAAAATTGGCTCCATCAAAATGGCACCTGCGCAGTAGCCTCTATCGCCACCCCAAAGCACGAGAATCTTATTAACTCAAAAATGCAAATGGAGATTAAACAACCACAAGATGGATTTAATCATCATTTTAATCATTATGATATGTATATATTTGTGTATTTATCAAAATTGCAACACCAAAAAGAAAATTGTTGAATTATGGAAATCACTGGATCAAAAGACATGTTAATGATATCAAAGAACGAAAAAATGCAAATAAGTTTTAAAAAACCCTCCGCTGCATGGGCAACAACATGAAAAGAATTCCCAGGAACTTGATAGTGTCCCAGGAGCCATTTTTCAGCACGATAACACCAGACCACCTGTTGCTCGTACTACTGTGAGTAGCTTGCCTGGCCTAATTGTCCTATCATGACCTGCAGTGTGTCTGGACTTGTCTCCCATCAAACACATCTGGGACATCATTGGTCTGCAGTTGAAAAGGAAGCTGCTAGCAGCAGATCTTGATGGATAGCACAGTGGCTCAGTGGTTAGCACTGTTGCTTTGCAGTGCTGGAGTCCTGTGATTAAATCCCACCAACGACAACATCTGCAAGGAGTTTGTATATTCTCTATGTGTTTGCAAAGGGTTTCTCCCACATTTCAAAGACCTACTGATTTTTTTTTTTTTTTTTTGAGTCTGTGTATTAGAATAATTAATTGAAAGGTGGTGTGTTCAAAATAATAGCAATGTGGAGTTCAACTAGTGAGGTTCTGCTGAAATGGTCTCCAATGCTTTAAAATGGAAAGCCAAGCCAGAGAGACGTGGAAGAAAACAGACTACCATTCGAATGGATGAAAGAATGGCCAGAATGGAAAAAGCTCAGCCAATGATCAGCTCCAGGATGATCAAGACGGTCTCAAGTTACCTGTGAGTACTATGACCGTTAGAAGAAGCCTGTGTGACGCTAATCTCTAAGGCCTGTTTCACACTTCAGTTTTTCCTGTCAGTCCGAATCCGCCAAAATATCGGAAAACGGATCCGCAGGCGAACAGACAGGAACGGATGGCATCGGATCGGCGGAAGTACGGATCCGCCGAAGGGGAAAATTTAAAGGAACCGCGCCTGTGAATAAAGGAGAAAAAAAAATACAGCAGCGGCGATGATGTTGTGAAGCAGTCCGGAAAGAGAGAGAGAATTTTATCCAGCAGCCAGACAGAAATGCGGGTTAAATCCGGAAATAGCGGATCCGGACACCAAAAAAAGTTACATGCTCCGTCCGGGCCGCTGAGCGGACGCCAAATTCTTGGCGGATCCGTACAAAAGCGGATCGAACGGACGACCATCCGTCAAGATCCGCCGATAATGCAAGTCTATGAGGGAAAAAAACGGATCCGCCAAGAAAAATGGCTGATCCGTTTTTTCAAATTGGCGGATCTTGACTGATGGTCACAAACGGAAGTGTGAAACAGGCCTAAGCAGGACGTCCCCGCAAAGTCCCACTGTTAAAAAAAAAAAAAAAACGTACTGAAGAGGATACAATTTGCCAAAGAACACATCAACTGGCCTAATAAGAAATGGAGAAACATTTTGTGGACTGATGGAAGTAAAATTGTTCTTTTTGGGTTCAAGGGCCGCAGACAGTTTTATCAGACGACCCCCAAACTCTGCATTCAAGCCACAGCACACACTGAAGACAGTGAAGCATGGTGGTGCAAGCATCATGATATGGGCATGTTTCTCTTACTATTGTGCCGGACCTATTTACTGCATAACAGGGATCATGGACCAGTTTGCATAGAAGAGGTCATGTTGCCTTACACTGAAGAGGATATGCCATTGAAATGGGCTTATCAACAGGACAATGACACTAAACACACCAGTAAACAAGCAAAATCTTGGTTCCAGTCCAACAAAATTGAGGTTATGAAGTGGCCAGCCCAATCCCCAGACCTTAATTCGATAGAACAATTGTTGGGGTGACATCAAAAATTCAGTTTCTGAGGCAAAGTCAACAAATGCCATAAAATTGTGGGATGCAATCCAAGCATCCTGGGATGGAATAACAGTTGACAGGTGCCAGAAGTTGGTTGACTATGCAACATACAGTTAGGTCCATATATATTTGGACAGAGACAACATTTTTCTAATTTTGGTTCTAGACATTACCACAATGAATTTTAAACAAAACAATTCAGATGCAGTTGAAGTTCAGACTTTCAGCTTTCATTTGAGGGTATCCACATTAAAATTGGATGAAGGATTTAGGAGTTCCAGCTCCTTAACATGTGCCACCCTGTTTTTAAAGGGACCAAAAGTAATTGGACAATTGACTCCAAGGCTATTTCATGGATAGGTGTGGGCAATCCCTTTTGTTATATCATTCTCAATTAAGCAGATAAAAGGCCTGGAGTTGATTTGAGGTGTGGTGTTTGCATTTGGAAGGTTTTGCTGTGAAGGAAACATTCGGCCAAAGGAGCTCTCCATGGAGGTGAAACAAGCCATCCTTAAGCTGCAAGAACAGAAAAAACCCATCCGAGAAATTGCTACAACATTAGGAGTGGCAAAATCTACAGTTTGGTACATCCTGAGAAAGATAGAAAGAAAGCACTGGTGAACTCATCAATGCAAAAAGACCTGGGCGCCCACGGAAGACCACAGTGGTGGATGATCGCAGAATAGTCTCCATGGTGAAGAGAAACCCCTTCACAACAGCCAACCAAGTGAACAACACTCTCCATCAGGTAGGCATATCAATATCCAAATCTACCATAAAGAGAAGACTGCATGAAAGTAAATACAGAGGGTTCACTGCACGGTGCAAGCCACTCATAAGCATCAAGAATAAAAAGGCTAGACTGGACTTTGCTTAAAAACATCTAAAAAAGCCAGTACAGTTCTGGAAGAACATTCTTTGGATAGATGAAACCAAGATCAACACCTACCAGAATGATGGAAAGAGAAAAGTATGGCTAAGCGTGATACAGCTCATGATCCAAAGCACACCACATCATCTGTAAAACACGGCGGAGGCAGTGTGATGGCTTGGGCATGCATGGCTGCCAGTGGCACTGGGTCACTAGTGTTTATTGATGATGTGACACAGGAAAGAAGCAGCCCAATGAATTCTGAGGTACTCAGAGCCATACTGTGTGCTTAGATCCAGCCAAATGCAGCCAAACTGATTTGTCCATCTGTAGTATGAAACGACGACCAATGACCCAAAACATAAAGCCAAAGCAACCCAGGAGTTTATCAAAGCAAAGAAGTGGAATATTCTTGAATGGCCAAGTCAGTCACCTGATCTCAACCCAATTGAGCATGCATTTCACTTGTTAAAGATTAAACTTCAGACAGGCCCACAAACAAACAGCAACTGAAAACCACCGCAGTGAAGGCCTGACAAAGCATCAAAAAGGAGGAAACACAGCATCTGGTGATGTCCATGAGTTCAAGACTTCAGGCAGTCATTGCCAACAAAGGGTTTTCAACCAAGTACTAGAAATGAACATTTTATTTACAATTATTTAATCTGTCCAATTACTTTTGGTCCCTTTAAAAACAGGGTGGCACATGTTAAGGATCTGAAACTCCTAAACCCTTCATCCAATTTTAATGTGGATACCCTCAAATGAAAGCTGAAAGTCTGAACTTCAACTGCATCTGAATTGTTTTAAAATTCATTGTGGTAATGTCTAGAACCAAAATTAGAAAATTGTTGTCTCTGTCCAAATATATATGGACCTAACTGTAGATGTGGAGCAGTTCTGAAAAACTGCATGTACATAACTAAATATTAGGTTACTGATTCACAGGACTGCTAATCCACAAAACAAAGTACATATTGTGAGTTTGTAAAGACAAATGCAGACACTGCTATTTTTTAGAACAGCCCAATGTTCAATTTATTTTCTGTAAAGTAGTTGAATATTATATACATATCTCTTCATGTTTTGAACTAGAAAATAGTGTGCAATGTTCCCAATGCATGGAAGTAAAAACTAGTATAAAGATTTTGTGATTAGCTCATGTTTTTGAACACACTCCTATTAATTTGAACACTACTGTACCCTTACTGAGTAAATCAAGATATTTTGAAAATATTGTTTCCACTTCTTTTTTTTAACTATTTGCATATCTTTAGCATCTCTCTCGGTCCTGTGATTACCAAAGTTCTTCAAACTTTGCTTCTTATTGTGGCCATATTGGTGTTGAGGAGTGAATGTGTGTGTAGTTTCCTCACATAGTGTGCACTCCCTGTGTTACAAAAATCTATTGTTGGCCATTCTGCTTTTCATATTTCAATAATGAATAAAGAATTTCTGCACAATAATAAACCATGAATGTAAAGTTCAATGTCATTGTCCTTTGCATGACACAATGGATTTTGTGTTTCAAGCTTTTTTTTATAGCCAGATTTATGTTCTGCCGATATATACAAAAATCCAATATGCTAAGTATTGAGTTTACTTCTACACACTGGAAAATTGAATAATTCTGCTGGTAGAAATATACAAGAAAACTACTGCGTATGCATTTCCCAAATTTCTAAGTGTATGAAAGCAATTAACTTGTGCTGGAAAAAGGTTCATGATGAATTGTGACCTCTCTGTTTTGGGCACCAGTATATGTTGTCCTGCAGCTGGGACAATGGCATTCTGAACCATTACAGGGGTATTCCCATCTCCAATATGTAAATGGTGTAATAGTAGTAATAATAATAATGTTAGTAAATACCTGCAATTAGAAATGTAGTATAGTTACCCCATGTGCAGGGCATTGGGGTACGTGACATTTCTTAGCTACTACAATACCTTGTGCATGAGGTAAGCCACATACAGGTGCTTCTCCCAAAATTATAATATCAAAAAGTTTAATTATATCAGTTCTTCAATACAAAAAAGTGAAACTCATATTATTAGAGACATTACAAACAGAGTGATCTATTTCAAGTGTTTATTTCTGTTAATGTTGATTATGGCTTACAGTCAATGAAAACCCAAAAGTCATTATCTCAGTAAATTAGAATCATTAGCAAAAACACCTGCAAAGGCTTCCTAAGCATTTAAAAAGGTCCCTTAGTCTGTTTCAGTAGATCCACAATCATGGGGAAGACTGCTGACTTGACAGATGTCCAGAAGACAGTCATTGACACACTCCACAAGAAGGGTAGCCAGAAAAGGTCATTGCTAAAGAAGCTGGCTGTTCACAGAGTGCTGTATCCAAGCATATTAATGGAAAGTTGAGTGGAAGGAAAAACTGTGGTAGAAAAAAAGTGCACAAACCACAGGGATAACCGCAGCCTTGAAAGGATTAGGAAAAGGCCATTCAGAAATTTGGGGGAGATTCACAAGGAGTGGACTGCTGCTGGAGTTATTGCTTCAAGAGCCACCACACACAGACGTATCCAGGACATGGGCTACAAGTGTCTCATTCCTTGTGTCAAGCCACTCATGACCAATAGACAACTTCAGAAGTGTCTTACCTGTGCCAAGGAGAAAAAGAACTGGACTGTTACTCAGTGGTCCAAGGTATTGTTTTCAGATGAAAGTAAATTTTGCATTTCATTTGGAAATCAAGGTCCCAGAGTGTGGAGGAAGAGTGGAGAGGCACGCAATCCAAGCTGCTTGAGGTATAGTGTGAAGTTTCCACAATCGGTGATGGTTTGGGGAGCCATGTCATCTGTTGGTGTAGGTTAACTGTGTTTTATCAAGACCAAAATCATTGCATAAGTCTACCAGGAAACTTTAGAGCATTTCATGCTTCCCTCTGCTGACATGCTTTTTGGAGATGGAAATTTCATTCTCCAGCAGGACTTGGCACCTGTCCACACTGCCAAAAGTACCAATACCTGGTTTAAAAACAACAGTATTACTGTGGTTGATTGGCCAGAAAACTCGCCTGACTTTAACCCCATAGAGAATCTATGGGGTATTATTAAGGGGAAGATGAGAGACACCAGACACCACAATGCAGACAAGCTGAAGGCTGCTATCAAAGCTACCTGGGCTTCCATAACACCTCAGCAGTGCCACAGGCAGATCGCCTCCATGCTACACCGCATTACATAGTAACATAGTTATTAAGGTTGAAGGAAGACCTTAAGTCCATCTAGTTCAACCCATATCCTATCCTAACTTGCCCTAACATGTTGATCCAGAGGAAGGCAAAAAAAACCCACGTGGCAAACAGTAAGCTTCACATTGGGGAAAAAAATTCCTTCCCGACTCCACATACGGCAATCAGACTAGCTCCCTGGATCAACGCAATATTAAGGAAACTAGTGTATATACCCTGTAATATTATGCTTTTCAAGAAAGGCATCCTGTCCCTTCTTAAATTTTATTAGGGAATCACTCATTACAACATCATATGGCAGAGAGTTCCATAGTCTCACTGCTCTTACAGTAAAGAATCCGCGTCTGTGAGTATGCTTAAACGTTCTTTCCTACAGACGTAGAGGATGCCCCCTTGTCCCCGTCACAGGTCTAAGAGTAAAATGATCATTAGAAAGGTCTTTGTACTGTCCCCGCATATATTTATACATTTGTAATAAGATTACCCCTAAACCTTCGATTTTCCAAACTCAATAACCCCAAGTGTAATAACCTGTCTTGGTATTGCAGACCCTCAGTTCCCTAATAACCTTGGTCGCTCTTCTCTGCACCCGCTCCAGTTCAGCTATGTCTTTCTTATACACCGGAGACCAGAACTGTACACCGTATACGAAGTGTGGTCGCACTAGTGACTTATATAGAGGTAAAATTACTGCATTGATGCAGTAATTGATGCCAAAGGAGTCCTGACCAAGTATTGAGAGCATTTACTGAACATAAATTTCCGTAGGCCAAAATTTCGGATTTTAAAATAATTTGTGAAGCTGGTGTTTGAAAGTATTCTATTTTACTGAGATAATGACTTTTGGATTTTCATTTGCTGTAAGCTATAATTGTCAACATTAACTGAAATAAACACTTGAAATAGATCACTCTGTTTATAATGACTCTATATAATGAGTTTCACTTTTTGTATTGAAGAACTGAAATTAACTTATTAATCATATTCTAATTTTGTGAGAAGCACCTGTAGCTTATCAGAATAATCATTTCTAAATGAAGGTATTTACTAATATTATTATTACACCTACTAAATATTGGGATAGGATCTTGCTTTGCTGACCCCTTTTCCATCTTTAATTATCATATGTATGACTTTGAAATGCTTTAATATATGAGACTTTTTGAAAGGCCCATATTTATATAATAGTTATGGTATGTGGACGTTTATTGCACAGATGCAACATTACCCTTTTCTTTGTATTTTCTGCATCCTTGGAATCTGAGTAAGTTTGTTAATCTGTTTGATCTAATCTGATTTATTCTACTTGAATATTAAACTAGCAATGAATAATTAACTATTCTTAAATGAGATTGGTCATTATAGTAACCAAAAAGAAAATGAAAGGGGGTATTCCTGCATCCTAATGGAAATTTGTTCGCAAAGTTAATTTATGTTTCATGGACTGAATGCACAAGCTCCACGTGGGAACTTGTGGCACTGCCAGCTCGTATAACAGTCCAGCTATGTTATAGAGGCAGGAGTACATTTGTGATGCTCCCATAAATGGTAAATCTCGCTATTCAGTTACGGACTGAGGAGAGTGTGATAAATAATCCAATAAAATGTAACCTTTATTGCTAATTAATTAAAATGTAACAAATGCCAAATATAATACAAATATTTTTTGCAAGTGCTGCAACACACATCACATATGCTAAAAAGATGTACTTGCATATGCTGCAATTGATATTTATGGACAACCATACCTAAGTCCCCCCCCCCCCCAAGGTGAGTAGGGAACAAATTTGATGTACTAGAGAGGTACAAATGTGTATAAAGGGGATCTGTCACCCCATTTTAGCCCTATGAGATGTGGCCACCGCCATCAGGGGCTTATCTACAGCATTATGTAATGCTGTAGATAAGCCCCAGATGAAACCTGAAAGATAAGAAAAAAAGAGTTAGATTATACTCACCCCGGCGTTCGGTCCGATGGGTGTCGCCATCCCGTCCGGCGCCTCCCATCTTCATACGATGTCCTCCTCCTTGCTTCTCTCTCGGCTCCTGGGCACGCGTACTTTATCTCCCCTGTTGAGGGCAGAGCAGAGTACTGCAGTGCGCAGGCGCCGGACATCTCTGACCTTTCCCGGCTCCTGCGCAGGCATACTTTATCTGCCCTGTTGAGGGCAGAGTAAAGTACTGCTGTGCGCAGGCACCGGGAAAGGTCAGAGAGGTCTGGCGCAGCATCAAACCATGCAGCATGAGAGGACCATGCAGCATCAAAATACACAGGTGTGAATGTAACATACTGAAACCTCTCATTCCGCTGAACTATTAAAGGGAATCTGTCACCCCATTTCAGCCCTATAAGCTGCGGCCACAGCCATGAGGGGCTTATCTCCAGCATTCTGTAATGCTGTAGATAAGCCCCCGATGAAACCTGAAAGAAAAGAAAAACATGTTAGATTATACTCAACCAGGGGCGGGTGCGGTGGGTGTCGCGGTCTGGTCCAGCGCCTCTCATCATCGTATGAAGATGGGAAACGCTGGACCGGCTCAGTTCTTGGAGATGTAAAGCAAAAAATCAATTACTTATTTTTGCATTCATTCCTTTCGGTGGCCTTTTCCCATGCTCAATGCCTGTTGTGGAACCATATGTTACAATTTTTTTCTAGGAAAGAAAATCTGGCCAGGGAGATGCAATACACCAGCACGCGTCTGTCCCCCAACAGGTCTATGCACACTAGCTGGCTATACACATACGATAGCAGATCCCTCCAATTATAAATTTAGTATAGTTCTTCTGATTCACTATGTCTCTTTCCTCATGTACAGTCATTGCAGGACTTTAAGTATCCATGGTTATGTCTAGTTACTGTTAGTTACCTAGTTGCTTGTGGCCATAACCATGGATACCTAGGACACACCGAATCAGAAGAACTAGACTACATTTCTAATTGGAAGTATTGGCCAATATTATTATTATTATTACACCTACTGCATATTGGGATCTTGGAGATGGTAATACCCCCTTTAAAATTCAAGCTGCCCAACCCTTCTCTCCCTTGACTTCATCTGCCAGCGAGGAGTCTGGAATTCCTCACACACATTGGCCGATACAGCCAATATCCGTGGGTCAGGCCACCTTTAGTCTAATGTACATGGCAGCCTTTAGTGCTTTGTTTTTTTTCAACTTAAGAAAATTTACCTACAATGCAACATGTAGCGATGGTCAAGAATCCTGGTGCCATATAATGTGAAAAATAAAGCACTGAAAATATTAACTCATTTTCTATGAAAGAGGGGGGGGGAGTGTTAAATGATCTTTCACATATGTTAATTTAGAGATGTAGTCACCTCCTCTCCCTATTACTACCATTGGCATACCTCCATAGCAGGACTTTTATTTTAGAAAATAGATTTTCTGCCTACTTTATTCCCTTCTACAAAGCTCATATATTTTTCTGCTGGGGACACTTATTTGGCCTTTATTGACATTTTTTCCTTTTGATGTTTCTGTTCCAGTTGTTTTTGTTAATGTGTCACTGGCTGAACAGAGATGTAAGTTAGATGCTATATATAGCATAACACTTAGTCACTGTATAGTACATTGTGACTGTCACTTATGGTCTGTAAACTTCGTTTAGAGACCAAAGATTTACGTTTAGAGTTCTGTCATTTCCCTTTTACTTCCTCTAAAGCTCAGCAGGATATGTTCCATGTAGTTCCATCCCCGAAGTCATTCATATATCCAAAGTTGTGTTTTTACACCAGTTGTATGCCAGACCTGACTTTCTATTTGTGTGCAGCCTCATCCACCTGTTCAGTTACTGAAGAACGACAAGTAAAGTCAGATGTAGACCATTCAGATGTGAAATCGGAACCATCAGATGAAGATCCTGTTGAGAAGGCACCAAAACGTACTGCAAGCGTCAAAAGTGTCAAGAAAGTTACAAAAGTCGAGGTATGTGTTGCAAAATATGTATTCTTGTGCATGTCCTAGAACTTATAGCTACCTACTGCATAAAGCAAAGGCTTTATGTTTTATTTTAGGGAAGAAAGATTTTTAACTGTCCAATAGTCCCTTGTACATCTCTCCCCAGGAGAAAAAAGGATGAGCCTGATTGCATTTCGCCCTGTTCGTTCTCTTGTGCCCAGTAATGATGTGTGCTCCGTCAATCTTGTTGCGCAGATTTATATGGAAGCAGGAAACATTTCTGTTGGCCTGCTGCCCCTAAATGTAATTTCTGAGGACCCTTTAGATCAGTATTTTTTTTCCTGATATACATATTAGTATTCTGGATACTGGTTGAAATAACCAAAGGTTATTTACTCGATTTTTCAAGCCTTAAAGACTATGAGCACCTTTTGACCAAAGAAAAAATATTTTTACATGTTGGTGATAATCTCGTTATTAAGTCTGTGCAATCTTCATTCCTTCATTATTTTCAGTCCCACCTGATCTGCAGTTTGCAGCCTGACTCTGGGAGATTTTTCTCTTAGGCCGGTTTCACATTTGCGTTTCAGGGCGCAGCGACGGCCTGCGCACGGCCGCTGCTAAGCCCCGCCCCCTGCTGCGCCTCCTCCGGTAGCTCCGCCTCCGGGCGCATGACGCTGCATGCGTCATGTCCCCTATCTTTATCACTGAGGGC